>NC_133659.1:238042167-238396575 GCF_037893015.1 Macrotis lagotis
AAAAAATTTGAATGTGTTGCCTTGAGATAAAGTGGGTCCATTCTCCTTGACCATATGTCATTGATCCCTTCCACTGACAATTGTTTTTACATGTAATTAAGGGAAAATAAAATACCAAGTTAAAAAAAAAGAAAAACTAAAAAGCAGTGTTGATAAAATCAAACTTAAACCAACCTTTCATGTTTTCTACCAGGATAAAATTCAAATGATTCAAATAGATAAATGAGTTATACATAAAAAGTGGAACAATAACCAAGTTAAAGGGGTAAGGAAGAAGCTAACTTTCTAATCTATGAATATACAAGAGTTCAAGACCAAATAGGATCTAGAGATATTCAAAAGAAGAAAAATGCTTAATATACATAATTATGTACAGACATATATGTAAATATACAGTTATCACACAAAGAAAACCAGTGAAGGTAAAATTAGAATGGAAACAAGTAACTTGGAACCTATCTTTATAGAAAATTTCTCTTATAAATGCTTCACTTTCAAAATATATAAAGAACTGATTTAGATATCCATCCTCCAATAGATCCATGTTCAAAGATCTTGACAAGACCAAAGGAAGAACTCTAGCTTTCTAGTAACTCTAACCTTAAGTAACCAACAATTTCAGGATGGGGGGAGGTTGAAAGGCAAGGACATTAATTCACTTGACCAAGGTCATACAGCTGGGTAATTATTAAGTTTCTGAGGTCATATTTGAATTCAAGTCCTCCTGCCTCCAGGGCTGGTTCTCTATCCACAGCACCACCTATCTGCCTCAATGTAATTTTAGCTGCCCCTAAAATCTAACGATTTTATAAATGTGAAATAAGACCAGCTCTCAGGTTCTCTCTCAAATCCTACAGATTCTGAAAAAAAATGACTAAAGAGGCAAAAGACAAATATTAGAGAGGACATGAGAAAACAAACTGATGGTACTATTTCTGGATCTGAACTGGTCCCGAATTGGTCCTGAATTGGTCCTGGAAAGCAATTTGAAAGTCACTACATATTGCATACTCTTTTACTCAGCAATAATGTGACTAAATATATACACTATAGAGCTCAATAAAGGAATAAAAGGACTCTTCTGTACAAAAAGAAAACAACAAAAATGAAAAGAAAAAATCAACAAAAACCCCCAAACCAGAAAAGTAAGAAGGTTTCAATCTTTTAGGATTAAACAAATTATAGAAAGTGAAATGTAAAGAATTATTATTGCATCAAAGAAATGATAAAAAATAATGCCTGAAAAATCTAGAAAGGTCATTATGAAAAAACAATGTAGACCTACTGAAATAAGCAGAACCAGAACAACTTATACAATGACAATGTATTTTTCACTATATAAATATTTTATTTGTTTTCCAATTATATACAATGACAGTTTCTACTCCCTTTTTTCCCTGCTCCCCACAACAGAGGGCAATCCGATATTGGTTTTACTTTTGCATCCATGATAAGTATAGAATGAAGTTGAACATATTATGAGAGAAGAATCAGATCCAAAAGGAAGAAAAAAAGCATTAGAGATAGCAAAATTATATAATACATAATGCATCTCTTAAAAATTAAAATAATAAACTTTGGTCTTCCTTTAAATTCCACAGTTCCATTTCTTGGTATAGATAGTGATCTCCTTCACAAATCCCCTATAATTGGACAAATTTATGAGCAAACAAGAAGTAGAGTACATTATAAACTGCAAAATGAATGATTTTGACTATAATGTTTTTTAATTTTGCATTTATAAAATCAATGCTGCCAAAAATGTTGAAAAGCAGAAAGCTGGGAAAAATCTTCACAACTAGGAGTTCTGATAAAGGTCTAAAATATAGAGAGAATTGTATCAAATTTATATGGCTGCAAGTCATTCCCCAATTGATAAATGGTCAATAGAATAGGTAGCTTTCAAATGAAAAAATTAAAATTGTATATAATTGTATGAAAAATGCTCCAAATCATTATTAGAGAAATACAAATTAAAACAACTATGGGGTAACACCTCACATATTTCAGATTGGCCAAGATGAGAAAAGGGGAAAATGATAAATACTGGAGAGGTTGTAGGAGGATTGGGACATTGGTGCTTTCTTGGTAGAGTTATGAATGGATCCAACCATTCTGGAGAACAATATAAAACCATACCCAAAGAGCAATAAAAATATTCATTCCCTTTGACCAAGCAATTCCAATTCTTATCAAATTCAATCTATCCAGAAGAAATCATAAAAAAATGTAAAAATCCCACATGTTCCAAAATATCCATAGTAGCTCTTTTTTGTAGGCTAAACAACGTTATGGTACATGAATACTATGAAATATTATTGTTCTATAAGAAACCATAATTGGTCAGACTCTAGAGAAACATGGAATGAGTTACAAGATCTGAGTGAAGGGAGCAGAACCAAGACAACAATGTACACACTAACACAATCTTGTGAGCCACTCAACCTGGATGGAAGCAGTTTCTTTCAGCAGTTCAACAATGTATCCCCATCTAGAGGAAGAAAAACAAAACAAAAAGAAAAACAAACCTTCAGATTTTGAAAACTTTATAAAAATTATCTTTTATGTATCTCTTTCCCTTAATCCTAATTCCTCATACTGAAAATGACTAATCTGTAAAATATTTATCAAAAATATGTATTACAATGTCAATCTGACTGTTCAGTGCTGAAGGGCAGGGTAGGAAGGGAGGGTGGAAGGAAATTTTGTAACTCAAAAGTATACATTTGCATTTGGATGAAAAAAAAAAGAAAAAATCCCCTAAAATTGTCCCCAATTATTACCCTGATGGAATGAATAAATCCATCATGGTTGATCATCACCTCATGTTGTTGTTAGTGTGTATATAATGTTCTTCTGGATCTGCTCATCTCGCTCACTACCAATTCATGCAAGTCTTTCCAGGTTTTTCTGAAATCCTGCCCCTCATGATTTCTTATAGAACAATAGTGTTTTATCAAATGCATATACCACAATTTGTTCAACTAATCACCAATTGATGGGCATCCCCTCAATTTCCAATTTTTGCCTATATAAAAAGAGCTACTATGAATATTTTTGAACATGTAGGATTTTTACCCTTTTTCATAAAGTCTTCAAGATACAGACCCAATAGTTTTATTCCTAGATCAGAGTATGCACATTTTTATTGCTGCTTCGGCATAGTTTCAAATTGCTCAATATTGTAGGATGGATCAATTCACAACTCCACTAACAATGAATTAATGTCCCAGATTTCCTACATCCCCTCCAAAATTGAACATTTTCCTTTCGGGTCATATTGGCCAATCTGAAAGGTGTGAGTTGGTACCTCAGAAATGCTTTAATTTGCATTTCTCTAATCAATAATAATTTAGAGCAATTTTTCAGATGACTTTAGATTAGTTTTGATTTCTTAGATTGAGATATACCTTTGCATATCCTTTGACAATTTGTCAGTTGGGGAATGACTTGGTTTTTTTTTTTTATAAATTTGACTCAGTTCTCTATATATTTTAGAAATGAGTACTTTGTCAGAAACAGTAGTTGTGAAAATTGTTTCCCAATTTACTATGTTCCTTTTGTTCTTGGTTACAGAGATTTTGTTTATTCAAAACCTTTTTAATTTAATGTAATCAAATTTATCCAGTTTGTTTTTTATAATGTTCTCATTTCTTTTTTTGGTCATAAACTGCTCCCCTTGCCAAAGATCTGAGAGGTCAAACTATGCTTTGTTCTCCTAATTTGCTTATAATATTGTCTTTTATGTCTAAATCCTGCACCATTTTGACATTATCTTGGTATAGGGTGTGATATGTTGGTCTAATCCTAGTTTCTTCCATACTATCTTCTAGCAGTTTTTATTGGAGTGAGTTCTCATCTCAGAAGCTTGAATCTTTGTGCTTATCAAACAGTGGATTACTGTAGTCATTTCTTGCTGTCTCTTTTGCTCCTAATCTATTCCATTGATTCACCACTATGTTTCTTAGCCAATACCAAAAAGTATTGATAACTGATACTTAATAATATTATTTTAGATCTAGTATGACTAGACTGCCTTCTTTTGTATTTTTTCATTAATTCCCTTGATATTCTTGACCTTTTGTTCTTAGAAATGAATTTAGTTGCTATTTTTTCTAGCTCACTAAAGTATTTTTTTGGAAGTTTCATTGGTATGGCACTAAATAAGTAATTTAATTTAGATAGAATTGTCCTTTTTATTATATTAGCTCAGCTTTTCCATGAATAATTGATATTTGCCCAGGTATTTAGATCTGATTTTATTTGTGTGGAAAGACTTTTATCATTGTTTTCATAAAGTTTCTGAGTCTGCCTTGGTCGGTAAATTCCCAAGTATTTTATGTTGTCCGAAGTTATTTTAAATGGAATTTCCCTTTCTATCTCTTGCTGCTGTATTTTATTAGTAATAAATAGAAATGCTGAGAATATATGTGGGTTTATTTTGTATCCTGCAACTTTGCTAAAGTTGCTAATTGTTTTTAGTAGTTTTTTGATTATTTTCTAGGCTTCTTTTGGTATTTCATCATATCTGCAAAGGGTGATAGTTTTGTTTCTTCATTACCAATTCTAATTTCTTCAATTTTTTCTTCTCTTATTGCTAAAGTTAACATTTCTAATATAATATAATTTCTAATATAATAATGGTGATAACAGGTATCTATTGGGAATGCTTCTAGCTTATCCCCATTACATATAATGGTTTCAGATAGATACTGCCTATCATTTTAAGGAGCAATTCATTAATTCCTCTCTTAGTGTTTTTATTAATTAATTAATTAATTGATTAATTTTCATTTTTGCAAGGCAATGGGGTTAAATGACTTGCCCAAGGCCACACACAGCTAGATAATTATTAAGTGTCTGAGGCTGGAATTGAACTCAAGTCATCCTGACACCAGGACTGGAACTCTATCCACTGCACCACGCAGCTGCTCCCTCTCTAGTGTTTTTAGTAGGAATGGGTGCTGTATTTTGTCAAAAGTTTTTCAGCATCTATTGAGATTATCATATGGTTTCTGTTAGTTTTTTAATTGCTATTGTCAATTATGCTGACAGTTTTCCTAATATTGAACCAATCCTGCTTTCCTGGTGTAAATCTTGTTTGGTCATGCTATATTATCCTAATGATAACTTGCTGTAATTGCTTTGATAATATTTTATTTAAAATTTTTGCATCCATATTTATTAGGGAAATTGGTCTGTAATATCTTTCACTGTTTTGACTCATCCAGTTTAGGTATAATTACCATTTTGGTGTCATAAAAGAAGTTCCATCAGTCAGAGTTCCATCTTCACCTAGTTTTTCAAATAGCTTATACAGAATTGGAACCAATTATTTCTTGAATGTTTGCTGGAATTCACTTGTGACTCCATCTGACCTTGGAGATTTTTTTCTTTGGGAGTTCACTGATGCCTTGTTGAATTTCTTTTTCTGAGATCTGGTTCTTTTAATATTTAATTTCCTCTTCTTTTAATCTGGGAAATTTATATTTTTGTATTCATTTCATTTAGATTATCAAATTTATTGGCATATAGTTGGGCAAAATAGTTCTGAATTATTACTTTCATTTCCTCCTCACTGGTGGTGAATTCACCTTTTTCAGCTTTCTTCTTTCTTTTATTTAACAAAATTAACTAAAGTTTTATCTATTGTATTGAATTTTACATAAAACCAGCTCCATTTTATTTATTAGTTCAATAGTTTTCTTGCTTTTGATTTTATTAATTTCACCTTTATTTTTCAGAATTTCAGTATTTAATTGGGGATTTTTAATTTGTTCTTTCTCTAACTTTTTTAGTTGTATGCTCAGTTCATTGATCTCCTCTTTATTTTATTCATGTAAGCATTTAGAGATATAATATATTCCCTATAACTGCTTGGACTATATCCCAGAAATGTTGGTACATTGTCTCATTTTGCCATTGTCTTAGATGAAATCATTAATTCTTTCTATGATCTGCTTTTTGATCTATTCATTCTTTAAAATTAGGTTATTTAGTTTCTGGTCTATCTCTCCATAGCCCTTTATTACATGTGATTTTAATTGTATCATGGTCTGAAAAGGATGCCTTCAGTGTATGTGCCTTTCTGCATTTGATTATGAGGTTTTTAATGCCTTATTATATGGTCAATTTTTATGTAGGTGCCACAGGAAAAAAAGGTATATTCCTTTCTATTCCTGTTCAGTTTTCTCCAGGAGTCTTTTATATCTAAGTTTTCTAACATTCCATTCACTTTTTAAATTCTTGTTTATTTTATGGTTAGATTTATTTAATTCAGAGAGAGGGAGGTTGAGGTCCCCCACCAGTAAAGTTTTGCTGTCTATGTCTTCCTGTAATTCAGTTCCTGCTCTAAGAATTTGGATGCTATACTGCTTGGTGATTACATCTTTAATATTTAAATTCATTGTCTATGGTACCTTTTAAGAGGATATAGTTTTCTTCCTTATCTCTTTTAATGAGATCTATTTTTGCAATTGCTTTATCTGAGATAAATATTGCTACCTCTACTTTTTTCACTTCAGCTGAAGTATAATATATTCTTCTCCATTCCTTTACCTTTACTCCATATGCATTTCTCTGCTTCAAATATGTTTCTTGTAAATAGCATATTGTGGGATTCTGATTTTCAATCCACTGTGCTATCCACTTCCATTTTATGAGAGACTTCATTCCATTCACATTCAAAGATAAAATTGCTAACTCTTTATTGTCTTCCCTGCTATTTCCCCTCTGTTTGTATTTTCCTTCTTTTTTTTCACCTTATTCCTATTCCCAAGTGTTTTGCTTCTGAGTACCATCTCCTTCAATGTGTTTACTCCCTTTTATCCAACCCTCTACATTTTCTTGCCTCTTTCCCCTTTTTCCTTCCCTTCCTTCCATCAGTCCCTCCTTCCTTCCTCACCCTCACCCCCTCTCCCCATCTTAATACTTGAAAGAAAATATAAATTTCTAAATTCAACTGAGTGTGTGTATCAATACCTCTTTGAGCCAAATCTGATGAGTATAAGATTCAGGCAGCTCTTGTCTCCTTCCTTCTTCCCCTCTATTACAAAAGTTCTTTTGTACTTCTTCATGTGATGTAATTTACCCCATTCAGTCTTCCCTTTCCTCCCATCTCTTTAATGTCCATGCTTTTAATGAGGTATTCTTTAAAACTCATTCCTTCAAAGTCATGGACAGATCATGAATGTACATTCTTTCTGCCTAAGTATATTCTCTCTAATAGAATTACAATTCTTAAGAGTTATGAGAATCTTCCTCCTGGCTGAGGATGAAACCAGTTTAATCTTATTGGATAACAGATTTTTTTCCTTTTCCCCCGTTTACCTTTTCATATATCTTGAGTCTCCTGTTTAAAGACCTAATTTTCAGTTTAACTATAGTCATTTCATCAGGAAAGACTGAAAGTCTCTAATTTTTGTTAAATGTTTATATTTTCTCCTGAAAGAAAAGGCTTAATATAATCCAAGCTCCCTTCCTCTCCAGAATACTATATTTCAGATCTTTTGATCCCTTAATGTTGATGCAGCCAGGTCATGTGTAATCTTGAATCATGTGTAATCAAGTGACTCCTTGGTATTTAAATTGTCTCTTTCTTGTTGTTTGCAAGATTTTCAACTTGATCTGATGGTTCTGGAGTTTGACCACAATATTCCTTGGTGTTTTCATTTTGGGATCCCTTTCCGTATTCTTTCAACTTTATCCTCTGGTTCCAGGAATTTCAGGGCAATTCTTAACTCCTTGGGAGTTCAGGGATTTTTTTCAAGGTTTTTCAAGTATTGCTATGGTTCTTAAATTGTCTCTCTGGATGTATTTTCCAGGTCAACTTTGTCATTGAGGTATTTTACATTTTCTTCTCTTTTTCATTTATTGATTTTGTTTTAACAGATTCTTAATGTCTCATGAAGTCATTAGTTTCCACACATTCCAATCTTTTTTAAGAGAAAAATTTTCTTTATTTACCTCTTGCATCTCCTTTTCCAATTGGTCAATACTATTGTTGAAAGAATTGTTACATTTTTTTCATTTGCCCAAATATGTTTTTGAGAGAATTATTTTCTTTTTTGCACTTGTCCAATTCTATTTTCAAAGGATTTGTTTTCTTGTTGTAAAATGTTAATTTTCTTTTGCATAGTGTTAATTTTCTCTTGCCTTTCTTTTCCCAATTTTACCATTTGATTTTAAAACTCCTTTCTGATCTCTTCTAAGAAGTCTTTCTGGGATGGAGATCAATTCATATTCTCCTCTGAAGTTCCAACCCTTCTGACCTCCTTTTCTGAGCTTGGATTCTTAATTCCAAGGTAATATTCAATGGACCTTGCTTTGTGCTGTCATTTCTTTATTTTGGGCCCTTTCCCAAGGGTTATGTTGGAGAAAGGGCTGACTACGTTTTGCAGGACAGTCTCCTGCATCACTCCACTACCTCTACACTTGGTCTCTGACCTCTGCCCTGACCATGCCCACATTACCCTATAACAGACCTTGCTAGGAGATATTCCCCTCTGTTCTTCTGGGGGTTCTGAGGATCCAAAATCTGTTAAGGGGCTTCATTCATGTCAGTTCTGAGGGACAGAATGGAGAGTTTAAAACAGTGCCTGGGTTCTCTTCACCATCTTGACTGGAAGTTCTCATAATGACAAAATTGCTTTTTTGGTTTATTTATTTTATATTATTACAATAATCTTGTTGTGAGAGTAAACATAAACCCCATGCCCCTCCCCCAAAGTTTAGTGAAGAATAGTGAGAGAGGGAAAAAAGTAATTCAGTCTGTGTTCAGATTCCAATGGCTCTGTCTTTGGGAAAGGTTGTCTTCTTTATCATAAGTCCTCCAAAAAAAGTTGCTTGAATATTTTTCCCACAGTTGCTATTACTAGCTATATTTCCATCCACTTTATTCCTTTTGCTCTCATTTATTCTATTCTCTCTCTCTCCTTTAACCTTGTCCCTGTTGAAAAGTGTGTTGTATCTGAATACCCTCTCCCATGATCTTCCTCCCTTCTATCATCTAATCCTCCCTTCCCTGCCCCCCATTTCCCTTTATCGCATTCCTTTCTTCTCATTTTTCCCTAGGGTAAGATAAATTTCTATACCCTATTAAGTGTGCATGTTATTTCCTCTCTGAGCCATTTCTGATGAGGATGAAGGCTCACTCATTCCCCCTTGCCTTCCCCCATTACACTCCATTGAAAAAGCTTTTTCTTCTCTTCCTCTTTCCTTGAGCTGTCCTAGGTAATCATTTAAAATAGCGAAGTATTCTCTTGATCCAAAGAACCCCACAAAATCATGCAAGTCAAGGGGTTCAAATCTCTGGGTCCACTTCAAGAACATCTGTGAAACATCCCAAGCCATCAAGGGCATGCATATCCAAAACATTACCAAGTATTTGAAAGATGTCACATTGAAGAAACAATGTGTTCCATTCCGTCAATATAATGGTGGTGTTAGCAGGTGTGCCCAGGCTAAACCAGTGGGGTTGGATACAGGGTCGTTGGTCAAAAAAAGAGTGTTGAATTCTTGCTGCACATACTTAAAAGTGCAGAGAGCAATGGTGAATTAAAGGGTTTAGATGTGGATTCTCTTGCCATTGAGCATATCCAGGTTAACAAGGCTCCCAAAATGAGATGCCATACTTACAGGGCTCATGGTTGAATCAACTCATACATGAGTTCTCCTTGAAATATTGAGATGATACTTACTGAAAAAGAACAAATTGTTCCTAAACCAGAAGAGGAAGTTGCTCAAAAGAAACTGAAGAAACAAAAGCTTATGGTATGAGAGTAAATATGACATTAGAGTGCAAATAAAAGTTAAATTAACGTGAAATCTCTTAACTCCTTCTTCCTCTCATTTCTCTTCCTCCTAGCACTTTCCTTTATCACCCACTGACTCCATCCTTTTACTATATTATACCATTATATTCAGTTCCATCCTGTGCCTTGTCTATATATGCTCTTTCTAACTGCTCTTATAAATGAGAAAGTTCATATGAGTTATCAGTATCTTCTTCCCATGCAGGAATATAAATAGTTCAACATAATTAAATTCCTCATAGTTAGTCATTCTCATCTGCGCTCTCTGTGGTTTCTGTGAGTCCTGTACTTGGAGATCAAACTTTCTGTTCAGCTCTGGTTGTTTCAATAAGAAAATCTGAAAATCCCGTTTCATTGAAAGTCCATCTTTTCCCCTGAAAGAGGATATTCAGTTTTGTTGTGTAGTTAATTCTCAGTTGTAAACCAAAATCTTTTGCCTTCCATAATATCATATTCCAAACCCTATAAGCCCATAATGTAGATGCTGTCAGATCCTGTGTAATCCTGACTATAGAGTGGTAGTGGTTGAATTGTTTGTTTCTGGCAGCTTTTGTTATTTTCTCTATGACTTGGGAGTTTTGGAATTTGAATATAATATTCCTGGAAGTTTTTCTTTTGGGATCTTTCAGGAGGTGACCAGTGAATTCCCTCAATTTCTATTTTACCCTCTGCTTCTAGGATCTCGGAGCAATTTTGCTATATTATTTCTTGAAAAAATGAAGTCTAGGCTTTTTTTCTGGTCATGAATTTGAGGTAGACCAACAATTTTAAAATTATCTCTTCTGGATCTGTTTTTAAAAGTCTGTTGCTTTTTCCAATGTGATATTTCACATTTTCTTCTAATTTTGGGATTATTTGGAATTGTTTTATTTCTTCCTGATTTCTTGCAAAGTCATTGCCATTGTTTCTGCATTTGCAGGAGTTATTTTCTTCAGAGAGTTTTTTAATCTCCATTTCCAGCTGGCCAATTCTGCTTTTTTAAGACATTCTTCTCTTCATTTGCCTTTTGTTTTGCTTTTTTTCTATTTGGTCTAACCTGGTTTTTAACATATTATTTTCTTCAGTATTTTTTGTATTTCTTTCACCAAGCTGCTAAATTGGTGTTCATGATTTACCTGCATTGCTTTCATTTCCCCTCCCAATTTTTCTTCTATCTCTCTTAATTGCTTTTTTTAATTTTAGAAATGATTCATTATTTTGAGTTTTACAATTTTTCCCCCAATCTTGCTTTCCTTCCCCCACCCCCCACAGAAGGCAGTTTGTTACTCTTTACATCATTCCCATAGTATATGTTGATCTAAGTTGAATGTGATGAGAGAGAAATATCCTTAAGGAAGAAACATACACTATGAGATACAGCAGAATTACATAAAAAGATAACATTTTTTTAACTTAAAGGTCTTTGGTCTTTGCTCAAACTCCATAATCCTTTCTCAGGATGGTATTCTCCATCACATATATCCCAAATTTGTGTCTGATTGCTGCCCTGTTGGTATGAGCAGGTCCATTAAGGTTGGTTGTCACTTCCATGTTTTTGTTAAGGTGTACATTGTTCTTCTGGTTCTGCTCATCTCACTCAGCATCAGTTCATGAAAATCGTTTCCAAGCTTCCCTGAATTCCCAACTCTTCTGGTTTCTAATAGAACAATAGTAACAATAGTGTTCCATCACATACATATACCACAGTTTGTTAAGCCTTTCCCTAATTGATAGCCATTCTCTCGGTTTCCATTTCTTTGCCACCACAAACAGAGCTGCTATGAACAGTTTTGTACAGGTGATGTTTTTACCCTTTTTCATAATCTCTTCAGGGTATAGACCCAGTAATGGTATTGCTGTATCAAAGTGTATGCACATTTTTTGTTGACTTTTAGGAATAATTCTAAATTGCTCTCCAGAAAAGTTGGATGAGTTCACAGCACCACCTACAATGTATCCCAGTGTCCCAGGTTTCCCACATCCCTCCCAATATTGATCACTGTCCTTTCTGGTCATATTGGCCAGTCTAAGAGGTGTGAGATGGTACCTCAGAGCTGATTTAATTTTCATTTCTCTAATAATTAATGATTCAGAGTAATTTTCATATGACTATGGATTGATTTGATTTCCTCATCTATAAATTGCTTTTGCATATCCTTAGACCATTTCTCAATTGGTAAATGGCTTGTCTTTTTTTTTAATTTGACTCAGGTCTCTGTATAGTTTAGAGTTATCAGAAGCACAAGCTGCAAAAATTGTTTCCCAGTTTACTACATTTCTTTTGATCTTGGTTAGAGTGGTTTTGCCTGTGCCAAAGCTTTTTAATTTAATGTAATCAAAATCATCTAGTTTTTTTTTAATGATGTTCTCCATCTCTTCCTTGGTCATAAATTGCTTCCCTTTCCATAGATCGGATAGGTAAACTATTCCTTGCTCTCCTAGTTTGCTTATAATATTACTTTTTAAGTCTAAATCCTGTATCCATTTTGATCTTATCTTAGTATAGGGTGTGAGGTGTTGGTCTACTCCAAGTTTCTTCCATACTAACTTCCAATTTTCACCAACAGTTTTTATCAAAGAGAGAGTTTTTATCCCAATTACTGGAATCTTTTTGTTTATCAAACAGCAGATTACTATATCATTTCCTGCTATCGTACCTAATCTATTCCACTGATCCGCCACTCTATTTCTTAGCCAATTAGTGCTTTATAATATAATTGTACATCTGTTAGGGCTAAGCCACCTTCTTTTGCACTTTTTTTCAATGAATCTCTGGAAATTCTCAACTTTTTATTTCTCCATATGAATTTACTTACTATTTTTTCTAACTCATTAAAGTAATTTTTTGGAATTTTGATTGGTAGGGCACTAAACAAGTATTTTAATTTTGATAGAATTGTCATTTTTATTATATTAGCTCAGCCTATCCATGAACAGTTGATATTTGCCCAATTATTTAAATCTTATTTTGTTTGTGTGAGAAGTGTTTTGTAATTGTTTCAAAAAGTTTCTGAGTATGCCTTGACAGGTAGACTCCCCGATATGTTATATAGTCTGAGGTTATTTTGAATGGGATTTCTCTTTCTAGCTCTTTCTGCTGTTTCTTGCTAGTCATAAATAAAAATGTTGAGGATTTATGAGAATCTATTTAATACCCTGCAACTTTGCTAATGTTGCTAATTATTTCTAGTAGGTTTTTAGATGATTTTGGAGGATTCACTAAGTATGTCATCATGTCATCTGCAAAGAGTGAGAATTTTGTCTCTTCCTTCCCAATTCTAATTCCTTTGATTTCTTTTTCTTCTCTTATTGCTGAAGCTAACATTTCTAATATAATATTAAATAGTAGTGGTGATGATAGTGGGCATCCTTGTTTCTCCCCAGTCTTATTGGGAATGCCTCTTGCCTATCCCCATTGCATATAAGGCTTGTTGATGGTTTCAGATAGATACTGTTTATTATTCTAAGGAACAATCCAATTATTCCTATACCTTCTAGTGCTTTTAGTAGGAGTAGGTACTGTATTTTGTCGAAAGATTTTTCAGCATCTATTGATATAATTATGATTTCTGATAGTTTTGTTATTGATATAATTAATATATTGATATAATTGATATAATTAACTATTATTGAAGCAACCCTGAATTCCTGGGATAATTCCTTGTCATAATGTATTATCCTAGTGATAACTTGTAGTCGTTTTGCTAAGATTTTATTTAAAATTTTTGCTCCTATATTCATTAGGGAGATAAATCTAGAATTTTCTTTCTCTGTTTTAACTCTTCCTGGTTTAGGCATATTGGGTAGCACTGGACCAAGGACAGCCTAGGAGCTTGGATCAGCCTTGGATTAACATGATTAGCAGTGAGGCTGGAGGCCAGGAGCCTGAGGGCCCAAGAAATGGACGGACCAGATCACTGCAGGGCTAGAGCCTGGTTGACCATGGGGCTTGTGTCAACTAGGGAGCCAAGGCCTTGCTGTTGGTGTGACCCTTGGCAGCTTGCTGGAAGGGATAGAGGGAGAGTTCTGGTGCCGGAGAGCTGAGGGCATCATCCCTGGGCTCCTCTGGTCAGGAGGAACTCAGAGTGCACACCTCCATTTTAGCTGAAGCCTCTTCTCAGAACAAACAGAATTACAGACTACCTCTGCCCCAGGTTAAGGCTGAACAGCAGAACCACCTCAGCTGACAATAGGGAGAATGATCACCTCACCTCAGGGTATAGCCCACCATTGATCAAAGATAAAAGTATTTAACAATTTCAATCACTCCCTCCAAGTCAAAGGAGAGGGTCTCAATCAAGGACACAGATACTATAGAGAAAGCAACCAGCACTCCCTACTGGCTAGCTGGAGATATCACACCCACTGAACAAAATTCTCTAGGACCCCCTACTGGCCATCTGGAGATATTACACTCAGTGAGTGTAGGGATCCCAACACCAAACCTCTGTGAACCAGCCCCTCCCCAACTCAAGGTCTTAATAAAATGAAGAAGCGCCAGAAGAAAGGAGGGGTCTATAGAAAAATTCTTTGAAGGAAAAGACCCTAACTCAGAAAAACCTAGAACCTCTGAGGAAAATATGATCTGGTCTCCAGCACAGAGAGACCTCCTTGACAAAATAAGGAAGGAGTTTAAAAACCAATTGGAAAATTTGGAAAAAGAAACCCAAGAGAAGATTAACACCTTGCAATAAGAAAACAAATCTTTGGAAAATACAATTGGACAGATACAAAATGGGAATAATTCTCTCAGGATCCTCAATTGAGCAAACGCAAAAAGAAAATAATTTTCTCAAAACCTCAATTGATCAAATGGAAAATTCTTTCAAAAATAGAATTGGCCAGTTGGAAAAGAAGTTGCAAAAGGTAAATGAAGAAATTCTTCTCTAAAAAAAAGAATGTGGAAATTAATAAGTTCATGAGAAAGTAAGAACCTGTCAAACAAAACCAAAAATACAAAAAAATAGAAGAAAATGTAAACTACCTTATCAGCAAAACCACTGGCCTTGAGAATAGAGCAAGGAAGGACAACTTGAAAATTCTTCCTGAAAACATTGAAGAGAAAAAAATCCTAGACTTAATATTACAGGATTTAGTGATGGAAAATTGCCCTGATATCATGGAACTAGAGGGCAAAATAGTTATTAAAAGAATAAATTGATCCCCTCTGGAAAGAGATCCTAAAATGAAAACACCAAAGAATGTTGTGGCCAAATTCTAGAACTATCAGATAAAAGAGAAAATTCTGCAAGCAGCCAGAAAGAAACAATTTAGATACCAAGGAGCCACAGTAAGGATTATACAGGACCTGACTGCATCAGCATTAAGGGATCAAAGGGCCTGGAACAAGATATTCCGAAGAGCAAGGGAGCTTGGAATGCAGCCAAGATTCAATTATTTGGCAAAACTGATCCTTCTCTTTCAGGGGAAAAGATGGACATTTAATGAAATGGAAGACTTCCAACAATTCTTGAAGAAAAACCAGAGCTATATAGAAAATTCAGACATCAAACAGGAGGTTCAAGAGACACATGAAAAAGTAAAAAAGGAGAAGGGGGTAAAGTAAAAAAAAACTGCTATCCATTAAGATGAAACTTGCTATATCCCAGCACAGGGAAAAGAGTCTCATAAATCTTAAGAATTTCATCAGAAAGGATGGATACTCATGACTTATCCATGAGACTGTTACCCAATGTGTTGAAACTGGCTATAACCCTACTTGGGAGAAAGATTAATAACTCTCAAGAATTGTAGCTCTCGGGAGGCTAGGTGGCACAGTGGATAAAGCACTGGCCCTGGAGTCAGGAGTACCTGGGTTCAAATCTGGTCTCAGACATTTAATAATTACCTAGCTGTATGGCCTTGGGCAAGCCACTTAACCCCATTTGCCTTGCAAAAACCTAAAAAAAAAGAAAGAATTGTAGCTCTATTAGAGAGAATATACTTAGCCAGAAGTGATGGATACTCAGGATTTTCTATGACTCAGATAAAATGATTGAAAAACACCTCCTCCTTAAAAGGGGGGACAGGAAGGAGATGGGAGGAGGGAGGGTATTTAATAGGCTAAATTTCATTACACTAAAAAGTACAAAAACCTATGGTAATAGAGGGGAAGAAGGAAGAAGATGAGAGACACCTGAATCTTCTTCTCATCAGACTTGGCTTAAAGTTAACTTACACACACACACACACACACACACACACACACACACACACACACACACTCAGTTAAATTAAACACCTTACCTTTCATGTATTAAAAGGGGAAAGGGGGAGGGGGGATGGAGACAGGGAGGTGGAGAAAAAGGGGAGAACTAATGGAAGGAAGGGAAGGGAAAAGGGAAAAAGGGAAAGGGGAAATAAAAGGGAAGGGGTGGATGTAGGAGGTCAAACACACTGAAGGGGATGGTATTCAAAAACATTTAACCTGGGCCTTATATTTTTGTAAATATTCATCCATTTCATTTACATTATCAAATTTATTGGCATAGGGTTGGGCAAAATAATTCCAAATTACTACTTTAATTTCCTCCTCATTGGTGGTGAGTTCACCTTTCTCATTTATGATACTAGCAATTTGGTTTTCTTCCTTTTTTTAATCAAATTGACCAGAGGTTTATCAATTTTATTGTTTTTTTTCATAAAACCAGCTCTTGGTTTTCTTTATTAGTTCAATAGTTTTCTTGCTTTTGATTTTGTTAATTTCTCCTTTAATTTTTAGAATTTCTAATTTGGTATTTAACTGGGATTTTTAATTGGTTCTTTCTCTAATTTTTTAGTTGCATAATTATTTCATTGATTTCCTTTTGTCTCTAATATATTCATAAGCATTTAAAGATATAATATATCCCCTGACAGCCACTTTGAGTATATCCCATAGGTTTTGGTATGCTGTTTCATTATTGTCATTATCTAGGTTAAAATGATTAAGTCTTTCTATAATTTCTTGTTTGATCCACTCATTCTTTAAAATGAGGTTATTCAGTTTCCAATTAGTTTTGGGTCTATATCTCCCTGGTGAAATATTGCATATGATTTTTATTGCATTATGATCTGAGAAAGATGTATTCACTATTTCTGCCTTTTGGCAATTGATTATTAGGTTTTCATGCCCTAGTACATGGTCAATTTTTGTGTAAGTGCCATGTACTACAGAAAAGAAAATATATTCCTTTCTATTCCCATTCAGTTTATTCCATAATTCTGTCATGTCTAGGTTTTCTAACAATCTATTTCCCTTCTTAACTTTCTTCTTGCTTATTTTATAGTTAGATTTATCAAAATTTGAGAGCAAAAGGTTTAGGTCCTCCACTAGTAGAGTTTTGCATCTATGTCTTCCTGTTATGCTCTGGTCGTTTCATCAGGGATGTCAGAAATCTCCTATTTCATTAAATGTCCATCTTTTGCCCTGGAAGAGAAGGCTCAGTTTTGCCAGATAATGGATTCTTGGCTGCATTCCAAGATCCCTTGCTTTTCAGAATATTGCATTCCAGGACCTACAGTCCCTTAATGTTGATGCTGCCAGGTCCTGTAATCCTTACTGTGGCTTCTTGGTATTTAAATTGTTTTTTTTTTCTGGCTGCTTACAGGATTTTCTCTTTTATCAGATAGTTCTAGAGTTTGACTACAATATTCCTTGGTGTTTTCATTTTGGGATCCCTTTCCAGAGGGAATCAATGTATTTTTTCAATAACTGTTTTACCTTCTGGTTCCATGATATCAGGGCAGTTTTCCAACACTAAATCCTGTAATATTGAGTACAGGCTTTTTACCCCCTCTTCAATGTTTTCAGGAAGACCAATAATTTTTAGGTTATATTTTCTCAATTTATTCTTGAAGTCAGTGGTTTTGCTGCTGAGGTGTTTTACATTTTCTTCTATTTTTTTCAATTTTTTGGTTTTGTTTAACAAATTCTTGTTGTCTCATGAAGCCATTGGTTTGGATAGACTCCATTCTTGCTTTTTTTTAGGGAAGAATTTTCTTCATTTACATTTTGCTACTCCTTTTCCAATTGGTCAATTCGATTTTTGTAAGCATTTTCCCTTTGATCATTTGAGGTTCTGAGAGAATTATTTTCTTTTTGCATTTGTCTAATTGTGTTTTCCAATGATTTGTTTTCTATTTTGCAAGGTGTTAATCTTCTCTTGGGTTTCTTTTCCCAAATTTTCCAATTGATTTTTGAACTCCTTCCTGATTTCTCCAAGGAAATCTTTCTGGGCTGGAGACCAAATCATATTCTCTTCAGAGGTTCTACATCTCTCTGAATGAAGGCCTTTTCCTTCTAGGAATTTTTCTATGGGTCCCCCTTTTACTGGCTTTTCTTCATTTTCCTAAGATCTTGTGTTGGGGGAGGGGCTGGTTCACAGAGATTGGAGATTGAGATCCCCAGAGGCTTTACTCACTGAGTGTAATATCTCCAGCTTGGAAGTAGGGGGTGTTGGAGGCTTTGCTCACTAAATGTAATATCTCCTCCTAGCCAGTTGGGTGTGCTATAGGCTGGAACCTACCTTCCAGACTTTCATGTAAGTCCCAGACTTTCAGTCCAATGGCTATGCCTTCACTCTCTGGTTGTTTCTCAGAGTGAAGTGGTTCCCACAGCTAAAGCCCCTGGGGCTGATCTTAGATTAGTACAGTTCCCTCCCCCACTGACTGCCTCTGCTCTGAATTTGCCACACCCCTGAAGACAGACCTTGAGATTAAATTTGATACAAACAAGAAATTTTCCAATAAGACATTGATAAATCAAAGGTAACTTCCAGCATCTTCATAATTTCATCTAGTTCTAGAAATGCTAGAGAGAGTAATAAAATAAGAAAAAGAAATTAAAACCACAGATATCAAGAAAAAGGACCAAACAGTGATAATCAGAGTACTGAGGATACTCAAGGATGCCATTAAGCCCCAAGGGTTAGAGTGGGAATTATTTTGGGGGACAAATCACTGATTGGGTATGCTCTAGAGAAGGGCTCTTAACCTTTTTGTGTCATGAATATCTTTGGCATTCTGGTGAAATTGGTGAGACTGTCTCAGAATAATGATTTGTTTCTTTTATTTATAACAGAAGGAAATTGATTTCATTTGGAAATTAGTGAAATTAAAGATATATATTTTTGATTGTCCTAATTCAGTTTTTATAAAGGAATTGTGTAATACTTAGAAATACATATTCTTTAAAATTTTTATCTGGTAACTGACATACTATTCAAATCTACAGTTTATAGCAATCTGTTTTGGTCTGTATTTTCCTTTTCCATTTCTTGTTTGAGCCAAGTTTTCAGGGACAAAAATTGAAATCTACAATTATCCTATGACTATTTTATTACAATTCATCTAGTTTTTCTATTAAGACACTGGACTTACAGTTTTACAGTGTTTGCCCTTGCCTATTAAAGGACCTATTTATGTGAATTAGATTCTGTCCTTGAGAAGTCTGGACCCTAAAGAAAGGAGTCAAAGTTCTTCTTGAACCCTCTGGTTCCTTTACCCTCCTCACTCAATAGCTTTACCTATAGTTTAGGCTGGACTCATGATTAGATTTTTCATAAGAAGAAATAGAATGGTTCATTTTTTTTAATGTATTTTTAAATTTGAATTTAATAAACACACAAAAAGGACATTTACATATATGAAGTACAGCAGAAAAAGATTATATGAATCCACAAATACATTTTTTTAGTTTTAAAGATTATAATTAATTTAACATATTACTTTTAATGCTATCTTGAGATAGATTTTTTTGAGAAAAGTGAGCTTCTTTTATAATTTAAGCTATTTGCTTCATTCACAAAAAATAAATACTTAAACCCAAAAGGCATACTATAGAATATACACCAACTGATTAAATCATAATTATGAACTGAAGATAGAATCCCTCTGGAATACACTATGCTGATGAAATATATGAAGAGTTTTCAAGAGACACAGACTAAAGTCATCTACTTAAGACATGAAAATTTAAGATAAGGGAACCTTGATCTTCTCAAGGTTCATGAGGGGTGGAGAATTATAAAAGACAATCCCCTGATTCTATTTTATCTGTTGTCTGTAAAGGAGAATTTTTCCATGAGTAAGGGAAGATTTCTATATCTTCAATATTATAGAAAAAACTAGAAAAAATAATGTGAAAGAGGGATGGCAAAGTGTAAAGATATTTATGCAATCTAACTGTGAGAAAAAAAAGATTTAAGATGATTGAAAAGTGACTGCACACACATTACTGATTAGTCTATTGTATCTGAAGTTCCTGAATGTTAATAGAGTAAATGTGGGACAATATATTGCTTGTTGGCTAATTAAGTTTATGTCATTGATGAATAAATTAGAAAGAAAGATAGATAGATATAGATATGCACATATATGTGTGTTGTTTTAAAGCATGAATGAGATCGTTGGGGGGGGGTGTATTGTAGTTAGGTATATTTTCTCCATATAGTAATGTTACTGTTTTATGTCACATATATTTACCATATTTCTTTCAAAACATGATAACTTCTATAGTAACCATCAATATTGAACAATCCTCTGCTTATTTCTTTATTTTGACAAATTGTTGTAGGTATAGAATACTTATTCATTGAAAATTGAATGACATTGCTCCAAATTTCTCTTCTTTTTCTTTCTTAAAAGCCTTTTTCTTTTCTTTGCCTTTATTAAATCATTGCTGATTACATGTCTCCTCTTATTTTGGAATACAGGGTAGGAGTAAGGGAAATCTCTTGTCTGGATTGCTTGGACCACAACAATCCCCATTTCCCTCACTTGGCTGTGATTTTTATTTTCTATGAAAAGAAACATATCCCTATCCAGTAAGCTGTGGATGTTTTCCTTTTTAATATTAAAGCAGTAAAAGGTAAGTTACTTTAAAATATAGTTATTCAATCTGTTGGGAACATGGGAAGCAATTCAGTTGTGATGCCATTTGGTTTTGTTGTATTTTTTTGACAAAGATACAGAAGTGATTTGCCATTTCATTCTCCAGCTCATTTTAAAGATGAAGAAACTGAGACAAACAGGGTTAAGTGATTTGTCCAGGTTTGCATAGTTAGTAAATATCTGAAGTTATTTAGAACTCAGATTTCTCTGAGTCCTGTTTTAGCACTCTATCCACCAATCTGCACCCTATGCCTACAAGTCTGATCATTTTAGTCAATTAAATAGATACTACCTACCTAACTATTGATTCGAACTTTAAAGATTGATTGACTTGAATGTCTTGAATTGAATAGACTCAAGCAACCCATTATGATTAGAAAATACATAATTCTCAAACATTTTCAAGTCCTATAAGATTGTACAAAAGAAAAAAATTGAAAAGGAATCCAGAGACCTTGTTTTGAGTGCTTGTTTTGCCAATCTGGGCCTCAATTTCTGTGAATATAAAATGAGAGATTGGAATAAGTTATCTTTAGTTTTTTAATAGATTCAATATTTTGTTTTCTTGCTTCCTTCTTTCCATCATTATGCCTATATTTATTTCCTTGCTAGTTTTATCTCACCATCAGTTTTGTTATTTCTTACTCTTCCTTCAGAACCATCACACTTGTGTTTTTTGTTTATTTATCAGTATCTAACTTCTCTCCATTGACTCAGCTTATCAGCCTCCTAAAATTTTAACCCTCTTATCATTCTGACGATGAGCCCTCCTGAACTCAGTTGTCCTTGGACAGCACAGAGACGATCTATCACATTGCTCAAATTCAAAATCTCTCTAATCAAAGCTTGTACATAATTAATACTGCCTCTAAGAATCAAGAGCAAACTTTAATGAAAGTTAGGTATGAAGAACATAGTAAGAAGGAAGAGTAAAAAAAAAGAAAAGAGAGGTGGGAAAGCAGAAGAAAAAACCTGTATTGAAAATGAATTTAGGGGAATAGAAATCTAGTCCAACTGAAACTTAATTAATCATTGCCATAACAAATTAGAGCAAATAAAAGACTTTGCTTGTAGACCTCCAGTGAGTACAGCCCATAACCTCTGAGGCATCCTGATCTCACTGCAGCATAGAATATAAGAAGCAGAATAATGGACAATGAGATTTAAGTAGAGAGATTAAAAGGAAAATTGAATTGGAATAAAACTTAGAGAAATTTTTTAATTTTTTTAGTATAATTACTTTGCTGTTTATAAAAAATATTTTGTAGTCTTCCATATGTTAATAAGAGACATCTAGCTGTTTTAGTAGATAGAGGACTGCGTGGAAGTAGGAAGACAAATTCAGATTCAGTCTTTTACAATTACTAGCTTTGTGAACTTGGGAAAGTCTTCTTAACTTCTTAAATTTTTGTTTAAATCCACTGAAGAAGAAAATGGCAAGCCATTCCCATGACTTTGTCAAGAGAGATTTGGATACAATTGAAAAACAACATATGTTAATAAAAAAAAATAGTTCACATTTTAGTACTTTATGATACTAAAAGTACTTTACATACATTATCTTACTTAATCAATTGTTAATTATACTAGAAGTTTTCATTCATTAAAATATTACATAATGAAAAAAGCCACATTGAAATTCTTAAGCTGCATGAATTTCTATTTTATTGATTTCTGTAGCATTAATATTCATTTTAAAGTCATTTAAATACATGTGTTTTAAGTATAATTTCTTAGGGTTGATGAAAATATATTGAATTGCTTATTTATACTGAATCACATGAGGGCTTGGTGCTTTTTTTTTCCTTGCAGCTTTTAGAGATTGGAGTCTGATTGAAGGAATGAATATTTCAACCTTAGGATTCTTGGTCCTTGAGATCTTGATTTCCAATTGATCGGGAGCTACTTCATGAGTCTAATTCTTTATTAAGAAAAAGGAAAGTAAGATTCAGAAATATGAAATGACTTGCCTTAGACTTCCCCTTGAGAAAAGAATCATGATTTAGTTAAAATATTCTCATTCTTCATCTTCCTTTGTTATCTTCATTTAAACAAAATTAATTGAAGTCAAGACAATCTAGCAAGCATGTATTGCATCCACATGGTGAAAGGCTTGTGGATGGAGTCAGGAAGATCTGGGTTTAAATTCTCCCTGAGAAACTAACTATGTGATACTATAGAAGACTCTTACCTTCTCTGTGATTTTTTTGGCAATTCCCTAGGACTAATTTCCTAAGTTCTAGTTAGGTTATGATGTTCATTGATTAAATATTCCCCAACCAGATTTTTTCCCCTCACTCCAAATCTGATGAAATCACAGGTTTTTCAGGTATGCTCATGTCATGTGTTTGGGGAGACAAAAGAATAAAATGGCATATGTCTTGTCTACTGGGTGTTTACAGTATACTTGACAAAGGACATTTGTGCAAATAAGTATCATAACAGATTTTATAGGAGCTTAAGAGAGATTCAGACTAAAGTACTCAAACAAAAATTGAGGAGAGAGTGATTACAATTGAGAGAATCAAGGAAGACTTCATAAACCTGAGGGAGGCAAAAAATTTCAGATGCAACTAGGATGTATTCTAGACATTGGCTTTTGGGATGACAGCATGATTAAATGAGCAAAGATAGTAGAGTGCCACTTGCTATCATGGAAGCTAGTAATCCAATTCACTTGAAACCATAGACCATGTAAAGGGAAATAGTATGAAATAAATCTGGAAAGTACGTAAACCAACCTGGTTAAAGTAGAATAAAGAACTTTAATTACATTCTGAGGAGGTTTTTATTTTTCCTCCAGGCATCAGGGAGTCAATGCTTTTGACATGGTCAGATTAGTATATTCGGAAGGGTGTTTTCATTGATTTTGTGAATAATAGATGTAGAATTGGGATAGAAGCTATTTGTGGCTTAAAGTAGTCCAGGCAAGAGGTGATAATTATATTATGAATATAATGGCAGCCCCACTTGAGGGGGTAAATACCAGAGATAGTGGAAGTGATAAATTGACAGTTTGTGGTGATTGAATAGATATTGGAAATAGTCAAATCAAACTTAATACCAAGGATTTAAGCTCAGGAAACTGGATCAATGGTATTGCTAATTAGGATGAAAGAGAGGTTTGGTATATCCAAATAAAAATTGTTTGATATGTTGGGTTTGAGTTTCAGGTGGAACATCCAGGTGGAGATTTAAAAAATGAAGGAGGAAGGACAAGATCTTAAGCCACAGATTGTAGAAGAGACTATAGGAAATTGTGGAATATCTACATATAAGTTATCTTTAAAGTCATGAGAGTAGATAGAGATGTAAAGGGAAAAATTATAGAGAGTCTAAAAATGATATATTTCAAAATTTTTAAGGATATTCATACACCTACCTTGAAGTAGGACAAGATATCAGAAAGAGAACATTCATACAAGATAGAAGAACCTGACAGAGCAACCTCAATTGAAGGTAATAAACATAGAATATCTAGAATGAAAAGGTCAGAAATATCAATAGGACAAAATGTCAATGAGAATTTATATGGGGAAAACCTATGTATTAGGTAAATAAAGGGTCATTGTTGACATTAGGGAATAAGTGTTTAATAGAGTTATGGAACTGGAAGTCATCTTAATAGAGTCTTAGAAATCATAAAGGTATGGATCAAAAAAGTATAGACTATTCTTTACAGAAGTTTAGTAGTAAATGGGAATAAATTATATAGAATGAGAACTTGAGAAGACAGTAATGAGGAAAGATTTTGTTTTTGTCTTAAAGATTTTTAGAAATGAAAAGATTCTTTTTTTGACAAAGAATCAATAGTCTGTAGAACAATCAATCAACTAGCATTTATTATACATTTATTATGATCCAGTAACTAGGCTAAGCACTGGAGAATCAAACAAAAAACAAAAATAACCCATGCCTTCAAGGACTTATCTTGTAATGAATGGATATAACATGTGTATACATTGGTATGTATCTACCACTTAGAATAGGTGAGGAGTAGAAGAGAAGGCACCAGCAGCTGAGAGGACTAGGAATAGCATCTCACGGGTCTTACAGTATCTGAATGAGTGATAAAGGAAGTCAAAGAATTCAAGGGACAGAGCTAAAAGGAAAACAATTCCAAGTCTGGGAATGGCCATTAATAAAGGCATGAAGCCAGATGTAGATTTGTATGTGAGGAAAAGCAGTGGGATGTCTGACCCAGAGAGTGTGTGTTGAAGGGCAGTAATGGGAGTAAAGGAGGCAGGAAAACTCAGATGGTGAGGAGATTTAAATGACAAATAGAACAGCTGATATTTGATCCCAACAGGAAATCATTGGAGTTTATTGATCAGGAATGTGACATATTCAGATCTGAAATTGAGGAAAATTATTTTGACAGCTATGTAAAGGACATATTGAAGTTGAGAGACACATGAAAGAAGAAGCACAATTAGAAGTTTATTTTAAGTGGTGATGAATTCCTAAAGCTTAGTAGTTGTTGTATGAGTAGAAAGAAGAGAATGTATTGAGAAGGTAGAAGCAGCAAAATTTGGCAAGTGATTGAATATATATTAAGATCAAGAAGTTAATATATATCCCCAAGGTAGCAAGCTTCATTAATTGTAAGGTTAGTAGGACCCTCAACAATAGTAGAGAAGTTGAGAAAAGCAGAGAGTCAGGTAGGTGGAGGAGATAATGAGTTGTGTCTGAACATGATGATTTTTTCAATGTCTTTAAGTTGCTTACCAATGTCCAATAAATAGTTGATGATGTGAGACTAGAGTTCAGAATTAGAACTAGAAGAACCATATTAAAAGGGTTGATACTTTAACCCATGGAAGTAGGTTATATCACTAAGTGAGAGATCATAGGGAGAAGAAAGATCTAGGATAGAGTGTACTTGTAGTTGGTGAGTTTGATGACATTAAAGGGATCCAAGAAAAGTTGATCAGATAGTTAGAAGGAGAACTGAGAGAGAGGGCTGTCATGAAAACCCAGAGAAGAAAGAGCATTAAAAATAAGAAGCTATGAAAAATAAGAATGCTATGAAAAGTCAAGAAAGATGAAGATCAAGAAAATATCAAATTTATAATTAAGATATCTTTAGTAATTTTAAGAGAATAGCTTCTCTTGAATGATGAGATAAGAAACCATATTATAGAGATTTTATAAGGGAGAGAAAAATTGGAGAGTCTATATATAGACTTTTCCCCAAGTAGTAGCATTAGTAGCATCCCAGAAGATATGAAAGGATGTAAGTGGAAGGGTTAGCCTTGACAGAAAGAGAAATCTTTTCCTCTGAAACTTGAGCAAAGGAAAATTCAGCATTCCTGAAAAGGGTGCTTTATTAAATCAGTAACACATTCTTGAGAATTGTTTTTTTTAGATTATTATATTTCTGTGATAGGCTAGTAAGCTTGGCAATATGAGGAGGGGAAGTGGGTTCTGAATTGTCAAGAAAAGAACACTGAAAATCAAAGTTGCTCTGATAAGGAAAAAAATTGCCTACTTGAAAATTTTCACAGTCGATATTTTTTAATTTCCTTAATGCTAAAGGATCTGAATTCATGGAAGATACTACTGGAGAATTTGTGCCCTTGGACTGAGTCTCTTTCATTATGCTCCCTGATTTCCATGTCCTTGTATCCTTAGAGCATTGGTCCCATCAGAGGCAATGAAACCAGAGAATCAAACTTCATCCTCAGACTTCATCTTGTTGGGCCTCCTTGTGGATGACAAGGTCACAGGAGTGGTCTTTGCTATAATTTTTTCCATATTTGTGGTGGCTCTAACTGCCAATATGGTTATGATATTTCTAATTCAAGTGGACTCCCGGCTACATACCCCTATGTACTTCCTACTCAGCCAGCTCTCTATTATGGATACCCTCTTCATTTGCACCACTGTGCCAAAGCTCTTAGTAGATATGGTATCTGAGAAAAAAACAATTTCCTTTGTGGGTTGTGGAATTCAGATTTTTCTTTACCTGACCATGATTGGTTCTGAGTTTTTCCTCTTGGGGCTCATGGCCTATGACCGTTATGTGGCTGTCTGTAATCCCTTGAGATACCCAGTTCTCATGAACCGCAGGATGTGTCTTCTGTTGGCTGCAGGTTCCTGGTTTGGTGGCTCCTTGGATGGTTTCCTCCTCACACCTATCACAATGAATGTCCCCTATTGTGGTTCTCGAACCATCAATCATTTCTTCTGTGAGATTCCTGCTGTCCTCAAGCTAGCCTGTGCAGATACATCCCTCTATGAAACCCTCATGTATATATGTTGTGTGTTAATGTTGCTCATTCCTATCTCTATAATCTCTACCTCCTACTCTCTCATTTTGCTCACAGTCCACCGTATGCGTTCAGCAGATGGCCGGAAGAAAGCTTTTGCCACCTGTTCTTCCCACCTGACTGTGGTTAGCATCTTCTATGGAGCTGCATTCTATACATATGTGCTGCCTCTCTCCTACCATACCCCTGAGAAGGACAAAGTGGTGTCAGCCTTTTATACCATTGTTACACCCATGCTTAATCCTTTGATCTATAGTCTTAGGAACAAGGATGTCATGGGAGCATTGAAAAAAGTCTTCTTAAAATGTTCCCCCTCACAGAAAATTTTAGCAAGTGATGCTTAATATCATCTATGTCCCCCTCCAGTTTTAGACTACATAAGGGTGACAGAGTGGGAATGATACACTTCTTCCTTAGTTTTTCAATTGCCCTTTCCCCTATAAATTCTGAGACTCCAGATCCCATGACTGGAAGAATGAAAGGGAGTCACTTTCTTGCTTACATTTTCTTTGCTTCTTCTTGACTCCGGGCTTCCCAGTCTTCATTAAAGTAAGAAGAATGTCTTGCCTACTCACACCAACATAAGCTCAAAGAAATCAACTAAAAGTCTTCTATTGAGATTGATGACTGAGAGAATTTACTCTATGTGTCACCCCTTCATACATATATCAATTGGGACCTGTGCTCTGTGATATGCCCTTCAAATCCATGGGTACTGTTGTCTGACTTAAGAAACTTTTTTCATTTGCCCCAAATCTTCAAGCTTAGGATTTCTGGGTCTTTTCATCTTCCATGTAACTAAAGTATTTTATGTGTTATCTTCTTTAATTATCACATCAACTCCTTCGGAATATCTAGGTTTTAAAATTTGCATTCCCCAAAATTAGCAGAATGCTTAACAAGTAAACACATAAGAAATTCTTTCACGTTCATTAATTTTTTCATTTATACATTCCATCAGCTCCGTAATCACTAGTACTAATCACAAAACAACTACATTATCAACATAATCTCAAACAATTTCAAGTGTGCTTCAAATTCGTCAATGATGCAGGAAGATTTTGAGTGATTGACAATCATTTGATTTTGATTGCTTGAGAGTAAGAATATTTATCTATATGGTGTCTTGAAACCCAGAAATGAACAGGTTATTAATGATTAATTAATTAAGCACCTTTCACCATGAGGAGAAAGAAAAATTTCAGTAGGTGTATATTGTGCATGTGTGTTTGTGTGTGTGTGTGTGTGTGTGTGTGAGAGAGAGAGAGAGAGAGAGAGAGAGAGAGAGAGAGAGAGAGAGAGAGAATGAATGCAGGCATTAGTGATGATGATGTATACAAATATACAGAGGAGGGAAGAGCCAAGATGAGACTAAAAAGTTGAGTGTAGCCATTTAACTGAAGCCTGGAGTTATTGAATGATAGAATGAAATAAAGTCAGAATGATTTGTTGGAGTCATAATGTCTCTTTTTGTAGGCAAAAGAGAGATGAATTTCATAATCAAATTATGCAGTGAGATACTGACAATTAATTGGATGGCAGGCAAGGTAGAACTGATAGGAGAGAAATGAAAATTGAGGTTGTGAAACTAGGTAAATAAATAGGCAGCATTAACAGAAAACAGGCTAGTTAGAAACTGAGAGAGGTTTAGTTGGAAGTGCTTAGAACAAGATTCACAAGTGCTCCTTATAGCTTATTTTAGAAAGTTCTATAATTATAGTAGAACTGCAGGAAAAAACACAGCTGAATTTTCTTTGAATATTTGACATATATAATTTTGCAGAAGAAAAAGTTCTGCTTGGGTAATGGAAAGCTTAAATAATATCCTTCAGTTTAAGTTTTTAAGAAACCAAGTTTTGTAGGGGGGACAAAAAGATATGGAAGTTTTAGGGACTTTTCCTTGGTTTTAATAATTTTGATTGGATTCATTCTTGCAGATAGGCACCATCTTAATTATCTCTTTAGTTTTTTTCTTAAGTCATCTGCTACTTCAAATGACAACAGGAAAACAATGAAACAGAAAAAGAAAAACCATATCATATAGAGAACAATTAAAGAAGAGGGAAAAGCACAGGCACTGCAATTCTAGTTTCTTTGGGGAATTGATATTTTACAGTCTTTATTTCTTTTTGCCATCTTGTGGTCATATGGTGGCATAACATTGCCCTGATAATTCATACTTGTGTAGCTCCCTTTATTAACATCATAGGATTTAATATTGGAAGTTTCAATAATGGCATATTGAATGATCCTCCAAAATTCATGTTACAAGTTCAAGATGTCACCAAAATTCAGTAGTATTATAATAAAAAAAATCGGTTAACAATTACATTGCAAGCAAGAGAAGAACCAGCAAAGTAGAATAAAACCTTCCTGTATGAGAGCTTTTTGCCCCTCCTGAACTGACTACCACTGAAAAATTTCAGTCCATGGGATCCTACCTAGCCTTTTGCAGAAACATTTGAAATCTATTCTTCCCAAATGTGCATAAGATATATATTATAAAGTTTATCTTTAGAACTCCTGGACCTCTTTCTAATAGAAAACAAATCTTGTATTCATCAAAATAATCAAATCAGCTCAGAAAATACAGATTCAAGCCCTAGAACAATGGATACAATTTATTCCACTCCCCTAATATTATAGAAAAGGAAATTGAGGTCCAAGATGGCAGCATGAAGGCAAGAATTCCTAGAGGCTCTTCCCCCAAAAACACTCCAAAAGCTGCAAAATTATGTTGCTAACCAAATTCCAGAGTAGTGGAACCCACAGAAGATCTGAGTTGAACAACTTTCCAGGCCAAGATAACTTGAAAGATCTGTGGAAAGATTTTGTTCCACCACAGTTGGAATGGGTCACAGCGAAGCAACCCCTGAGTTAAGAGAATGAGCTCCAGCCATCTAGAAACAGCTTGCAATGTGTCTGTGTCCCAGGGGGTACCTGGGTCCCTGGGGATGCAAGGGTCTGGGCAGCGAGAGGGGCTTCCAGATCTCTCAGCCCATGAGATCATCATTGCCTAGGGGAAGATCAATGAGAAATCTCTGCCATACCAGAGTAAACATGGAGCCCAAACCAGTCAGGCATCTGTGTGGACCCAGGCCCAGGAACTAGAAGCAGACCATTGGAGACACCCAGCAGGGAGTCATCCAGCAGCAGCTTCCAGAGCACTCAGTCCATAGACAGTAAGAGGATAGGAAGAGACTGTTGAGGTCTCTCCACTATGCCCGAGACAGAACTCTGTTGATTTGGAATACTCATGGGACTCTACTTGCCTTAGAGGAGCAGGAACTTTCCTCACAGCTCCAGGGCAAAGAAAAATGCCTGGAATAATCCACAGGCCAGAGCACAGGCTGGGAGAGCTTAGTATCCTTGGGGAGTTGTACCAAAAACACTCCAAATCTTGGGAAGTGCTTTAAAACTAGGACATAGGTTGGTGAAATGAGTAAATAACAGAAGAATAAGAATCTGACTATAAATAATTACTTTAGTCCCATGTAGGATCAATTCACACATTCAGAAGATGTCAAAGTCAAAATTTCTGTATCCAGCCTCCAAGAAAAATAGGAATTGGTTCAAGGCTATGGAAAAGTTCAAAAAAGATTTTGGAAATCAAATAAGAAAGGGGGAAGAAAATTTGGGAAGAAAAATGAGAGCAATACAGGAACATCATGAAAACCAAGTCAGTAGCTGGGAGTAGGAGATACAAAAAAAAATCAAAGAAAATAACATGCTAAAAACCAGTTTAGGTCAAATGGGAAAAGTAGTCCAAAAGGCCAATGATGACAGAATGCCTTAGAAAGCAGAATTGACCAGATGGAAAAGGAGATACCAAAGCTCTCTGAAGAAAATAACTCCTTCAAATGGAGAATGGTGCTAAAGGAATTGGATGACTTTATGAGAAATCAGGAAACAATAAAATAAAACCAAAAGAATGAAAAAATTGGAAGAAAATGTAAAATATCTCATTGGAAAAATAACTGATCTGGAAAACAAATTGAAGAGAAATAATTTAAGAATTACTAGACTACCTGAATGTTATGATCAGGAAAAGAGCCAAGATTTCATTTTTCAAGAAATAATCCAAGAAAATTGCCCTGATATCCTAGATTCTGTACTTGACATGTTGGAGCTCTTCATTAGGCATTTTGTTATGGGATGCAGACACTCAGGAGAAAAGTTAGTTTTGAATATGTATATTTGGAAGATATAATACCACCATCAGAGTGGATATAGAGAAGAAACATGGGACCCAAGGTAGAGCTTTGGAGAAAAAAACATCTTTAGGGGACAAAATATACAACTGTAGATGGTAGTCTAGCAAAAGAGACTTAGGAGGAGAGGACAGGATCAAGGACATATGGGTACTGATTAAAATGATTAAAATGAGGAGGTTGGAATAGATAGACATCATGGTCCCTTTCAGTTCTAAAGCTGAAATCTTAGGATCTTTGGCAAGGAGAAGGTTGACCTCTTTACTGGAAATGGAAACAAAGAAGAATAAAAGAATATATCATATTGCAAAGTTTGAGGTTTAAAATAGGGAAGCAAAGGGAGCTCACAACAGATGATTTCTATTTCCTTGGTAAAGTAGAAGATGACAACCTTTGCTAGGAAATAGGGCAAAGGGAATTTGAGGTAAGAAGAGAAGGTTTGTAATAGTAGTGATGTTTGTCCTTCATTTTTGATGAGGACTGTGACATTAGGAAAGTGATGCAACAATAAACACATAAATTGGATTTGAGGGGGAGGGGGGCGCTGTACAAAGTCACCAGCTTCACTTTTTCTTCCAGAGTTATCTGGATCCAGTGACCATATATGACTCAGAACAACTGGAGATGTCCCTGGATAAAAGGCATTCAGGTTTAAGTGACTTACTCAAAGTCTCACAGCTAGTTGGAATCAAACATCTGAGGTCAGATTTGAACTCCTGTCCTTCTGACTCCAAGGTCAGTGTTTTGTACCAGTGAAATCAAGGGAAAGATTTCAGAAGACAAGTGCTTAAAAGTCCTGATAACTATTATAATACTAATCATGTAACATAGTCCTAGTTACATTGTCTTTGTTACTATTATATAGATATGTTCAGCTTAGTTTCTCTAAGAATCAATAGCAAAATCTCCTGTATTTTAAATTCTGAAAAAACAAACAAAATCAGTGAAATTCTTCCTGCCAACTTTTCCAAGGGACAAATCAGTTTTGAATCAAATGCTTTCCCTTTTTCAATTAGGTCAACTTGAACTGATGGGGTCCACTATTTGTTGAAACCTAGTGTAGTAGATAGAACTAAGTAAAAGAAAGTCAAATCATTTTGTCTCACTAGAAGACTTAGCAGCTGATGAAGATTCTTAGTCTCTCCATCTGTCCATCTCTCTCTCTCTCTCTCTCTCTCTCTCACTCTTTTACCTTGAATGGAAGGGAAGTTTGCACACCCTCCTAGTCATGGTGATTTTGAACATGTGCTGCCTAAGAGAACTTGAGCCTGAGTGTCTAGCCTTTGCCTTTTCTGTTATATTTCTTCTCATATATCAGTGGTGAAACAGTGACTACCTTGTTTTTGTTCATCTTTTGTTCTCAAAGAGTATCAATGAGGCAGAGCTGTGCAAAGTCATCATCCTCAATCTTTTCAACATTCATTGGAGTCCAATGGCAAGACATGGGTGAAGGTGACTGGTGATGGCCTTAGATACAGTGGGGTACCTTGGACATTAAGCTAAGCTCTTTCCAAGTTCTCAGTTTCTCTGAGGCAAAGCTCATTCAGTAATTAAAAGGCAGTTAAGACTTGAACAAAAGATGGTCTAGTTTGTCTTCAAGAAAGAATCAATCATAGAGGGGGAAGACTCTCAGAGTTTCTGGCTAGAAGAGAAAAAACTGCTCTTTACACTCACTCTTTAGCATCCAAACTCATATTTTTAATATAACATATTATTGACTAATCAGTGAAAGCCAGATCGATTTTAAGGCAGAGTTAAAATAGCTCCATTTCAATCACAACGGGCTTTAACAAAGCCTGACTTTTCAGAGCTAATTCAAGAAGTCATAAATGAAAAACTACATGAGACAAAAGAGTTAATTGACTCAGTTTTTTTCTGAAAAATAAACTATAAAATAAATACATAGAGAAAATATCTAGCTCCCAAACCTCAAGATACCTTACAAAGTATGTGATCAAAATTTATATTCTTTTGACAGAATTCCCACTTCTCCCCATATGGACAGAGGGAGAGGAGAGGGTGGAGTAGGAGAAGGAGGAAAAGAAGGAATAAATGACAGAATTATCCACCTGGAATTAGTTACCTAAGAGGCAACTGCTACTAATCACTGATTGTTGTTTATCACTCTTTTGTTCTTGACTTGGTTTTAAGTGAGGCAGAGGTGTGCAAAGTCATCAGCTTCACTCTCTCCTCCAAAGCAAAGAAGAGTCAGGCACTATTTGCGTGATCTCTAAATATATGTATATATATATATATATATATATATATATATATATGTGTGTGTGTGTGTATTTGTATGTATGTATGTATGTATGTATGTATGTAGCTAGGTATGTATGCATATAATGGCTAATTAAGGAGTTCCTAGGTTCCTCAGTGCATGCTATCTAACTTTGAGGAAGAAAGCTACTACTGTGATGACCAGAAAGAAATAATCAATCTTTTGACCTGGCTTGCCAAAAGGAATTTGAATTTAGGGATAATGGATTAGTAAGATGAAGATGAAATACTAATTCATCAGTCTCACAATTATCTCATCTTTCAATATTTTTAGTATAAATAACCATGAAATTATAATGGGAAGTATAAGTTATTGCCTCATGTCAATGTGTACCTGTGAATTTTTGGTGATTTTATCATTCTTTCTTCTATATGGTAGAAACAAATAAATATCCTATACCTGATATGTTAAGTACCCTCTTGAGGAGATCCTAGACATGAATCAAACTAAAAGTTTAAAGCAGTTTTCTCTGGGGTTCTGAACCAGGGGGTGAGTCAGGTATAAAAAGACCTTTCTTTAGGAGGCAGACTCCCCTAGGATCAAACTTTTACCACATGCATAGGTCCAGATCTAGGGGTCTCTTTAAAAAGATGATATGGATGATCCAACTCTGCTGTCTCAAGCAATAATTTTGTGATTTTAATAGTCTTTTTTGCTATCATGAATTGGGAATGCTCAGTAGTGAGATTGCTTGGGTAGGAACATATAAAAATTATCTTTTCATACATAATTATAAATTGTTTTATAGAGTGATTGAATCAATTGAGTTTACCAACTTTCATCTAGCATAGTTGTAAATTTTTATCATTATCATAGCATTAAATATTTATCTTTGTCCATTTGAAGACCATCATGAGATACTAAATTCTTTAAATTTGCATTTGTCAGATTATTAGTGGTTTTAAATATTTTAGATGCTTGTTGACAGTTTTCATTTTTTCTTTTTCTTCACGTTCTTTTTCATACTATGAAATTTTGTTCATATTATTTGATTATATTATATGGAAGACTGGTACTTAGGATTGTTGCTGATTTCTAGTAGAAATTGGAATATGAGCTTTTCTCAGAAATGCTTATTGCAAAGATATTTTTCTTCCAGCTATATATTTTCTTCTTATCTTATGGAGGTAATATGATTCAGTGGATAGGATATTGAGTTTGGGTTACTGAACTCAAAGTAATGAGAGATACTTGAATTCATGATTTAGTTACTATTTACCATCTAATTGAACAGATCACTTAACTTTTCTAGTCTTCAGTTTTCTTATCTGTAAATCAAAATGTTGAACTAGATGGTCCCTAAAGTCCCTTCTAGCCTATTTACTTTATTTATGCGAATGCTTAAACTTTTTATATGATAAAATAATCACAGAAAGTGACTGAAGGGGGAGATACAGGAGGATTCTTAGAAAAGAGGTATGATGTTCCATAGAGTCAAGACCAATTAGAGCTACTGATGGAAAATGTCAAGTTATCTGAAAAGTCCTGAGATCTTTCTAAATGAAGGTTTCAGGAGGAATTTATTATTGCTGGTGAAGAAGAAATTCTAGACAGAGAGCAACTAGGTTACACAAAATGGGCTTTTTGCAGGCAGAAAGTACAAGATTGTACAAGCCCATTTTATGTAACCTATGTTTTGTTCCATCCTTCCTTCCCCAGTCCCTCTCCCTCTGCCCGCCTTCCCTGCACCCACCACTGTCCTTGGGTTGATAAAGACTGGCACTATCCTGTATCTAGTCAGAAACTTACTCATACATTATATACCTGGTATCCTGCAAATAGTCCCATTCATCATGTCAAAGTTATCTTGCCCCAGATAGGGACCAGGATCACCTGGTTCAGTAAGGGAGATGAAGCTACACAAAGAATATTGAGAAAACAAAATATTACTCAGTAATGAGCTAACTACCCTTATCTATTTCTGATGTGATTTCCTAAACCACACTTGTGCAGAAAGCATAGAACTACTCCCTCCCTAAATTCTCCCCAATCCCTTCAGCCCCTTTGCTTAAGTTTACTTTAAAAATTTATGCATACCCCTTCCTAGCATTCTTAACTCAATTCATTGGAAATCAATTCATTTAGAAAAGCATGTTAAACTTTGTGTCCCTCGTATCTCTGGGTCATTGATTCTGAGACTTCAGTAAAACCTTTTCAGTTAGGGAGGGAAGGGGAGAATTTGTAACTCAATTTTAAAAACAATTGTGGAAAAATAGTTCTTTTGCAGAATTCATTTATAATTTGTTTTACTTGGATGTTGAATGAAATAGGACATATAAAAGTTATAATATGGTGGAGACATTAGACTTATGTTTGGCCCCCTAGTCACAGCTAGAACAGTGCATTGAGGAAACTAAAATGCTAATTTAAGTTTGTTGACAGATAAAACATATTAACAATAAGTGTTATACAAAAGTTGAATGGGTTGCCTTGAGATAAAGTGGGCCCATTCTCCTTGACCAGATGGTCACTTTGATCCCTTACATTGATAATTGTTTTTACATGTAATTGGGGGAAAGTCACATACCAAATTAAAAAAAAAAAACCTAAAAAAGTAATGTTGATAAAAACAAACATAAACCAACCTTTCATACTTTCTACCAAGATAAAATTCAAATGGTTCAATCAGATAAATGAACTATGCATTAAAAAATTGGCATAATAGCCAAGTTAGAGGGGTAAGGAAGAAGTTAACTTTTTAATGTGTGGATATAGAAGATTTCAAGGCCAAATAAGACCTAGAGATATTCAAAAGTGATAAAATGCTTCATTTTAATTTCATAAATATAAAGTTTTCACACCAAGAAAACCAGTGTAGGTAAAATTAGAATGGAAACAAGTAATTTGGAACTTACCTTTCTAGCAAGTTTCTCATATAAATGTTTCATTTCCAAAATAAATAAAGAATTGACTTAGGTATCGTTTCTCCAAGTGATTTCCAAAGGAAGAATTCCTGCTTTCAAAACCATATTTTTAAATGTCCTAAATAACATTTTAAAAATGTGAAATAAAACCAACTTTTTGTTTCTCTCTCAGATCCTACAGATTTTTAAAAAAATGACCAAGAAGGCAAGAGAAAAAATTTTATAGAGGACATGGGAAAACAGACAAACTGATGGCATTTTTCTGGATCTGAATTGGTCCATTAATTCTGGAAAGCAATTTGGAACTATACCCCTCAAAGTCACTCCACATTAAATACTTTTTTACCCAACAATATTGTGACTAAATAGAAAAACTAAAGAGATCAATAAAGGAAGAAAAGATCTCTTGTCTACAAAAATAGAACAGAAAAATCAAAAGAAAAAATCAAAACCCCCAAAACCAGAAAGCAAAAGTATTCCACCTTTAAAGGAATGGCTAAATAAATTATGGGAAGTGAGATGTTATGAATTGTTTTTGCATCAAAGAAATGATTAAAATAGTGTCTGAAAAATCTGGAAATGTCATTATGAAAAAATAATGTAGAACTGATTATATGAGCAGAACCAGAAGAACAACATATATACATTGACAACATTTTAATGAAAACCAATTTTGAAAGACTATTAGTGATCAATGCAATGGCCATCTACGGTTCTACAGTATTAAAAATGAACCACGTGGCTATTTTCCTGACAGAGAAATGATAGACTCAAACTGCATTGAGGTGAATATTCATTTTTAGACATACCCAATCAGAGAATTTTTACTTTATTTTATTTTCGTTAGTTTTGGTGGTGGCCAGATAGTGACTGTAATAGAGGGGGAAAAATGTTAATTTAAAAGCAAAAAATTTATATTTAAAGATAAAATTGATAAACACAAGAAATTTACCTAATAAATACACTGAAAATCAAAGATACCTCCCTGCATCTTTATAATTTCAGCAAGTTCTAGAAATTCTAGAAAGAGTAATAAAATAAGAGAAAGAAATTAAAAGCATAAGTATCAAGAAAAAGGAGCACCCAGTGATACTTAAGGAGTACTAAGAATACTCAAGGAGGCCATTAAGCCCCAAGTGCTTCAATGGGTTATATTTTGGGGGTCATGTCTCTGATTGGGAATACTCTAGAGAGGGATTCTTAACCTTTTTGTCTCAGATATCTTTGGCATTCTGGTGAAACTGGTGAGACTCTGTCTCAAAATAATGTCTTTCTTCTATTCCCAATAGAAGGAAATTAATTTCATTTAGACATTAGTGAAATTAAAGACAGGATTTTTTTTTATCATTCTAATTAATGGCTACTCTGAAATCTATCCATTGACCACCTAAGTTTAGAATTCCTGTCCTAAAGCATGATAAGTTTTTATAAAGATATTGTGGAATATGAAGAAATACATTTTCTTTTTTGTTTTTTGTTCTTGCTGTTTTACAAGCCAAAGGATAAAGTGACTTACCTAATTATGTATGAGACTGGATTTGAAATCAGGTCCTACTGATTGCAGGACTGATACTTTATCTATTGTGCCACCTAGGAGTCCCTAGAAGTACATAGTCTTTAAAATTCTCATTTACCAATTGGCAAACAATTCAAATCTACAGTTATAGCAATCTACTTTGATCTGTATTTTCCTTTTTCCTTTCTTGTTTAATTTGTCTCAGTTTTTAGGGATAAATATTGAAGTCTACAATTATTCTATGAATATTTTATTACAGTTCATCTAGCTTTTCTTTTTTTTTTTTAGGTTTTTATTTATTTTTGCAAGGCAAATGGGGTTAAGTGGTTTGCCCAAGGCCACACAGCTAGGTAATTATTAAGTGTCTGAAACTGGATTTGAACCCAGGTACTCCTGACTCCAGGGCCAGTGCTTTATCCACTGTGCCACCTAGCTGCCCCTAGCTTTTCTTTGAAGATACTGGACATACAGTTACATTTTTTTATAGTGACTGCCCTTGTCCTTTATAGGACCCATTTATGTAAACTAGGTTCTGTCCTGGGGAAGCTTGACCCCTAAAGAAAGGTGTCAAAGTTCTATTTCATGAACCTTCTGGTTCCTTTACCCTCCTCACTCAATAGTTTTACTTATGGTTTAGGTTTGACTCAGGATTACATTATTCCTAAGAAAGAATAAAATGGTTCATCTTTTAAATCTAATGCTGAATTCAATGAACACACAAAAAGGAAAACATTTACTAACAAGTAGAACAGAAAATGATTATAAGAAACCACAAATATATTGTTTTTTAAAGTTTATAAAACTTTTAAAAATTAAAATAAATTTACCAAATTACTGAGTCTTTTTTTGGTTTGTTGCAAGGTAATGGGGTTAAGTGGCATGCCCAAGGTCACAGAGCTAGATAATTATTATTTTTGTCTGAGTCTGAATTTGAAATTGGGTCCTCCTGACTCCAGGGCTGGTACTCTATCCATTGTACCACCTAGCTGCCCCCACATATTTTTAAAGCTATACTGAGATAGCTTTTGTTTTGAATGAAGTAAACTTCTTATATAAGCTAGCTATTTGTTTCATTCACAAAACATAAATGCTTAAAACACAAAACACACACTAGAGTATACAGTTGCCAAATGATAAAAATCATAATTATGAACTGGAGTTAGAATCCCTTTGGAATACACATGCTGATGAAATCTATGAAGAGTTTTCAAGAGACACAGACTAAGTCATCTACTTAAGACATGAAGAATTAAGATAAGGGACCCTTGGTCTTCTCAAGGTGAATGAGGGATGGAGAATTGTAAAAGACAAATCCTTGAATCTAACATGTTTTGTCTATAAAGGGGAATTTTTCCAAGATAAAGGGAAAATATCTACATCTTCAAAAATTATAGGAAAAATATGTGGGAAAGGAATGACAAGTGTAAAGATATTTATACTGTCCACTTCTGGGAAAAGAAACATTTGAAATGATTGAAAAGTGACTGCCTACACATGACTGATACTATAGACTATTGTACCTGAAGTTCCTGAATGTTAATAGAGTAGATGTGGAACACTATATTACTTGTTAGCTAATTGCTTGGTTTATGTCATTGCTGAATAAATTAGTAGATAGATAGAGATAGAGGGGGGAGGGAGGGATGGAGGAAGGAAGGAAGGAAGGAAGGAAGGAAGGAAGGAAGGAAGGAAGGAAGGAAGGAAGGAAGGAAGGAAGGAAGGAAGGAGGGAGGGAGGGAAGGAAGGAAGGAAGGAAGGAAAAGAAAGAAACAAACAAACAAACAAAGAAACAAAGAAACAAAGATTCAAAGGACCTTTTTTCCTTTCTTTATCTTCATTAAATCGTTGCTGATTATGTCTCTTCTTATTTTGGAATACAGGCTAGGAGTAAGAGAGATCTTTTGTCTGGATTTCTTGGACCTCAATAATCCCCATTTTCCTCACTTGGTTGTGATTTTTATTTTCCATGAAAAGAAATGTATACCTAACCAGTAAGCTGTGGATGTTTTCATTTTTCATATTACAGCAGTAAAAGGTAAGTTACTTTAAAGTGCAGTTGCTCAATCTGTTGGGGATGTTGAAAGCTATTCTTTTATTTCTGAGCCATAACAACTGTACTTTTTGTGGTTATTCAGTTGTGTCTGATTCTTTCAAATACCATTTGGATTTGTTGAGGTTTTTTTTTTTCTTGACAAAGATACTAAAGAGATTTGTCATTTCCTTCGCCAGATCATTTTACAGATGAGGAAATTGAAGCAAACAGGGTTAAGTGACTTGTCCAGGTTCACACAGTGAGTGAGTATCTGTAGCTATTTAGAGCTCAGGTTTTTCTGACTCCTGGTTTGGCACTCTAACCACTGCACCCCCCATCTCCACCCTATGTCTACAAGCTTGGTCATTTTAGTCAATTAAATAGATATAACCTATCTTGTTTATCTGGAATTGAATAAACTCAATCATCAAATCATGAATAGAAATTATGTAATTCTGAAACATCTCCAAGTCCCACAAGATTGTACAAAAGAGAAAAAATTGGAAAGGAATCTGGAGTCCTTGTTTTGGGTGCTTGTTTTGCCAATCTGGGTCTCAATTTCTATGAAGGTAAAATGAGAGGTTGGAATAAATTATCTGTAGTTTTTTTTTTATAGCTCCAATATTTTGTTTCTTTGTTTCCATCTTTTTGCCTGTTTCTTTCTACAAATTTCAGAGCAAGGCACATATGAATAGACAGTTGAAATTGTAATTGTGATTAGGTGGGTAGGATAGATATCAAAGACAAACTTGATTACATTTTGTTATTTTGCAAAGGTTATCTTCTTGTAGTAGACAGATTTTTTTTTATCAATGAAAGCTATTTATGCTACATACCTTACTATAGTAGATGCCTCTTTTTCATACATTTCAGCTCTTTTCCTCTTGTCATCAGAGACAGTTGATCTATAAACAGTTATGATAACTTCTGAACCAGACCCTGTATTAATGATAAAAGATGGTCCTGACTCTCAAGGAGCTTACATTTTAATGGGAGAGAGCATGCAAAAAAAAAACTGGAATAAATTATAAACAACACAAAGAATGCACTAAAATTGAAGAATAGTGGAAGGTTTCCTTTATAGAGTGGGATTTTAGCTGGAACTTAAAAGAAATCAAAGAAGTGAGAAATCAGAGATAAAGTAGGACAGAATTCCAGGTATGAGAAAATACTCAGAGTGTGCAGGGCAGCTTAAAATGTTAGAAGAATTGAAGGGTAATGATTAAGGTTGTGAGGGGCTTTGAATGTCAACCAGATGATTTTGCATGTGAACCTGTAGGGAACCATTGGAATTTACTGAATAAAAAAGTGACAATAAAACTTTATATTTTCTTTTTTGAGGAATTCTTATCATTTGAATTTTACAGATTTTGTACTTGTATATTTCTCAATCATCTAGCATGAGAGAATTTCAGGGAAAAAAAAGAAGGAAATGTTCAGAGGAGTTAACAATGAACTAGAGAATCACATCAGATCCAAGGGGAAGTATTAGTGAATGAATTAAAAAACGAATTTACTAAGCACTTAACCAGGTCTAAGGCTAAGAGAATACACATAGAAAAATAAGATAGTCCCTACTTTAAAAGAACTTACATATTCATACTAGAAGAGACTACAGATATGGGAATTTTCAGTTGCTGTCAGGTTGAAAATTTATCAGGTTGCTTAAGGTATAAAAGTATAGCAGATAGTAATGCTTCTTTTCAATTTCTGATGTTGAGCCATTTGACAGTGACAAGGACTTGGTGGGATGGCAAGAACTCTTTTAGATCTTTAGTATCTGTGACTGTAGTAGTTTCAGAAATAGTTGTTTTCTCCTGTCAGAAATGGGCTACATCCATAGGGATTGCTTCCAGGGATAATGCTTGTAGGCACTGAACTGGAAGCATTAATATTCAATAGCTTCCTGAGTTCAGGATCCTGGGATTTCTTGAGTCTGAGGAATTATGGTGGTCAATGTGGTTATTATGGTTTGACTTTTCTGGAACATGTTGCATTTTATCTCTCAGGCACCTTGTTCTTTTAGCTAGATTGATTACCCTGACCTATAGGTTGAAGTTGGGTTATTGGTGGTAAGAATGACTGGTTCCTTTTCTATAAGAATTATTGCTTGGATGATGACTCTAAGAGATGACCTGGAAACAGCTCCAGTGGTTTGGGTAGGGAGGAGTTTTGTCATCCCAGGGCTCCCATGACTCTTGGTGCCAAATTGTTCAGCAAGATGTTAAGGAAGATGACTCCTTTCTCCACAGTAATTTCTCTGTCCATGAAGATTATGGGTAATAGAATCAAAGCAGGTATGGTGATTTGAGAATTCTGCTAATGCTAAGGTTCTTGAGTTTATATTTCTGGATTTGAATTACTGGGCTGTTTTCATTTGGCTCTGAGAAGAGAAAGTGATCAAGATGGTTTTGGTGATTTGGCTTATCTGGCAATTGCTACATTTATTAAACTCCTATTGTAAGCTAAGTATTAAGTTGTGTGCTGGGCATGAACAAAAAACTAAAAAAATTAGGGTTCTCAAGACCACATCCTTGTTTTCAACATTCCATTTTGTAAGAGTTCTGAATTTTTCTCCTTTTCTTTCCTCCCCCCTCCCCAAGATAACAAGCAGTTATGTGAAAAAAAAGAATCAGAACAAAAAGGAAAACCCACAGAAAAGAAAAAAACAAAAAACAAATTGAAAAAAAAGTCAAAATAGTACGCTTTCATCTGCATTCAGACTCCATAGTTTTTTCTCTGGATGTAGATGTATCTGAATCACTATATTGCTAAGAAGAGCTGTCAAAATTGGTCATCACACATTGTTGCTGTTACTGTATACAATGTTTTCCTTGTTCTGCTCACTTCATTCAGTAACAGTTCCGATAAGTCTTTCTAAAAAACTCAGGTTTTTCTGAAATCCACCAGGTCATCATTTATTATAACATAATATGATTCCCTTATATTCATTCACTATAACTTGTTCAGCCATTTCCCACTTGATGGGCATTCTCCCAATTTCCAATTTTTTACTACTACAAAAGAGCTGCTATAAATATTTTGCACATATTGCTCCTTCTCCCTTTTCTAAAAAATCTCTTTGGAATACAGACTTAGCAGTGGTATTGCAAACAATAATTTTCAGAAAAGATATATAAAAGATAAATTGTAGAAAATCTCAGAATGAAGGTATCAAGATTAAAGAAGAATGAGACAAAGCTTTTTATAGATGGGTTTTATTTGAAGTTAGAAGGGTGCAAGGGAACCCAGAAGGAGAGAATTTTAGGCATGGGGAACAGATAGTGAAAATGTAGTGACATATTTAAGAAATAGAAGGGAGGCCAAATGCTGCTCTATGGTAGAATACATGAAGGAGAGAAAGGTAAACAAGACTGGGAAGGTAGGAAGATAACAGATTACAAAGAGTTTAAAAAAACACGCAAAATGCTTTATCTCTGGTTCTGAAAGTGAGAGAGAGTCTCTGAAGTTGAACAAATAGGAAAGTGACCTGGTCAAACTTTATATTTTAGGAAATTTAGATTGATGGCTGAATAGAGTATGGAATGGGAAGAAGCCTTACTGATACAGTGTTATGCTATACTATATCCCTTTCTCACTGAATAAAGAATCAAAAATTGATAAGAATATTATTTATGACTTGTTTTCATTTGCCAATGAAGCTCAATTCTCGTTGGGATTTAATGAAACTGAATCTGATTAATATGATAACTTTCAGGAAAAAATTTTTGCATTTGGAGTATAGGAAATGTTGCTGAAGACTGAAAACTGTTGAGAAAAGAATTAACCTGTTTCTCTCAAATGCCAACCAGCAAGTAAATACAGATTTATTAAGCTCCTACTCAGTGTCATATACTGTCACTTGGACCTACTGATTAGCATTCTGAAATCATCTGGATCTCCATTTCCATCTATGGATGTCCACCTCTAAATCTCATATTCAGTTCAGTACTATTCAAAACTCAGAGAACCTAACAATCTTCTTCCAAGGGTAAGCAATCTTTTATTTACTGTATCTCATTTGGGAAGGTTCTTTTTTTTCCCACTTTCCCAAGCTGACATTTGAGACTTGTCATTCAATACCAAGTCCATCTAATTATGCATCTATCTTACTCATAAGAATAGTGTGAAATACTTTATCAAAATACTTTGCTAAAATCTTGGTACACTTTGTGATCCATCAGTTTAAATAACACTTTCAAAAATGGAAGTAAGTTTGGATTTACATGACTTTTTCTCACTGAAACTACATTGACTCTTTGGGATCACTGCTTCCTTTTTTAAAGATATTCACTTGAAATATTTTTAATAAATTCTAGATTTTTTGGCAAACATCAATTCATTCTCAACTGCTTATAATTTTCAGGCTCTATCTATGTTCTTTCACTTTTTGAAAACCAGATCAATGCATTGCCTCTCTAAAATCCTGTAGGAACTTTTCAAATTCTTTCAGATATTTCTGCCTCAGGAATCATTTATGATTTCTTTCAAGACTCAAGGATATAGTTTTTCTGCTGTCTTGAATTATATAGAAAGTAATTTTTTACAGTCTCCTTACTTGAGAACCAACTCCTTATTACACATATTTTCTATCTTTTCCCAGCCCAAAGCTCATTCTTTACCTAGAAAACAGAAGCATAATTTTAAAAAATAATCAGTTTTTGCCTTTTTAAAATTACTATTGCTCCCTTTCCACTGATTGGTGGTCTTATCCCTTATCCCAAAGTAGACTTTGAAAACCTCAATTTTAGTTATGCTTAGCATTCTCCTCTCTTCTCACCTTATTCCAAAATTTTAGAATCCTGGAAAGTATTTTGCAGTACTATTATTTCATATATTTTAACATGCACATTTTTCATGTATTTACATATACTTTAGCAATCAGAGTGAATTGGTTAATTTTTGTCCATCCATTTCAGTCTCCTCAGACAAAACTCATTTTTCTTACTCATTGAAATAATTTCATTTTGTATTTTCAGGATTTTATTTTGAGAGTTGTTCGTCTCTCCTGGGCTAAATGACCCAGTATATCTCAGTGCATTGGATCCCAGTCAATACTCCACAGAATGTTTTAAAATTTTTTCTCCCCCAAATGGAGAATGCATGTCAGGCTTTGTCTATCTTTCTTTCCCTTTGTTACCACAAATTTTAAAAGGTAGTGAACAGATCCTCCTCCCATTCTCTTTCCTCTGACTTGTAACATGAACACACATGTACACATACTGAGGAAATTAAGAGTTAAGAAGATCTGTCTTCTCTTTATTATTATCTTTATAAGCTGAGCATCTGTCTGATTCTATGAGACTACTATTTTATCCAAATAGTTCAAAATTCCCCTTTTTTTGTTTTCCTTCCTTAGCTTTCCTCACTAGTTTTAGCTAGTTTTAGCTCACCATCAGCTTTAGTATTTCTGACTCTTCCTTCAGTACTATCACACTTTTGTTTTTCATTAGTATCTGACTTCCCTCCATTGACTCAGCTTACCATTCTTCTAAAATTTTGGAGACCATCTTTAATCCTGTAGCCATTCTGATGGACCTGTTCTTGGATAACACAGAGACAGTCTATCATTTTTCCCAAATTCAAAATCTCTCTAATTAAAAGCTTGTACTTCATTGATACAGCTTCTAAGAATCAAGATCTAACTTTAGTGAAGGTGAGATATGAAGAAACATAGGAAGAGGTAAGCATAAAGAAAGAAAAAAAGGAGAAAAAAGAGAAAAAATCAGTATTGGTAATTAATTTAGCTCAAGTGAAACTTAATAATTGCCTCCATAACAAAGTTGAACAAATGAGCAAAAGACTTTGCTTGAAGACTTCCAGAGAGCTACACTTCCAGTGAGCTCCTGAAGAATCTTGATCTCACTGAAGCATAGAATATGAGAAGCAGAATAATGGACAATGAGACTTAAACAGTAGAGGGATTAAAAGAATAATTGAATTGGAATAGAATTTAGAGATATTCTTTTATTTTTTTAACTACAAGGACTTTTTTACTATAAAAATTATTTTATGCTATTTTATGCTGTCATATATTGGCTCAGTGATAGAGCCTTGGCCCTGGAGTCAGGAGGACCTAAATTTAAATCTAGACTCAGACATTTAATAATTACCTAGTGGTATCACCTTGGGCAAATCACTTAACCCCATTGCCTTAAAAAAAGAATATCAAAAAACAAAAAAGCAAAATTACTTAAAGGCAATCTAGAAAGGATTGTATTGCATCTACCTTGTGAAAGACTTGTGTTTGAAGTCAGTAAGACCTGGATTTAAACTATCTATGTAACCCTATACAAGATTTTAACTTCCTCTGGGATTTTTTTTTCAATTACCTAGGACTTATTTTCTGAGTTCTAGTTAGATTTTGATGTTCTTTGATTAATTAATGACTATGTTTTTCCCCCCATCCTAAATCTGATGGAAATCACAGCTCTTTTAGGCATACTCATGCTAAGTGCTTGGGGAGTCAAAGGTATAAAATGACACATTTCTTACCCATTGTATGTTTATAATATACTTGGCAATACACATTCATGTAAACTATCATAACAGGTTTTATAGGAACATAAGAGAGATTCAAACTAAAGTACTCAGAGAAAAGTTGAGGAGAGAGAGTGATCACATTCAATTTACAGAATCAAAGAAGGCTTCATAAACCTGAAGGAAGCAATAAATTTTAATATATTGGGACAGAGATAGGATGTATTCTAGGCATTGGTTTTGGGATGACAGGATAAGTAAATGCACAAATATAGTGGAGTGTCACTTGCTATCATGGAAGTTAGTAATCCAATTCACTTGAAACATACACCATGTCAAGGGAAATAGTATGAATAAATCTGGAAAGTAAATAAGTAAATCTCAAAATAGTGAATTTGGACAGGTGTATTAATTGTGTGAATAATGGATGAAGAATTGAGATAGAAGAGATTGGATGCAAGATAAATTGGAGTCCTTTAAAATAGTCCAGGTAAGAGGTGATAATTATATGATGAATGTAGTGGCAGCCTAAGTGGACTGAGTAGATAGTAGAGATAGTTGAGAGGATAAATTGACAGCTTGTGGCAATTCAATGGATATTGGAAATAGCCAAATCAAACCTAATACCAGGGACTTAAACCCAAACTGGGTCAGTGATATTGTCAATTAGGGTGAATGAAAAGTTTGGTATATCCAAATAAAAATTAAGTGCTTGATATGTTGAGTTTGAGTTTCAGGTGGAACATGCAGGGGGAGAAATAATGTATGCAGGAGGGAGGACTAGAGCTCAAGGCACAGAATAGTAGAAGAGACTTTAGGAAATTGGAGAATATCTACATAGAAGTTACCTTTAAAGTTGTGAGAGTGGATAGAATTGTCAAGGGAAAAATTGTAAAGAGAGAGACTACAAAGGACATCCTTCAAAATCTTGAAAGATATTCATATACCTACCTTGATATTTCAATCAGAAAGAGAACATTCATGCAAGGCAGAAGGCAATAGACATAGCGTTTCTATAATGAAAAGGTCAGAAATATCAATTAGGATAAAATGTCAAGGAGATTTAACATTAGGAGAAAGTCCATGTATTAGGTAAATAAGGGGTCTTTGTTGACATTAGGGAATAACAGTTTCAATAGAGTGAAGGAACTGAAAGTCATCTTACTAGAGGCTTAGAAGTCATAAAGGAATCGATCAAATGAGTACAGACCATTCTTTACAGAAGTTTAGTAGTGAATGGGGATAAATATATAGAATGACAACTTGAGAAGGCTAGGTTAAGGAAAGTTTTTTTTTGTTTTTGAAGTTCATTTTTAGAAAGGAAAGATTCTTATTTGTGATAAAGAATCAATAGTCTGGGAAGCAATCAATCAATTAGCATTTATTAAACATTTATTATAATCTAATGACTAGGCTAAGCACTAGAGATTCAAACAAAAAACAAAAATAGTCCATTGACTTATCTTATAGTGAAGGAGACAACATGAACAAAGTTTTTGTACCAAACAGAATAGTTGGAAATGGACTAGGAGTAGAATCTTATAAGTCTTACAGTATCTGAACTGATTGATGAAGGAAACCAAACTATTCAAAGGGCAGAGATTAGGAAGAAAACTGGGAATGATCAATTAAAAAGGCATGAAGACAAGAGATACAGTTTTGTGTATGAGGAAAAACAAGTGGGATAGCATGACTGAACCATACACAGAGTGTGTGCTGAAGGACAGTAATGGAATAAAGGAGGCAGGAAAGATTCCGATTGTAAGAAGATTTATTTTTTTTCTGGGAATACAAAGAATTTTATTTTTTTTAAAGATTTTATTTGAGTTTTTCAAATTTTCTCCCAATCTTACCCCCCCCCCCACACACAGAAATCAATCTGTCAGTCTTTGTTTTGTTTCCATGCTGTACATTGATCCAAATTGAGTGTGTTGAGAGAGAAATCATATTGTAGGGTTCTGATTTTTAGTCCACTCTGCTATTTGCTTATGTTTTAGGAGAGAGTTCATCCCATTCACATTCAAAGTTATGATTACTAATTCTTTATTGTCCTCCATGCTATCTTCCCTCCATTTGTATTTTCCCCTTTCCCCCCTTTATCCGTATTCCCCAGTATTTTGTTTCTGAATATCACCCCCTTCAGTGTGTTTGCCCTCCTATATCACTCCCTCCCCTTTCTTTCCCCTTTCCCTTTTTCCCTTTGCCCTTCCCTTCCTTTTGTTAGTTCCCCTTTTCCTTCCTCCCCCCTCCCTTTCTCCATCTCCACTTCCCTTTTCCCCTTTTAACACTTGAAAGGTTATATGTTTTTTAAGTTAACTAAGTTATGTGTAAGTTGACTTTGAGCCAAGTCTGATGAGAAGATTCAGGTGTTTCTCATCTCCTCCCTTCTTCCCCTCTATTACCATAGGTATAGTGTACCTCTTAATGAAATGAGATTTACCCCATTCAATGCCCTCCCTCCTCCTGTCTCCTTCCTGTCTCCCTTTTTAAGGAGGTAGTGTTTTTTTAAAAATCATTCTATCTGAGTCATAGAACATTCTGAGTGTCCGTCACTTCTAGCTAAGTACATTATATCTAATAGAGTAAAAATTCTTGAGGATTATTAGAGTCTTTCTCCAAAGTGGGGTTAAAGGCAGTTTCATCCCATTGGATAGCAGTCTCATGGATAGGTCATGAATGTCCATCACTTCTGGCTAGGTATATTCTCTCTGTTAGAGTTACAATTCTCAAGATTTAAGAAAATCTTTTCCCCCATGTTGGTATATAGACAATTTCAACTTGTTGGATAGCAGGTTTTTTTTCTTTTACTGCCCCACCTTTTTTTTTTTACCTTTTCATGTGTCTCTTGAACCGCCTGTTTGATGTCCAAATTTTCTATTTAGCTCTGGTCTTTTCATCAGGAATTTTTGGAATTCTTCCATTTTGTTAAGTGTCCATCTTTTTCCCTGGAAGGGAAGGCTCAGCTTTGTGGGAAAGTAGATTCTTGGCTGCATTCCAAGCTCCCTTGCTCTTTGAAATATCTCATTCCAGGCCCTTCAATCCCTTAATGTTGATGCAGCCAGGTCCTATGTAATCCTTACTGTAGCTCCTTGGTATTTAAATTGTTTCTTTCTAGATGCTTGCAGGATTTTCTCTTTTATCTAATAGTTCTGGAATTTGGCCACAACATTCCTTGGTGTTTTCATTTTAGGATCTTTTTCTGGAGGGGGGTGATGTATTCTTTCAATAACTACTTTGCCCTTTGGTTCCATGATATCAGGGCAATTTTCCATCACTAGATCCTGTAATATTAAGTCCAGGCCTTTTTTTTCTCTTCAATGTTTTCAGGAAGTCCAATAATTTTCAGGTTACCCCTTCTTGACCTATTTTCAAGGTCAGTGCTTTTGCTGATGAGGTATTTTACATTTTCTTCTATTTTTTGATTTTGTATGACAGGCTCTTGCTGTCTCATGAAGTCATTGGTTTCTGTAGACTCCATTCTTTTTTTTAGGGAGAAGTTTTCTTCATTAACCTTTTGCAATTCCTTTTCCAATTGGTCAATTCTACTTTTGAAAAAGCTTTCCATTTGACCAATTGAGGTTTTGAGAGAATTATTTTCTTTTTGCATTTGCCCAATTGAGGATCTGAGAGATTTATTCTCATTTTGTATTTGTCCAATTGTATTTTCTAAGGATTTGTTTTCTTGTTACAAGGTATTAAACTTCTCTTGGGTTTCTTTTGCCAAATTTTCCAATTAATTTTTAAACTCCTTCCTTATTTCTTCAAGGGAGTCTTTCTGTACTGGAGACCAGATCATATTCTCCTCAAAGGTTCTAGGTCTCTCTGAGTTAGGGTCTTTTCCTTCCAAGAATTTTTCTATGGATCCCCCTTTCCACTGACCCTTCTTCATTTTGCTAAGCCCTTGAGTTGGGGAGTGGCTAGTTCACAGGAGTTTGATGTTGGGATCACTAGAGGCTTTACTCACTGAGTGCAATTTCACTGGCTGGCCAGTAGGAGGTGCTGGTTGCTTTCTCTGGCATGTCTGTGACCTTGATTGAGAACTCCCTTAGCTTGAAGGGAGGGGTTGGAGTTATTGAATCCTTTTGCCTTCAATCAAGGATGGGCTTTACCCTGGGGTGAGGTAATTCCTCTCCCTAGTGTCAGCTGGCCTGGTTCTTCTGCTCACACACCTGTGCCTGAGGCAGAAGTAGTCTGCAATTGTTTGTTCTGTTAAGGGGCCTCAGCTGCAAAGGAGGTGTGGATTCAGAATTCCTCAGACCCGAGGAGCCCAGGGATGGTGTCTGTATCTCTCCTGCACCAAAATGCTCCCCCCAGCCCTGTCAGCAAGCTCCAGAGGGTCAGCACCAACACCCGTGCCTCTGCTCCCTAGTTGACTCAAGCCCCCGTGGTCTAGCCCCACCACTGATCCAGCAGGTCCATCTCTTGGGCCCTCAGACTCCCCGGCTCCAATTCAGCTGATAATCTGGCTGATCTGAGGCTGATCCACCCTCTGCACCAGCTAGGACTCACCCGCCTGAACTCACCCAAAGCTGCAGAAGACAAATACTAAGGTAGATGTTCTTTCTCCTGGCTTTTCTTTCTGGATTTTGTGAGTTGGATTTCTGTTAAGAGGTTTGTTTCATATGATAGATGGGGAAAGATCAAGAGACTTTAGAACTGTGCCTGTCTTCTCTCCACCATCTTGGCCAGAACTGTAAGATTTAAATTATAAATGAAAGAGCTGATATTTGATCTCCAAGACAGAGAGTCATTGGAGTTTATTGAATAGGAATGTGACATGGTCAAACCTAAACTTTAGGAAAATCATTTTGACAGTTATATAAAAGAATGAGTTGGAGTTGAGAGACATTTGAAAGGAGCCCAATTAGAAATATATTTCACTAGTCATGGTTAAGAGGTGCTGAATGCCTAAAGAAGAGTAGATGAGTGTAAAGAAGAGAATGTATTGAAGTATTATGAAGGTAGAAATAGCAAAATCTGACAATTAATTCATATAGTATAAGAGTGAGAAGTGCAAATTAAGTTCACTGGAAGCATAGAAGGACCTTCAATGATAACAGAAGTTCAGAAAAACAAAGAATTTGGTGGATGGGGGCAACAATATGTTATTTTTGAACATGCTGATTTTTCTATGTCTCTAAGACACTCAATTTGAAATGTTCAAAAAATAATTAGTGATGTGAGACTCATGTTCAGAATTAGTACTGGAAGAATCATATTAAAAGGGTTGATAATTTAACTCATGGGAGTAGGTGACACCAAGTGAGAGATCATAGGAAGAAGAGAGAAGGATCTCAATAGAACCTTGGGGGGATACTTGTGATTAGTGTGCATGATGATATTAAAGGGAACCAAGAAAAGTTGATCAAATAGGCAGGAGAATCAAGGTAGAAAAGGCTATCATGAAAACCCAGAAAAGAAAGAATATTAAGGATAAGAAGCTGATCAACTACGTTAAAAGCTAGAAGAAGTCAAGAAGGAGGAAGATTAAGAAAATATAAAATGTGTAATTAAGAGATGTTTAGTAATTTTTAAGAGAATAGATTCAGATGAATGGGGAGCTTAAGACATCAGATTATAGAGATTTTAGAAGGGAAAGGGGTACCTGGGTTGTATAGTGATTAGCTCACTGGCCCTGGAGGCAGGAGGACCTTAATTCAAATTTGCACTCAGATACTTAACAATTATTTAGCCCTGTGACCTTGGGCAAGTTACTTAACTCCATTGCTGTGGAAAAAAAAACTTGGGAGGGGGGGAGAATTGGAGACTCTAAATGCAGACTTTTCCCCAAGTAGTTCAGTTAGTATTGTCCCAGAAGATAAAAAAAGGTTATGGTTTCAAGGACTTAAGAGGAAGAGTTATCCTTGACAGAAAGGGAAATCTTTTCCTCTGAAACTTGAGCTCAGGATTCCTGGAAAGAGTGTTTTTTTAAGTCAGTAACACACTACTGAGAATTAATTTTTTTTCTTCAGAATAATATTTTCCTGTGGTAGCTAGGTCAGTAAGCCTAGCAGTATGAAAAGGGAAAATGGGTTTTGAATTGCTCAAGAGGAAGAATACTGAAAATTGAAGTTACGCTGATAAGGAAAACTTTACCTACTTGAAAATTTTCATGCTTGCTATTTTATAATTTCCTTAAAGCAAAAGGGTCTGAATTCATAGAAGATACCACTGGAGAATTTATGCCCTTGTATTAAACCTCTTTCATTATTCTCCCTGATTTCCATGTCCTTGTATCCTTAGAGCATTGGTCCCATCAGAGGCAATGAAACCAGAGAATCAAACGTCATCAGACTTCATCTTGGTGGGCCTCCTTGTGGATGACAAGGTCACAGGAGTGGTCTTTGCTATAATCTTTTCCATATTTGTGGTGGCTCTAACTGCCAATATGGTTATGATATTTCTAATTCAAGTGGACTCCAGGCTCCATACTCCCATGTACTTCCTACTCAGCCAGCTCTCTATTATGGACACTCTTGTCATTTGCACCACTGTGCCAAAGCTCTTAGTAGATATGGTATCTGAGAAAAAAACAATTTCCTTTGTGGGCTGTGGAATTCAGATTTTTCTTTATGGGACCACGATTGGTTCTGAGTTTTTCCTCTTGGGGCTCATGGCCTATGACCGTTATGTGGCTGTCTGTAATCCCTTGAGATACCCAGTTCTCATGAACCGCAGGATGTGTCTTCTGTTGGCTGCAGGTTCCTGGTTTGGTGGCTCCTTGGATGGTTTCCTCCTCACACCTATCACAATGAATGTCCCCTACTGTGGTTCTCGAACCATCAATCATTTCTTCTGTGAGATTCCTGCCATCCTCAAGATAGCCTGTGCAAACTCATCCCTCTATGAAACCCTCATGTATATATGCTGTGTGTTAATGTTGCTTATTCCTATCTGTATAATCTCTACCTCCTACTCTCTCATTTTGCTCACAGTCCACCGTATGCGTTCAACAGATGGCCAAAAGAAAGCCTTTGCCACCTGTTCTTCCCACCTGACTGTGGTTAACATCTTCTACGGAGCTGCATTCTATACATATGTGCTGCCTCTCTCCTACCATACCCCTGAAACAGACAAAGTGGTGTCAGCCTTTTATACCATTGTTACACCCATGCTTAACCCTTTGATCTATAGTCTTAGGAACAAGGATGTCATGGGAGCATTGAAAAAAGTCTTCTTAAAATGTTCCCCCACACAGAAAATTCTAGCAAGTTATGCTTAATATCATCTATGTCCCCTCCAGTTTTAGACTACATAACAGTGACAGAATGATGTACTTCTTTCTTAGCTTTCCAGTTACCCTTTCCCCCATAAACACTGTGACTCCAGACACCATGGCCAGAAGAATGACAAGAAGGAGTCACTTTCTTTCTTACCTTTTCTTTGCTTATTCTTGACCCTGGTTGCCCAGTCTACATGAAGGTGACTGATAGGAGCAATGATTTGCCTACTCACACCAACATAAGCTCAAAGTAGTCAATTAAAGGCCTCCTGTTGAGCTTGATAACTGCCAGGCTTTACTATGTGTTATCTCTTCGTACCAATATCAGATATATTAGTTGATGTGCCTTCCAGAACCCTGGACACTGTTACCTGACCTAAGAAACTTTTTCATTTGTCCAAATTCTTCAGCCTTACAATTTCTGGGCCTTTTTATCTTCCATGTAGTTAAAGTATTTTATATGTGTGTTATCTTCTTTAATTAGCACATGAGCTCCTCTGGAATATCTAATTTTTAAAATTTGTATTCCTAATACTTAGCATAAGCACTTAAATTCTTTCATGTTCATTCATTTTTTCCTTTGTTCATTCCACAACTACTAATCACAAAACTACTGCATCATCAACGTAATCTCATATTTCAAGGGTACTTCAGGTTCATCAAAGATGCAAGTATATTTTGAGTGATTGACAATCACTTGATTTTTACTGCTTGAGAGTATGAACATTTTTCTATCTGGTATCTTGAATCCCAGAAATGAGAGAGAAGGCTATTAATAACTAATGTGTCCACGGTCATACCTATCACCATGAGGAGAAAGAAAAATTTCAATAAGTGAGGATTTTGTTAGCATCTGTATGAGTGTGTCTGTGTGTGTGTGTGTGTGCGTGTGAGAGAGAGAGAGAGAGAGAGATCTAATGCAGGTACAAGTGATGATGATGTATGCAAATATGCAGATGGGAAGAACCAAGACAAGGTCAAAAAGTTAAGTGTAGCTATTTAACTGAAGCAAAGAGTTATTGAATGGTAGAGTAAAATTAGGTCAGAATGGTAAGTTGTAGTCAGAATTTCTACTTTTATAGGCAATAGAGAGATGAAAGTTGATGAGCAGAGCAATGTCATAATCAAATTATGCAGTGGGAACTAGACAATTAATTGGATGGCAGACAAGACAGAACTGATAGGAGAGAAAAAAAGAAAATTGAGGTTGTAAAACTAGGTAAATAAATAGGTGGCATTAACAGAAAAAAGGCAAGTTAGAAACTGAGAGAGGTTTAGTTGGAAGTGCTTAGAACAAGATTTACAGGTGCTCCTTATAGCCCATTTTGGAAACTTCTAGAGTGCGAATAGAACTGCAGGAAAAATACAGGTGAATTTTCTTTCTATATTTGGCATTTATAATTTTGCAAGAAAAAAAATTCTGTTTGGGTCATAGAAAGCTGAAACAACATTCTACAGTTTCAGTTTTAAGAACCTAAGTTTTGGGTGACTAGGTGGCTCAGTGAATAAAGCACCAGCCCTGGAGTCAGGAGTACCTGGGTTCAAATCCGGTCTCAGACACTTAGTAATTACCTATCCATGTGGCCTTGGGCAAGCCACTTAACCCCATTTGCCCTTGCAAAAAAATAACCTAAAAAAAAGATAACCTAAGTTTGGGAAGGGAACAAAAGGAACTGGAAGTGTTAGGGACTTCCCTTGGTTTCACTTTCTTAATTATCTCTTTAGCTTTTTTCTTAAGTACCTCTTCTGCCACTCCAAACAACAACACAACAATACAACAACAACATTGGAACAAGAAAAGCAAAACTATGTCATAAAAAGAATAGTTAAAGAAGGAAAAGCACAAGCACTGCAATTCTAAGTTTCTTTGATCTTCGGGGGGAATTGATATTTTACAATCTTATCTTCATTATACTGTCTTATGATCATTTGATGGCAAAACACTTCCCTGATAATTAGTGCATGTGTACCTTGCTTTATGTAAGTTATAGGATTTTATATTGGAATGGCATGGTGAATGATGCTCCAATGTTCATGTCACAAGTTCAATATTTCACCCAAATTCAGTAGGGTATAGCAAAAAATATTGGGTTAGTAAATATATTGCAAAGGAGTCCATGGAATCCTACTTAGCCTTTCAAAGAAACTTTTGAAATCTATTCTTCCAAATGTGCTTTTAGACTGTGTTATTAAGACATACCTTAGGAAGTTTATCATTAGAACTACTGGACCTCTTTATAATAGAAAACAAGTTGTGTATTATCAGATTAATCAGACCAACTCATAAAATATGGATTCAAGTCCCAGACCAATTGGTAAAATTTAGTCCAATTACCTTATGCTATAGAAAAAGAAACTGAGGCTTAGAGAAATTAAGAATTTTGCTCAAGGTCACACAGTTGATACAGGAGACAGAATTTGCAGATTATGTAAGATATAGAATTTGCAGTTTTCTGACAGTAATGAGACACAATATGAGCAACCGCTTCCTATTTTTATTATGCTAAATACCTTGAGACATTTCTTAGTGTTCTGATTATATTTTCCTGGTGTTCTGATTATATTTTCCTGTGGCCATAGGACTTGGCCCATCAGCATGACCCATCTATCTAAAAATAGAAATGATGCTTTATTAGAATGTGAATTCCTTATTTTTTTAAGATCCTAGCAAGTGTCTATTGCTGATATTGTATCACCAAGGGAGTAACAATAAAATCCAGACCTGAACTGACTCCTACTCAAAATCAAACAGAACTTAAGATGTTGAGTCATTCTGTGCTGTTAGTTTATGGCCTGGAGGGCCATTTTTGATGTTAGATTAATGTCCCCACTTCTTCCTTTCATTGCAAGTCTCTAACCAGTATAAAGTTGTTGGACTGGGCAGGATAAGTGCTTTCCATTTAATCATAGTACCAATGGGAAACTCCAGGAACTTAATGAGCAGGGAAACGTTATGATCAAATCTGAGGTATTGGAATATCAATTTGACATTTATGTGGATAACTAATTTGAAAGGAGAGGCACTTGATGAAGGGAATCAAAGAAAGAATCTATCATACATTCTAGGCCAAAAGTTAAGATCTGAAATACTGACACCATTTTTGATCTAGGGACAGTAATCTAGGTCATAGGATTATAAAGAGGGGGAAGTAGAATTGATAAAAATTAGCAGCTTATTGAATTTGTGGAATGAAAGAGAATTGATAACTCAATTTTGGAAGCTGGAGATTGATGGTACTCCCAAGAAAAAAATATGGAAGATTGGAAGAATTGATATATTTAAAGGTGAGATAATGGATTCTCTATTTGACATGTTGGAGATTTCCATCAGACATTTAATTATGGGAGATAGTCACTCAGGAGAGAAGTTAGTTTTGGATATGTAAATTTAAATGGCATAAAACCACCAATGAAGTGGATGTAGAGAAGGAACATGGGGCTCATGATAGAACTTAGGAGAAAACACATCTATAGGGGGGGGAAATATACATCTGTAGATAATAATCTAGCAAAAGACACTTAGGACAAGGGGACAGAATCAAGTACATGTGGGAAGTGTTTAAAATGAGGGGGTTGGAATAGATAGATATCATGGTCCCTTTCAACTCTAAAGCTGAAATCTTATGATTTTTGGCAAGTGGAAGGTTGATCTCTTTACTCGGAAATGTAAACAAAGAAGAGTAAAATAGTCTATCATATAGAAAAGCTTTGAGGACTAAAATAGGGAAGGAAAGGGAGCTCACAAGAGATAGCTTCCATTTCCTTAGTAAAGAAATTGACATTCTCTGTTGGAGATTGTTAGAAATAGGGCAAAAAGAAATTTGAGGTAAGAAGAGAAAATTTGTATTAGTGAAATCAAATGCCTTCAAGTGCCTTCAAGTCTTTACAACTACTTTAACTCTATGCTACATAGTCTTAGTCATAATTTTTTCCTTACTAGAATCTAGATATGTTCAGCTTAATTTCACTAAAAATCTACAGCAAGGTCTCCTGTATTCTAAATTCTGAAAAACAAATAAAATCTGAGATTCTTTCTGTCAACTTTTCCAAGCCACAAATCAGTATTGAATCAAATGCTTTCCCTTTTGCAATTAGGTCAACCTGAACTTAAGGGGACCACTATTTGTTGAGATTTAGTGTAATAGATAGAACTAAGTAAAGGAAAGTAGATTTTCTTCCTATCCTGGCAAATAGAAAAATCTTAATAAATAATTATCAGTTATTGTGTAATCAATGACCACACAAACACACTTGTGTAAATACTTTTCATACAAATAAAGCCAGATCTAAACAAGAGAAATATTAACTGTGTATAAGTAAGTTGAGTAAATATAATAAAAATGTCAATTCTACCTAAATTAGTTTGCTTATTCAATGACGTACCAGTCAAAGTACAAAGAAATTATTTTATAGAGCTAGAAAATTTTAAAAATTCTAAGTGACCAAAAATCAAGAATATTAAATGAATCATTGAAAAGAATATGAAGTAATGTATACCATAACAGATCTTAAAACTTTTTTTATAAAGCAGTAATCAGCAAAACAAATAGCTTGGTAGATCAAGGAAATAGATTAAATACACTATATAGAATAGTAAATGTCTGTAGTGATATAGTGTTTAATAAACCCAAAGACTCAAACTTTTAGGAGAACTTACCATTTGACAAAAATTGCTGAGAACATAGAGAACATAGTTTGAGAAAATAGTTTGTTTAAAAACTCACTCATACAATAAAGGCAAAATGGATATATGAGTTCAGACATGAAGAGTGAAACCATAAGCAAATTAGAGGACTATGGAATAGTTTATTGGACAGATCTATGGATAAGGATAAAATTTATGACCAAAGAAGAGATAGAGAGTACTATTAGAAATAAAATGGATAATTTTGATTACATGAAATTAAAAAGGATTTGTATAAATAAAATCAATGCAGTCAAGATGAGAAGGAAAGCAGCAAACTGAGAACAACTTTTATAGCTAGTATCTCTGGGTAATGGCCCCATTTCTCAAATGGCCCCATTTCTCAAATTCATAGAGCACTGAATCAAATTTATAATAATATGAGTCATTCCCTGGGTCAAAGGATATGCACAGACACTTTTCAGATAAAGAAGTCAAAGCTGTAGTAAGATGGGAAAATACCCTAAAGCACTATTTGAGTAGAGAAATGCAAATTAAAACAATTCTGAGGTACCACCTCAATACCATCAGATTAGCTAATATAACAGAAAAGAGAAATCACAAATGTTGGTGGGAATATGGGCAAAATAATATGCTAATGCATTGTTGGTGAAGTTGTAAACTGATCTATCCATTCTGGAGAATAATTTGTAATTGTGTCTAAATAGTCATAAAACTGTGCATAGACCCACCAATACCACTACCAGGTTTGTATCTCAAGAGATCAACAAAAAAGGAAAAGGACTTCAAAATATTTGTAGCATCATTTTTTGTGGTGCCAAATAATTAAAAATTGAAAAGATGTCCATCAATTGGGAAATGCCTGAATATGTTGTGGTATTTAATTGTTATGGAGTACTATTGTAGTTTAAAAAGTGATAAGCAACCTGGTATCATAAAAAAAAACCTGAAAAGTTACATGAACTAATACAATGTGAAATGAAAAAATATTTTTCTTGTTTTTCTTTTTTGTTCTGTGTTGGGCTTTTTGGGAACACATCTGAAATTTATATGAAATGTTTTTCTTGGGGCAGCTAGGTGGCACAGTGAATAGAATGCTTGCCCTGGAGTCAGGAGGACTTGAGATCAAATTCCGCCTCAGAAACTTAATAATTACCTAGCTGTGTGATCTTGGGCAAGTCACTTAACCCCATTTCCTTAAATAAAAATTTTTTAAAAAGAAAAAAATTAGAGAAATATTAATGATTTCCAATGTTATTTTTAATATAATAAAACTGACAATACTATCTGAATCTATTTTTTGAGAACTATAACAAATTACTGAGAAATTATTTAGTAAAGGTGAATTTTTTTTTTAAAATCACTTCATATGAAGGAACAAAATTCAAATTTCAAGGAATTAATGAAATAAAAAGTGGGATAGTACCAAAACTCAAATCATCCTGCAAATTAGTAATCATGAAACTATTTGAACCTGGCTAATAAATAGTGGAATATTCATAAACAAATGCTGTAATTTAATGCTTAACCAATTCAAAGACCCATGTTACTGGCTTAAGGACTCACCATTAAACAAAACTTCAAAAACTAAAAAGTAGAAAAAGCATCAGATGGACAGAACCAAGATGGCAGACATAACACAGGAACCAGCCAGAACTCTTCCTCAACCCCCTTTGAACACCTTTAAATAATGGCCTAAGACAAACTCTGGAGTATCAGAATCCATAGATGGATGAGATGAAACAATTTTCCTACCGAAGACAATTTAGAAGGTCATCAGGAATGGTCTGTCATGCTGGAGTATGAATACAGTGCAATCCACAGCAGGCAGTGATTTCATAGACTCAGACATGGCAAACCAGAAGCAGGACTTGGGAATGACTGAATCAGTAGCAAAAGCAATGGCTGCTTTCAGAGTTTTCAGACCACAGAGAATGAGGAATAAAACATGTGGTCAAAAGGAGTCCTTTTATTTGCACTGGGGGCAGAACTGTCACTTTATCCATACTTGGATCCGGGTCGCAGTCCTGGGTTGTAGTCCCAGGGTGAGGAAGAGTACTAGTATACAAGAGCTTGCAGTCACAGTGAAATAGGGATCCTCATCTAGGGCAAAAAGAATGTTTGTGGTGACTCACTGACCAGAGCACAGGTCAGAAGAGTAGTAAACACACCTCTTCTTAAATCACAACACCTTGGAAAAACTGAAAACTTAGAGGTCCCTGGAAGTATCCTTGAAAACAGCTTCACAGATCCTCTGAGGGTTGAAACAATATGCCCTACATTTAAGAAACAAAGTCAGACTTTAGCAAAGAGTCAAGAAATAGGCTAGAAAAATGAGGAAACAAAAGAAAAAAATTCTAAAAATGCAGTTATTATAGCAACAAGGAAAAATAAAACACACATTCAGAGAGAACAAAGTCAAAATTCCTTCAAGCAAAGCCTTAAAGAAGAATAGGAATTAGTTACAGGACATGGAGGAGCTGAAAAAAGATTTTAAAAATCAAGTAAGAGAAATAGAGGATCTGACAAAGGACTCATTTCTAAAATATACAGAGAACTGAGTCATATTTTAAAAACAAAAAGCCATTCCCCAATTGACAAATGGTCAAAGGATATGCAAAGGCAATTTACAGATGAGGAAATCAAAGCAATCCATAGCCATATGAAAAATTGCTCCAAATAATTAATTATTAGAAAAATACAAATTAAAGTTTCTCTGAGGTACCACCTCACACCTCTCAGATTGGCCAATATGACCAGAAAGGATAATTATCACTGTTGGAAGGGTTGTGGGAAATCTGGGACACTATTACACTGTTGGTGGAGCTGTGAACTCATCCAACCTTTCTAGAGAGTTATTTGGAACTATGCCCAAAGGGCAACAAAAACGTGCATACCCTTTTTGACCCAGCAATACCACTACTGGGTCTATAGCCTGAAGAGATGAAGAAAAAGGGTAAAAACATCACTTGTATAAAAATATTTATAGCAGCCCTGTTTGTGGTGGCAAAGAATTGGAAATCAAATAAATGTCCTTCAATTGGGGAATGGCTTAGCAAACTGTGGTATATGTATGTCATGGAACACTATTGTTCTATTAGAAACCAGGAGGGACGGGATTTCAGGGAAGCCTGGGAGGATTTGCATGAACTGATGTTGAGTGAGATGAGCAGAACCAGAAAAACACTGTATACCCTAAAAGCAACATGGGGGTGATGTTCAACCCTGAAGGACTTGCTCATTCCATCAGTGCAACAATCAGGAACAATTTCAGGCTATCTGCAAAGGATAGTGCCATTTGTATCCAGATAAAGAGCCATGGAGTTTGAACAAAGTTCAAAGACTATTCCCTTTAATTTAGGAAAAAACTGATATCCTACTGTCTGATCTTGTTATCTCTTATAGTTTATGTTTCTTCCTTAAGGATATGATGTCTGTCTCATCACACTCAATTTGGATCAATGTACAACATGGAAACAAAGTAAAGACTGACAGATTGCTTTCTGTGGGGGGAGAGTAAAATTGGGGGGAAATTGTAAAACTCAAATAATATCTTTAATTAAAAAACTTTTAAAAAGAGAAATAGAGGAAAAATTGAAAAGAGAAATGAGAGTGATTCAAGAAAATCTTTAAAAACGAGTCAACAAATTGGTAAAGGAGGCAAAAAAGTGACTGAAGAAAATAAGACCTTATAAAAAGACTAGTTCAAATAGTAAAAAAAGTTATGCTAAAAGAGTGGTCAATGAGGAAAAGAATGCCTTGAAAGACAGAGTAGACTATATTGTAAAGGAGGTACAAAAACTCACTAAAGAAAATAATTCCTTAAAAATTAGAATTGGATAGATGGAATCTAATGCCTCTGGAGACAATAAGAAATATCAAAACAAAATAAGAGTGTGAAATATCTAGGAGAGTTAATTTTAAAATCATTGGATATTCAGAAAGCCAATATTAAAACAAAGAATGAAGGTATCATCTTTCAAAACGTATCAAGAATTCTCTGACATTTCAAAACTGGAGGGTAAAATAGAAATGGAAATAATTCACCCACCCCCTGAAAGAGTTCCTAAAATGAAAACTCCCAGGTCAAGGAGAAAGAAGTAAGTAAAGTGTCATAGAGCAATAGTCAGACTACCACAAAATGTAGCAGCTTCTCCATTAAAAGATTGGAGGGCTTATGATTCTCTGGAGTACAAAGGAGCTGGAATTACAACCAAAAGAACAGAGCTGAATAGAAAATTTGACTTTTAAATACAAGATTCAATATCAGCATAGAATAGGAAACCAGGATAGGGAAATGATAAGAGACTAATAAAGTTTAGCTGTTTAAATCCCATATAAGAAGATGATACTTATAGTTCATAAGAGTTTCCTCATTATTAGGGAAGTTAGGAGGGATATTTATAGACAGAGGACAAAAATGTGAATTAAATATATTAAAATGAGTTATCAAAACATAAGAGGTGAGAAAGAGGATATTATTGGGAAGAAAAAGGAATGGGAGTGGTAGAATAGGATACATTTTCTGACATAAAAGAACTTTTACTTTGGAAGGGAAGATGGGGGAAGTGATAGAGAATGCTTGAATCATATCCTTATCAGAATTGACTCACAAAGAAAATAACATATACACTCACTTGGGTAGAGAAATCTGTGACTACCAGAAAGTAGGAAAGGGCAGAAGATAAAAGATTGCACTGGGTGCTCATAGTAAGGAAGGCAAATTGGAGGAAGAAATAGCCAGGAGTGCTACACCTTTGAGTAGGGACAGCTTAAAAGGAGATAGAATAGAATAATCAAAGTAGTTATCAGTATAAGGGAAATAAAAATAACAATCAAAACTTTAAAAATTTTCTGAAGCAAGATTCTTTGATAAAGGCCTCATTCATCAAATATATAGAAAAATGAGTCAAATTTATGAGAATAAGAAACCTTCCCCAATTGATAGATGATAAAAAATATGAATATTCAGCTTTCAGATAAAGTAATTAAAGCTGTCTAAAGCCATGTTAGAAAATGCTCTAAATCATTTGATTAGATAAAATGCAAATTAATACAATCTGAAGTAGTACCTCAAACCTATTAGATATTGAAGAAAATATGGGAAAGTTTAGAACTGTGGATTGGTTCCCTTTAGAGTAATTTGGACCTATGCTCAAAGAGCTAAAAAAAACCATACACAGCCTTTTACCTAGCACTATCATTACTTGGTCTATATCCCAAAGAGATTTTTTCAAAAAGCAGGAGGGAGAGAAGACTGACCTACATGTACAAAAATATATACAGCATCTCTTTTTGTCATGGCAAATATTTGGAAGTTTAGTGGATAGATATCAATTGAAATAGAGTGAACATTTTGTGCATGATTGTGATGGAATAATATTTTGCTATGAGAAATTAAGATCTAGATACTCTCAGAAAGACCTAAAAAATTTACATGAATTGATGCAAAATTAAATGAGTAGAACCAGAAAAAACTGTATATAGTATTAAGAATATTGTGTGAAGATCAACTGTGAATGACTTCGCTATTCTCAGCAATATAATAATCTAAGAAAACTGAAAGACATGATGAAAAATGCCATTCACAACCAGAGAAAGAACTGATGGAATCTGAATATTGATTAAAACCTACTATTTTTCATCTCTATTTTTCTAAGATTTTAAAATTTTTGATCAATGTTTACAATATGACTTAAATGGGAATATGCTTTGGATGATTACACATTTAACAACCTATATACACTTTTAACCTTCCCAACGAGGGAGGGAAGGAGAGAATTTGGAACTCGTTCTTAAAAACAAATGTTGAATAAAAATTCTTCTGAAAAATTCATTTATAATTTGTTTTACTTAGATGTTGAAAGAAATAGGACATGTAATGATTGTAATATGATGAAGAGATTAGACTTGTTATATTTGACTCCATAAGCACAACTAGAACAGCACATTGAAGTGACAAAGAAGCAAATTTAGACTTCATGACAGGCAAAGTATCTTAACAATTAGAGTTATACAAAAGTTGAATGGGTTACCTTGAGATAAAGTGGGTTCATTCTCTTTGACCAGATAGTCACTTTAATCCCTTCCATTGATAATTATTTTCACATGTAATTGGGGGTAAAATAAGAATACCAAGTTAAAAGAAAAGACAAAAAAGCAGTGTTGATAAAATAAAACTTAAACCAACCTTTCATGATTTCTACCAGGATAAACTTCAAATGATTCAAATGGATAAATGAATTATACATAGAAAGCAGAATAATAACCAAGTTAGATGGGAAAGATATGCAAAATTTTAAGGTCAAATAAGACCTAGAGATACTTACAAGTCATAAAATGCTTAATTTTAATTACATAAAGTTAAAGTTTTCACACAAAGAAAACTAATACAGATAAAATTAGAATGGAAACAAGTTACTTGAAATATATCTGTGTAGCAAGTTTCTCATATAAATATTTCATTTCCAAAATATATAAAGAACTGGCTTAGGTATCCATTCTCCAATAGATCCATGTTCAAAGATCATGAGCAGCTGGTTTCCAAAGATAGAATTCTAGATTTCAACAATTATATTTTTAAAGTCCCTAAAATAATAATTTTTAAAATGTGAAATAAAATGACCTCCTAGCTTCTCTCTCAAATCCTACAGATTTTGAAAAATATGATCAAAGAGACAAAAGAAAAATGTTAGAGAGGACATGAGAAAACAAATAAACTGATGTCAATTTCTGGATCTGAATTATTCTAGTAATTCTGGAAAGCAATTTGGGACTATACCCTCAAAGTCACTACACAATGCTTACTCATTTATTCAACAATAATCTGATTAAATATGTACACTAAAGAGATCAATAAAGGAAGAAAAGGACTCTTGTATACAAAAATATAAGAGCAACAATCAAAAGAAAAAAACAACAAAAAATAACAAAACCAGAAAGAGGGTTTCCACCATAAACAAAATGGTAAAAGAAATTATGGAAATTAAAATATAATGAATTGTTATTGCATCAAAGAAGTGATAAAAATAATGTCTGAAAAATCTGGAAAGGTCATTGTAAAAAAATAATATGGAATTGATGATATGAGCAGAACCAGAAGAAACAACTTATACAATGACAGAATTTTAATGAAAACCAAATTTGAAAGATTTTATAAATGATCAATGCGATGATCATCCATGATTCCAGAGTATTAAAAATGAACTTCATGACTATTTTCCTGGCAGAAAAGTAATAGACTGGAATTACAAAGTGAAGTAAATATTCATTTTTAGACATGGTCCAGATAATTTTTATTTTTTGATTAGGTTTTGGTGATAGGTAGGTATTCAGAGTAATAGAGAAAAACCCTTTTTAATTTACAAGCAATAAATTAAAATTTAAAGATAAACTTGATAATCACAAGAAAGTTTCCCAATAAATACACTGATAAATCAAAGGTACCTCCCTGAATCTTTATAATTACACCTTGTTGCAGAAAGGCTAAGAAGAGTAATAAAATAAGAAAATAAATTAAAAACATAAGTATCAAGAAAATGGAGCACACAGTGATACTCATGGAGTACTGAGAATACTCAAGGAGGCCATTAAGTCCCAAGTGCTAGAATGGATAATATTTGGGGGATTATATCTAATATTCTAGAGAGGGGTTCATATCCTTTTTGTGTCATGAATATCTTTGGCATTCTGGTGAAACAGGTGAAACCATCTCAGAATAATGTTTTCTTATATTCATAATTAAAGGAAATTATTTTCATTTGGAAATTAGTAAATTTAAAGACAGTTTGTTTCTCGATCATTCTAAGTAGTGGCTCCTCTGAAATCTATCCATTGATCACCTAAGGTAAGAATTTATGCCTAGGACATGATAAGTTTTTAGAAAGGTATTGCAGAATATTAAGAAAAATATATTCTTCAAATTCTCATTTGATAATAGACATACAGTTCAAATTGACAATTTATAGCCATCTGTTTTGTTCTTTATTTTTCTGTTCTCCTTCTTGTTTGATTTCTCTATGTATTTAGGGACAAATATTGAAGTCTACAATTATCCTATGAATGTTTTATTACAATTCTTCTAGCTTTTCTTTTAAGACACTGGACATACAGTTACAGTTTTGCAGTATTTGCCCTTGCCCTTTAAAGGATCCATTTATGTGGATCCTGGGGAAGTCTAGTCCCTAAAAGAAGGAGTCCAAGTTCTTTTTCTTGAACCCCTTACCCTCCTCACTCAAAAGCTTTTCTTACAGTTTAATCTTGTCTCATGACTAAATTATTCCTAAGAAGAATTAGAAAGGTTCATTTTTTAGGTTTTTTAAGGTTTTTTTTTTTTGCAAGAGAAATGGGGTTAAGTGGCTGGCCCAAGGCCACACGGCTAGGTAATTATTAAGTGTCTGAGACTGGATTTGAACCCAGGTACTCCTGACTCCAGGGCCAGTGCTTTATCCACTGCGCCACCTAGCCGCCCCGAAAGGTTCATCTTTTAAGTGTATTTTTAATTCTGAATTCAATGAACACAATGAAAACATTTACATATCTAAAGTAGAACAGAAAAATATTTTATGAAACCAAAAATTTCTTATTTTTTAAAAAAGTTTTAAAAATTTTAATACTTAGGGGCCAGCTAGGTGGCGCAGTGGATAAAGCATCGGCCCTGGAGTCAGGAGTACCTGGGTTCAAATCCAGTCTCAGACACTTAATAATTACCTAGCCGTGTGGCCTTGGGCCAGCCACTTAACCCCATTTCCCTTGCAAAAAAAAAAAAACTAAAAAAATTTTTTAATATTTAACATATTACTTTTAAATTTGAGATAGCTTTTAGTTGAGCCAAGCAAGCTTCTTATTATATAACATAGCTTAGCTTTTTGTTTCACTCAAAAAAAATAAATTCATAAAACACAAAAAGCATACTCTCAAAAATACAATTGCCAACTGATTAAATCATGATTTTGAATTGAAGTTAGAATCCCTCTAGAATACACTATGCTGATGACATCTATGAAGACTTTTCAAGGAACCCAGTCTAAGCCACCTACTTAAGAGGTGCTCTTCACAAGGTAAACGGGGGTGGATAATTGTAAAAGACAAATCCTTGAATCTATCTTATCTCTTGTCTTTAAAGGATGAAGGGAAGATAGCTACATCTTCAATGATTATAGAAAAAACTAGAAAATATTATGTGAAAAAAGGATGGCAAAGTGTAAAGATATTTATGCTATCTAATCCTGAGAAAAGAGATATTTGAGATGATTGAAGTGACTGCTCACACATGACTGATTAGTCTATTGTATTCGAAGTTTATGAATGTTAATAGAGTAGATGTGGGACAATAGCTTGTCAGCTAATTGTTAGGTTTATGTCATAGCTAAATAAATTACACAGAGATAGATAGATAGATAGATGGATGGATGATAGATATAGACATAGACAGACACTTAAATGTATGTGTTTTTGTTTTAAAGCATGAATGACGTCAATATGGGGGGAATGTATTGTAGTTAGGTATAATTTCTCCATATAGTAATGTTACTTTTTTATGTCACATATTTGCCATACTTCTTTCAAAACAAAGCTTCCATAGTAACCATCAGTCCTGAACAATCCTCTAGTTCTTATTTCATTTCTTTATTTTGTCCAATAATGGTAGACATAGCATAGTTATTCATTGAAAGGGTTCTGAAATGAATGACATAGTTTCAAATTTCTCTTCTTTTTCTTTCATAGTCTTTTTCTTTCTTTGCCTTCATTAATCATTGCTGATTACATGTCTCTTCTTATCTTGGAATATAGATTAGGTGTAAGAGAGATCTTTTATCTGGATTTCTTGGACCTCAACAATCCCCATTTCCTTCACTTGGCTGGTCATTTTTATTTTCTATGAAAAGAAACATACCTCTAGCCAGTAAGCTGTGGATATTTTCCTTTTTCATATTACAGCAGTAAAAGGTAAGTCATTTTAAAATATAGTTCCTCAATCTACTGGGGACATTGAAAGTTATTCTTTTCTTTCTGATCCTTAACAATTGTACTTTTTGTTATTAATCAGTTGTATCTGATCATGATTCCATTTGGTTTTGTTGTAGTTTTTTTTGACTAAGATAGTAATGGTTTCCCATTTCATTTCCAGCTCATTTTCTAGATGAGGAAACTGAGGCAAACATGGTTAAGTGACTTGTCCAGGTTCACACAGTTAGTAAACATCTGAAGCCATTTAGAGTTCAGGTTTTTCTGACTCCTGGTTTGTTATTATATCCCCTGCACCACCTAGCTGCACCATATGCTTACAAATTTGGTCATTTTAGTCAAATGAATAGATATAACCTACCTTACTATTATTGAAGTAAATTGTAAAGATTGACTGATTTGATTGTTTGTCTTGAATTGAATAGATTCAAACATCACATCATGATTAGAATATTTACATAATTCTTAAATATTTTCAAATTTCACACAATTGTATAAAAGAGAAAAAATTTGAAAGAAATCTAAAGACCTTGTTTTGAGTGCTTATTTTGCCAATCTGGGTCTCAGTTTCTATGAATGTAAAATGAGCGATTGGAATAAATTATCTAAAGTTTTTTAATAGCTCCAATATTTTATTTTGTTGCTTCCTGCTTTCCATTTTTTGCCTATGTTTCTTTCTACAAATTTCAGAGCAAGGCATATATGAATAGACAGTTGAAAATGTCCTTCCTGGTGAGGAAGGACAGATAGCAAATGCAAACTTTGATCATTTTTTATTATACAAAGGTTATCTTGTTGAAGTAGCCAGATATTTTATCATTGAAAGCCATTTATGCCACATACCATAATGTGATAAGTGCCTCTTTTTCATACATTTTCAGCTCTAGCTATTGTCTAGTGTCAGTCAGTCAAAAAACACTTATGCCAACTTATATACCAGTTCCTGAAGTATGCACAGTAATACAAAAGAATGATAAAAGACAATCCCCACTCTCAAGAAGATCACATTTTAATGGGAGGGAGAGAGCATGCAAAAAAACAGGAAAAAATATAAATAACACAAAGAAAAACACTGTAATTGAAGAATGATGGAAGATTTCCTATAGAAAGTGCCCCTATAGGGGCAACTAGGTAGCAGGTAGGCCCTGGAGTCAGGAGGACCTGAGTTCCAATCTGTCCTCAGACACTTAATAATTCCCTAGCTGGCAAGTCATTCAAACCCATATTACCTTGCAAAAAAAAAAAAAAGAAAGAAAGTAGGATTTTAGCTGGGACCTAAAAGAAGTCAGAGAAATGACAAAGCAGAGATAAAATGGGACAGTATTCCAGGAATGAGAAAATACTCAGGGACAGTTTAAGATGTAAGAACAATAGAAGGAAAAGGGTGCCTAGGTGTCACAGTGGAGAGAGCACTGGCCCTGGAGTCAAGAGTACCTGAGTTCAAATCCTGCCTCAGACACTTAATAATTTTACCTGTGTGACCTTGGGTAAGTCACTTAACCCCACTGCCTTGCAAAAACCTAAAAAAACAAAAACAAAAAGAAGAATAGAAGGGTGGGGGATAGAGGTTGTGAAGGTCTTTAAATATCAACCAGATGATTTTACATGTGAATCTGGAGGTGGTAGGGAGCCACTGTAGTTTATTGAATAAGAAAGTGACAGGGTGAGATGAAGTCTACAGATTTAGTACTTATATTCTTTTCAGTCTTCCAGCATGAGAGAATATCAGGGAAAAGAAGGAAATGTTCAGAGGAGTTAACAATGAATTAGAGAATTACATCAATTCAAAAAAGGGGAAGAATGAATGAATGAATGAAAAAAAAAAAAGAATTTACTAAGCACCAGATCTGAAGTTAAGAGAATACATATAGATAGTCCCTGCTTTAAAGGAACTCACATTTTTAGAATAGAAAAGACTACAAATATGGAAATTTTCAGTTGTTATGTCAGTTGAAAATTTCTCAGGATGCTTGGGGTATAAAAGTATAGCAGATTGTAATACTTCATATCAATTTCTGATATTGGGCCATTTGACAGTGGCAAGGACCTGGTGGGGTGGCAAGAACTTTTTTTAAGCCTTTAGTAGCTGCAGTTGCAGTAGTTTCAGAAACAGTTGTCATCTCCTGTCAGAAACAGGCTTCATCTCCACAGGGATTGCTTCCAGGATAATGCCTGTAGGCACTAAAATGTAAGCATTGCTATTCAATAGATTCCTGAGTTTAGCACCTTTGGATTTCTTGAGTGGAATCGGAGGGATCATGGTGGTCAATGTGGTTGTTATGGTTTGATTTGTCTGGAGCATATTGCTTTTTTATATCTCAGGGAGGTTTTTCTTTCTGATAGACTGATTAGCCTGACCTATAGGTTGAAGTTGGGTGGTTGGTGGTAGAAATGACTGGTTCCTTTTCCATAAGAATTACTTGCTTGGATAATGACTCTAAAAGATAACCTGCAAACAGCTCCAGTTGTTTGGATAGGGAGGAGTTTTGTCATTCCAGAGCTCCCATGCCTCTTGGTGCCAACTTGTTCAGCAAGATATTGAGGAAGATGACCCCTTTCTCCACAGTAATTTTTCTGTCCATGAAGATTGTGGATAATAGAATCAAAGCAGGTTTGGTGACTTGAGAGCTCTGCTAATGCCAAGGTTCTTGAATTTATAATACTGGATTTGAGTTCCTGGGATATCTCCTCTGGAGTCTGAGAGGAGAATCAAGATAGTTTTGATGGTTTGATTTATCTGACAAATGCTACATTTATTAAACTCCTATTGCATGCCAAGTATTTTGTTAAGTACTGGAATGAACAGAAAGCCCCTAGGAAAGGAAAACAAAAAAAAATTGGAAAATGTGGCAGTATTGTGCTTTGATCTGCGTTTAGATTATATAGTTTTTTTGCTGGATGTAGATGTATCTGGATCACTGTTTTGCTGAGAAGATCTGTCATAACTGATCATCACACATTATTGCTATTACTGTGTATAATTGTTCTCCTTGTCCTGTTCACTTCACTTAGCATCATTTTATATGTCTTTTTAGCTTTTTCTGAAATTCACCAGCTCATCATTTATTATAGCATAATAGATTTCCCTCATATTCATATACCACTACTTGTTAAGTCATTCCCTAAGTGATGGTATCCCTTCAATTTTTAACTCTTCAAAAAGCAGCTATAAATATTTTTGCACATATTTTTCCTTCTCCCTTTTTAAAGATATATTTAGGGGTAGCTTGGTGGTACAGTGTATAGAGTATTGACTCTGGAGTCAGGAGGACCTGAGTTCAAATGTGACATCAGGCACTACCTAGCTTTGTGACCCTGAGCAATTCACTTAACTACATTGCCTTGCAAAAAAAAAAACCCACAAAAATAGCTTTGGAATACAACTTATAAATAGTATTGCAAGCAATAATGTTCACACAAGGTATATGAAAGGTAAATGGGAGAAAATTTCAGAATGAAGGCACCAAGATTAAAGAAGACTGACAAAGGCTTCTTATAGATGGAATTTTATTTGAAATTTGAAGGAAGCAAGGGAACCTAGAAGGAGAGTTTTTGGCATGGGGGAAAGACAGTGAAAATATTGTGTTATATTTGAGCAATATAATGTAGACCTAATACTGTTGTATGGCAGAGTACATGAAGGAGAGTAAAGCTTAACAAGACTGGGAAGGTAGAAAAGTAAGAGATTATAAAGAGTTTTTAAAACACAAGCAGAGTAGGTTATCTCTGATTCTGAAAGTAAGAGAGTCTCTGGAGTTGAACAAATAGGAAAGAGACCTAGTCAAACTTTGTGTTTTAGGAAATTTAGTTTGATGACTGAATAGAAGATAGAGTGGGAGGAGGGTTTACTGATACAGTGTTAAGTCATGCCATATCCCTTTCTCACTGAATGAAGAATCAGAAATTGCTAAGAATATTATTTATGACTAGCCTTCATTTATCAATGAATCTGGATTCCCTTTGAGATTTAATTAAACTGAATCTGATTAATATGACAATTTTCAGGAGACATTTTTCATCTTTTCTTTACATTTGGAGTACAGGAAATGTTGCTAAAGGCTGAAAAGTGCTGAGAGTAGAATTAACTTGTTTCTCTACAATGCCAATCAACAAGTCAATAAATGTTTATTAAACACCGATTATGTGTCAGATACTGTCACTTGGACATACTAATTAGAATTTTGAAACCATCTGGATCTCCATCTCCATCTATAGATGTCCACCTCTAAATCTCATATTCAGTTCAGTTCCCCTGTTCAAATCTCAGAGAATTAACAATGCTCTTCCAGGGGTAAGCAATCTTCTATTTACTGTTTCTCATTTGGGAAAATTCTATTTTTTTTCTCACTTTTCCAAATTGAGGTTTGAGAACAGTCATTCAGTCATTTCCAAGTCCATCTAATAATTATGCATTCATCTTTCTCATCACAATAGGGTAAAATACTTTGCCAAAATCTTGGTAAGCTTTATCTACCACAGTGATTCCTTGCTCCATCAGTTTAAACACTTTCAAAAACCTAAATAAGCTTAGATGACTTTTTCTCATTGAAACCACATTTTTTCTTTTGAGTCACTGATTTTTTTAGATATTCACTTGATATATTTTTTAATAAATTGTAGATTCTTTTTGTCAAACATCAATTCATGCTCAATAGCTTATAATTTTCAGACTCTATCTATATTATTTCCTTTCTTGAAAATCAGATCAGTGTATTGCCTGTCCAAAATCTTGTAGGACCTTTCAAAATGTTTCAGATATTCCTGCCTTAGCAATCATTAATGATTTCTTTCAGTACTCAAGGATGAAGTTATTTTATTGCCTTGAATTATACATTAAGTAATCTCTTTCAAGTTCCTTATTGAGTTCCAGCTCCTTATTAAGCATATTTTCTATCTTTCTGAGGACAAAGGTCATTCTCCTCCTAGAAAGGTGATCTTTTCTCTTCTCCCAAAATAGACTTTGAAAAAAGCCAATTTTTGTTATCCTTAGTATTCTCCTCTCTTCTCCCCTTATTTGAAATTTTTAGAATCCTGGAACCTATTTTGTAGTACTATTATGTCATATATTTTAACATATATATATAATATATATTACATATATTTCAGCAATCAGAGTGTGCTAATTAATTTTTGTCCATCTACTTCAGTCTCCTCAGTCAAAACTCACTTTTCTTGCTCATTGAAATAATTTTATTTTGTATTCATAATTTTATTATGAGAGTTTTTCATCCTTCTAGGCTATATGCCCCAGTATATCTCAGTGCATTGGATCTTAATTGGTTTTCCATAAAATATTTTAAAATGTTTCTCTCCCAAATTGAGAGTACATGTCAGATTTTGTCTATCTTTCTTTCCTTTTGCAATCAAAATTTTAAAAGGTTGTGACCAGATCCTCCTCCCATTTTCTTTTTTCTGGTATGTAGCTTGAATACACACATTGAGGAAATGAAGGGTTAAGAAGATCTATCTTCTCTCTATTATTATTTTATAAGCTGAGCAATAGTCTGATTCCTTTTATGAGATTTCTATTTTTTTCCCAAATAGTTCAAAATTCTTTTTTTGTTTTCCTTCCTTAACTTACCTCATTAGATTTAGCTCACCATCAACTTAAATATTTCTGAGTCTTCCTATTACATTTTTGCTTTTTCATTTTGTTTTTTATCACTGTTTGACTTAACTCCATTGACTCAGCTTATCAGCCTTTTGAAAATTTTGTAGACAGTTTTTAATTCTGTAGCCATTCTGATGATGAGCCCTTCTGACCTTAGATAGTCTTGTCCTTGGACAACATAAAGACAGTCTATCATTTTGCCTGAAATCACAATCTTTCTAATCAAAGCTTGTACTTCATTGATACAGCCTCTAAGAATCAAGAGCTAACTTTAATGAAAGTGAGATATGAAGGAACATAGGAAGAAGGAAGAATAAAAAAAAGAAAAGAAAGGGAAAAAGAAGAGAAAAAAACAAATATTGGAAATGAATTTAGGAACTATCTCATTCAACTGAAACTTAATTAATAATTGCCATAACAAACTTGAGGAAATGATCAAAACACTTTGCTTGAAGACCTCTGGTGAATACAATCCATTATATCCTGAGGCATCATGATCTTACCTCACCAAAGAATATGAGAAGTTGAATAATGGACAATGAGACTTAAGCATTACATGGATTAAAAGAAAAATTGAATTGGAATAGAACTTAGAGATATTCTTTTTTATTTGTTTTTTTGGTACAAGGTCTTTGTTTATTAAAAAACTATTTTATGGTCTTCCATATTTCAGTAGTAGGCACTTAGTTGGTTAAGTGGAATTCTGATTCAGCCTCATACATTTACTAGCTTTATGACCTTGGACAAGTCTTAACTTCTTAAACATTTGCCTAAATCTACTGAAGAAGGAAATGACAAACCATTCCTATGACTTTGTCAAAAGAATCCCATGACTCACACTTTAGTACTTTATGATATTAACAGTACTTTACAGGCATTACCTTACTTAATCAATTGATGGTTATACTAGATAGTATTCTTTCATTAAAATATTGCATAATGAAATGAGCTACAATGCAATTTTTAAACTACATGAATTTCAATTTTGTTGATTTCTGTAGCATTGGCATTCATTTTAAAGTCATTTAAATACATGTATTTTAAATTTGATTTCTTATAGCTGTTGAAGATATATTAACTTGCTTATTTATACTGAATCACAAGAGGGTTTGGTGCTTTTTTTTGCAGCTTTCAGAGTCTATTTGAAACAATGAATATTTCAGCCTTAGGCAGGTATTCTTGGTCCTTGAGGTCTTGATTTCCAATAGATTGGGGGTCACTTAGTGAGTCAAATTTCTTTCATTAAGAAGGAATTCAGAAATATAAAGTAACTTACCCTAAGTTTACCCCTTGAGTGAAGAATCAAGATTAAATCAAGGTTAAAATATTCCCATTCCTCATCATCCTTTATCTTCTTTAAAGAAAATTATGGAGCAGCTAGGTGGCACAGTGGATAGAGCACTAGCCCAGGAGACAGCAGAACCTGAGTTTAAATCTGGCCTAAGACACTTAATAATTACCTCATAGTGTGATCTTGGGTAAGTCACATAACCCCATTTCCTTACTCCCCAAAAAATCCCCCCAAAAGCAAAATTAATTGAAATCAAGACCATCTTGCAAGTATGCATTAGATCTACATTGTGAAAGGCTTGTATATGGAGTCAGAAAGACCTGGGTTTAAATTCTTTCTGAGAAATTAGTTATATGACCTTATACAAGACTCTTACCTTCTCTAGGATTTTTGGCAATTAACTAGGACTTATCTGCTAATTTCTAATTGATGTTCATTGATTAAATATTCTCTGACCAGGTTTTTTTCCCAACCAAAGTCTGATGAAATTACACCTCTTTCAGATTTACTCATGCTAAGTACTTGGGGAGATGAAGGTATGAAATGACAAATTTCTTACCCACTGGATGTTTGCAGTATACTTGGCTATAGACATTTATGCAAATAAGTATCATAACATGCTTTATAGGAGTATAAGAGAGATTCACACTAAAGTACTCAAGAAAAAGTTGAGGACAGAGTGATCATATTCAATTGAGAGAATCAAGGAAGGCTTCATAAACCTGAAGGAAGCAATCAATCTTAATATTTTGAGATATGGGGAGGATATATTCTAGGCATTGGTTTTGGGATGACAGCAGGCATAAATGCATAAAGATGGTAGAATTCCATTTGATGTCATGGAAGCTGGTAATTCAATTCACTTAAAACATAAACCACGTAAAGGAAATTAATATGAAATAAATCTGGAAAGTAAACAATAAACCTGGTTAAAGTAGTAGTATAAAGAACTTTAAATACAACCTAAGTAGTTTATATTTTTCCCCTTGGCTTCTGGGAGTCAATGTTTTTGAGCAGGATGCTGACATGATGAAATTAGTGAATTTGAAAGGGTGTTTTATTAATTGTGTGAATAATGGATGAAGAATCGAGATAAAAGAGATTGGAGGAAAGATCAGTTGGAGTCGTTGAAAATAGCCCAGGCAAGAGGTAATAATTATATGATGAATGTGGATAGTAGAGATAATTGAGAGGATAAATTGACAGCTTGTGGCAAATGAATAGATATTGGAAATTGCCAAATCAAAGCTAATACCAAGCATTTAATCCCAGGGATCTGAGTCAGTGGTATTGCCAGTTAGGATGAAAGAGAAGTTTGATATGTCCAAATAAAAATTAAGTGTTTGACTTGTTGGATTTGAATTTCAGCTGGAACATCCAGGTGGAGAATAAAGTATACAGGAGGAAGGATTAGCTATCAAGGTACAACTTGTAGAAGAGACTGTAGGAAATTGTGGAATATCTACAAAGAAATTATCTTTAAAGACAGGAGAGTGGATAGAATTGTCATGGGAAAAATTGTAAAGAGAGACTCATATTTCAAAATCTTGAAGGACACTTACACATCTATCTTGAAGTTTAGAGCAGGACAAGCTATCAAAAGAGTACATTCATACATGTTAGAAGAACCTGGACAGAGTGGTATCATTTGAAGGCAATAGACAGAGTATCTAGAAAGAAAAGGTCAGAAATATCAATTAGGATAAAATCTCAAAGAGAACTGATATTGTGGGAAAGCTCATGGATTAGATAAATAAAGGGTCATTACTGGCATTAGGGAATAATAATTTCAATAGATTGACAGAACTGGAAGTCATCTTACTAGAAACTTAGAAATCATAAAGGAATAGATCATGTGAGTATAGACTATTCTTTACAGAAGTTTAGTGGTGATTGGAGATAAGTGAAATACAATGATCGTCTGAGAAGGCATGGTTAAGGAAAGGTTTTGATTTTGTTTTGAAAGTTACATTTTTAATAAGAAAAGATTCATATTTATGACAATCATTGGTCTGGAGAGTGATCAAATAGCATTTATTATGATCCAATGACTAGACTAAGCACCAGAGATTCAAACAAAAACTAAAAGAGTCCATGACTTCAAGGACCTATCTCATAAGGAAGGAGATAATATGTATGTACATTAGTATGTATACCTACAGAAAAGTTGGGGAGTAGAAAAGAAGGCAGTAGCAACTGAGATGACCAGGAATAGGATCTTACAGATCTTACAGTATCTGAACTACTGATAAAGGAAGCCAAAGAATTCAAGGGGCAGAGATTAGGAAGAAAACTGTTCTAAGTCTGTGAATGGCCATTTATAAAGGCATGAAGACAGGAGATGTAGTATTGTATGTGAGGAAAAGCAAGTGGGATAGCATGATTGAACCACAGAGTGTGTGCTGAAGGGCAATAATAGAGGAAGTAGGAAACAGTTGGATGGTGAGGAGACTTAAATGGCAAAAGAGCTGATATTTGATCCTGGAGATAATAAGGAACAATGAAGTTTATTGAGTAGGAACATGACATGGTAAGATCTGAACTTTAGGAAAATCATTTTGACAGTTATATAAAGGATGAATTGGAGCTGAGAGACACTTGAAAATGTAGCCAAATCAGAAGTATATTTTAATCATCATGGTAAGAAGTGATGAACACCTTAAGTATACTCATTGCTGCATGAGTGGAAAGAAGAGAATGTATTGAGGTATTGAGAAGGTAGAAACAGCGAAGTTTTGGCAACTGATTGAATATATATGAATATATAGGATAAGATCAAGAAGTGTATATATGTCCCCAAAGTTGCTAGCTTGGTTAATTGGAAGGATGGTAGGACCCTCAACATTAGACAAGTTCAGAAAAGCAATGTGGGTTGGTGGTTGGGGGAAATAATGAGTTGTTTTTGAACATGCTGATTTTTTGATATCTCTAAGTTGCTTAAGATAAAATGTCTAATAAATAGTTGGTGATATGAGACTAGAGTTCAGGATTAGAAGTGGAAGAATCATATTAAAAGGGGTGATAATGTTACCCATGGAGGCAGGTAATATCACCAAGTGAGAGATATAGGGAGAAGAGAGAAGGATCTAGGATTGAGCCTTGGGGACATGCTTGTAGTTAGTGAGTATGATAATATTAAAGAGGGACAAGGAACATTGATCAGATAGGTAGAAGGAGAATCAAGAAAGAGAAGACTATTATGAAAACCCAGAGAAGAAAGTATTAAGGATAAGAAACTGTTAAATGCTATGGGAAGTCAATAAGAATGAAGATTAAGAAACTATTAAAATTGTAATTAAGAGATATTTAGCAATTTTTAAGAGAATAGCTTCAGATGAACTATGAGATCAGAAGCAAGATTATAGAGATTTTAGAAGGGAGAAAAATTGAAGCTCTATATGTAGACTTTTTCCCAAGTACTTCAGTTAGTAACATGCCAGAAGATATGGAAGGGTTAGCCTTGACAGAAAGAGAAATCTTTTCTCTTGAAACTTGAGCAAAGTTCAGCATTCCTGAAAAGGGTGCTTTACTAAGTCAATAACATACTATTGAGAATTCCTTTTTCTTTAGATTATTTTATTCCTGTGGTAGCTAGGCTACTAAACTTGGCAGAATGAGGATGACAAATTGGTTCTGAGTTGCCAAGAGAAAGAATACTGAAAATCCAAAAACTTTACCTATTTGAAAAATTTCACAGTTGATGTTATATAATTTCCTTAATGCTAAAGGGTCTGAATTCATAGAGGATACTACTGGAGAATTTGTGCCCTTGAATTGAGTCTCTTTCATCATCTTCCCTGATTTCCATATCCTTGTATCCTTAGAGCATTGGTCCTATCCCAGAGGCAATGAAACCAGAAAATCAAACTTTATCCTTGGACTTCATCTTGGTGGGCCTCCTTGTGGATGACAAGGTCACAGGAGTGGTCTTTGCTATAATCTTTTCCATATTTGTGGTGGCTCTAAGTGCCAATACAGTTATGATATTTCTAATTCAAGTGGACTCCAGGCTCCATACCCCCATGTACTTCCTGCTCAGCCAGCTTTCTATAATGGACACCCTCGTCATTTGCACCACTGTGCCAAAGCTTCTAATAAATATGGTATCTGAGGAAAAAACAATTTCCTTTGTGGGTTGTGGAATTCAGATTTTCCTTTACCTGTCTGTGATTGGTTCTGAGTTTTTGCTCTTGGGGCTCATGGCCTATGACCGTTATGTGGCTGTCTGTAATCCCTTGAGATACCCAGTTCTCATGAACCGCAGGATGTGTCTTCTGCTGGCTGGAGGTTCCTGGTTTGGTGGCTCCTTGGATGGTTTCCTTCTCACACCTATCACAATGAATGTTCCCTACTGTGGTTCTCGAGCCATCAATCATTTCTTCTGTGAGATTCCTGCCGTGCTCAAATTATCCTGTGCAGATTCATCCCTCTATGAAACCCTTATGTATATATGTTGTGTGTTAATGTTGCTCATTCCTATCTCCATAGTCTCTACCTCCTACTCTCTCATTTTGCTCACAGTCCACCGTATGCGTTCAGCAGATGGCCGGAAGAAAGCCTTTGCCACCTGTTCTTCCCACCTGACTGTGGTTAGTATCTTCTGTGGAGCTGCATTCTATACATATGTGCTGCCTCAATCCTACCATACCCCTGAGACAGACAAAGTAGTGTCAGCCTTTTATACTATTATTACACCTGTGCTTAACCCTTTGATATATAGTCTTAGGAACAAGGATGTCATGGGAGCATTGAAGAAAGTCTTCTTAAAATGTTCCCCCACACAGAAAATTCTAGCAAGTGATGCTTAATAACATCTATGTTCCCTCCAGTTTTAGACTACATAAGGATGACAGAATGATGTACTTTTTCCTTGGCTTCCCAATTACCCTTTCCCCAGAAATACTGTGACTCTAGATCCCACAGCAGAAAGAATGACAAGAAGAAGTCACTTTCTTGCTTACCTTTTCTTTGCTGCTTCTTGACCCTGGATTGCCCAGTCTACATGGAAGTGGCTAATAGGAAGAATAATTTGCCTATTTACACCAACATAAGCTCAGAGTAATCATCTTAAAGCCTTCTGTTGAGATGGATGACTTCCAGACTTTAGTCTACATGTCATCCCTTCATACCAATATTATCTAGGTTCTATCAAGTACCCTGATGATATGCCCTCCAGATCCCTGGACATTATTACCTGACTTAAGAAACCTTTGCATTTGCCCAGATTCTCAAGCCTTATGATTTCTGGGCCTTTTTGTCTTCCATGTAAAGTATTTTATATTTATCTTCCTTAATTAGCACATAGCTCCTTTGGAATATCTAATTTTTAAAATTTGTATTCACAACACTTAGCATGTTTAACAATAAGCACTTAATAAATTTTTTCATGTTCATTCATTTTTCAATTATATATTCCATCACCATTCATTCACTACAATTAATCACAAAAGCACTCCATCATCAACATAATAATCTCAAACAACTTCAAGTGTGTTTCAGGTTCATCAAAGATACAGGAAGACTTTGAGAGTTGACAACCATTTGATTTTACTGCTTAAGAGTAAGAATATTTGTATATATGGTGCCTTGAAACCCAGAAATGGTCAGGCTATTTATACCTAATGTGTCCAGGGTGTTGTGTATCACCATGAGGAGAAAGAATAAAGTCAGAATGGCAGATTTGGAGTCCAAATGTCTCCTTGTACAGCTGATAGAGAGATGAAAGTTGATGAGCAGAAGAATGTCATCATCAGATTATGCTTTGGAAGGTGACAATTAACTGCACAGTAGATGAAGTAGAAGTGAGAGGAAAGAAATTAAAACTGAGGTTTTGAAACTAGGTAAATAAATAGGTGACAACAAAAAACAGGCAAGTTAGAAACTGAGAGAGGTTTAGTTGAAAGTGCTTAGAGCAAGATTCACAAGTGTTTCTTATAGGCTCATTTTAGAAACTTCTAGAGCTAGAATGGAACTGCAGGAAAAATACAGGTGAATTTTGTTTGTATATTTGGCATTTCAGTTTCAGTTTTAAGAAACTAAGTTTTGGAAGGGGAACACTTTTGTGGAAGTGTTAGGGATTTTCCATTGGTTTCAATAAGTTTAGCTGGATTCATTTTTTCAGATAGACACAATCTTAATTATCTTTTTAACCTTTTTCTTAAATATGTCCCCTGCCTCCCCAAACAATAGCACAATAGCAACCACAATGAAACAGGAAAAGCAAAATCATGTAATACAAAGAACAATTAAAGAAGAAGGAAAAGCAAAGGCACTGCAATTCTAAGTTTCTTTGACCTTCAGGGGGAATTGATATTTTATGATCTTATTGGGTTTTTTTTTTAATATAGCAAGGCAAATGGGGTTAAGTGGCTTGCCCAAGGCCACACAGCTAGGTAATTATTAAGTGTCTGAGGCCGGATTTGAAGTCAGGTACTCCTGACCCCAGGGCCAGTGCTCTATTCGCTGCGCCACCTAGCCACCCCTAATCTTATCTTCTTTATACTGTTTTGTGGTCATATGGTAAGATAATATTGTCCCCACAATAAGTGCTTATGTTACTCATTTATGTAGCATTATAGGATTTTATATTGGAAGGTTCAATAATGTCACATTAATGTCAGCATTCATTCAAAAGTTCAAGATATCACCCAAATTCAGTAGAATATAGCAAAAAAATGGGTTAACAAATATAGCAAGGAAAGTACAGTTGGAGAAGAAATAATACCTAGAGGCATAGTGGAATAAACTTTCCCTTTTGAAAATTTTTCACCCCTCCTGGGCTGACTGCTAATATAAAATTTCAGTCCATGGGGTTCTACCTAAGTCTTTCAAAGAAACTTTTGAAATCTATTCTTCCAAATGTGCTTTTAGACATACCTTAGGAAGTTTATCATTAGAACTCCTGGACATCTTTCTAATAGAAATTAAGTTGTGTACTCATCAGATTAATCAGACCAACTCAGAAAATATGGATTAGAGTCCTAGTATAATGGTTATAATTTAGTCCAACCACCTAATGTTACAGAAAAGGAAACTGAGATTTAGAGAAATTAAGAATTTTTGGAAGTTAGTATGATAGAAGCTTGGATTAGACCAATATCTCACACCCCATACCAAGATAAGATCAAAATGGGTACAGGATTTAGACATAAAAGACAATATTATAAGCAAACCAGGAGATCAAGGACAAGTTTATTTATCAGATCTATGGAAAGGGAAGCAGTTTATGACCAAGGAAGATATGGAAAATATCATTAAAAACAAATTAGATAATTTTGATTACATTAAATTAAAAATATTTTGCACAAATACAATCAAGATCAAAAGAAATGTAGTAAATTGGGAAACAATTTTTACAACTAGTATTTCTGACAAAGGATTCATTTCTAAAATATATAGAGAATTGAGTCAAATTTATATAAAAAAACAAGCGATTCCCCAATTGACAAAGTGCAAATGATATGCAAAGGTAATTTACAGATGAGAAAGTCAAAGCTATACATAATCATATGAAAAATTGCCCTAAATCATTACTAATTAGAGAAATGCAAATTAAAGCAGCTCTAAGGTACCATCTTAACACCTATCAGATTGGTCAGTGTGACCAGAAAGGACAATGTTCAATGTTGGAAGGGATGTGGGACACTAATACATTGTTGGTGGAACTGTGAACTCATCCAACCTTCCTGTAGAGCAATCTGGAATTATGCCCAAAAGGAAATAAAAATGTGCATATCTTTTTATCCAGCAATACAATACCACCATTGGGTCTATACTCTGAAGAGATCATGCAAAAGGGTAAAAACATCACTGTACAAAAATATTCATAGTAGCCCTGTTTATGGGAGCAAAGAATTGGAAATTAAATGAATGTCCATCAGCTGGGGAATGGTAACAATTTGTGGTTTATGTATGTTATGGAATACTGTTGTTCTATTAGAAACCAGGTGGGATGGGATTTCAAAGAACCCTGAAAAGACTTGCATGAACTAATGATGAGCGAGATGAGCAGAACCAGAAGAATATTGTATAACCTAACAGCAACATGGAGGTGATAATCAACCTTAATAGACTTGCTCATTCCATCAGTACATTAATCAGGGACAATTTTAGACCATCTGTGATAGAGAATACCATCTGTATCCAACTGTGAAGTTAAGACCAAAGTCTATTGCCTTCAATTTTTTTTAAAAGTGTCTTATGTACTACATAATTTTGTTATCTCTAATACTTTATTTTCTCCTCAAGTATTTTTTCTCTTCCAACACATTCAACTTTGATCCATGTATAGCATGGAAACAATGTAAAGATTATCAGACTATTTTCTGTGGGGACTGGGAGAGGGAAGGGAGGGTGGGGGAAAATTGTAGAATTCAAAACCTTATAGAAAATTATAAGTGGAAACTACTATTGTATATAATTGGAAAAAATATTAATAAAATAAAAAACTAAAACTCTGAACTTCACTTTCCTAACCTACAAAATAAAGAAATTTGACAAAAAAAAAATTAAGAATTTTGCTCAAGGTCATTCAGTTAATAAGGGAGAGAGAATTTACAGAATAAGTGAAATATAGAACATACAGATTTATGACAGTAAACTGAGACACAATATAGGCTGCTGCTTCCTTTTATGATCATTATACTAAATTCCTTGAGACATTTCTTAGTACTTGGATAATTCCTGGTGTTTTGACTATATTTTTATGTCCCATAGTGCTTGACCCATCAGTTCCACCTAACTATGTAAAATAGCAAATGATGCCTTATTAGGAAGTGAATTCCTTATTTTTTTAAGATCCTAGCAAACTTCTATTGCTAACTAATGTATTGCATCACCAAGGGAGTAACAATAAGTCAATCCAGACCTGAACTGACTCCTACTCGAAATCAAACAGAATTTAGGATTTGAGTAATTCTGGGCTGTTGGCTTATGGCCAAGAGGGTCAGTTTGATGCAATAGTAATGTCCTCACTTTTCCTTTCATCACAAGCCTCCCTAACCAGTGCAGATAAAGTTGTTGCACTGGGAAGGATATCCTTTTAATTTTTCCATTTAATCATAGTACCAATGGGAAAGCAAGGAGCTTCACAGGCAGGGAAATGACATGATCAAATCTCAGCTATTGCAATATCAATTTGGCAATTATGTGGAATTTGAAAGGAGAGGCAATGGATGAAGGGACTGAAAGAAAGAATCTATCACACATTCTAGGTCAGAAGTTAAGATCTGGGGTGGCTAGGTGGCGCAGTGGATAGAGAACAGTCCCTGGAGTCAAGAGTACCTGGGTTCAAATTCAACATCAGACACTTAAAAATTACCTGGCTGTGTGGCCTTGGGCAAGCCACTTAACCCTATTTGCCTTGCAAAAAACTAAAAAAAAAAAAGTTAAGATCTGAAATACTGACCCCATTAGTTTAAGTTGTTCTAACTAAAAAAAGGATATAACCTAGGTCATAGGATTTATAAGGAGGGGGAAGCAGAATTTATAAGAATTGGCAACTGTTTGGATTTATGGAATGAAAGAGATTGATAACTCAATTTTTGAAGCTGGGAGAATGATGGTGCTCTCAAGAAAAAATATGAAAGACTGGAAGAATTGATTGAAGGGTGAAGATAATAGATCCTCTACTTGATATGTTGGAGATCTCCATCAGGGAGATCTCCATTATGGGAGACAGACACTTAGGAGAGAAGTTTGTTTTGAATATGTAAATTTGGAAGCATAATAGCACCAATGGAGTGTAGTAGAGAAGAAACATGGGATTCAAGATAAAACTTTGGAGAAAAACCCATCTTTAGGGGGCAAAATATACATCTGTAGATGATAGTCTAACATAAGAGACTTAGGAGGAAGGGACAGGATCAAGGACATTTGGGTAATGCTTAAAATGAGGGGGTTGGAATAGATTGACATGATTGTCTCTTTCAACTCTAAAGCTGAAATCTTATGATCTTTGGCAAGTGGAAGGCTGATCTCTTTACTGGAAATGAAAACAAAGAAGAATGAAATAGTATGTCATATAGCAAAGCTTTGAGGTAAAAAATAGGGAAGGAAAGGGAGCTCACAACAGGTAGCTTCTTTTTCCTTGGTAAGGTAGATGCTATTCTCTGCTGGATATTGTTGGAAATAAAGCAAAGGAAATTCGCACTAAGAAGAGGAGGTTTGTAATAGTGAAATCAAGGGAAAGACTTCAGAAGACAAGTACCTTAAAGTCCTGACAACTACTTTAATGCTAATCAGATTACATAGTCCTAGTCTTCTTTTTTTGCTTGCTGGAATATAGATATAAATTTCTCTAAAAATCAACAACAAGGTGTCCTGTATTTTTCCAAGGAACAAATCAGTTTTGAATCAAATGCTGTCCCTTTTTCTATTGGGTCAACTTGAACTGATGGGGTCCACTATTTGCTGAGATCTAGTATAGTAAACAGAACTGCATAAAAAAGTCAAATCATTTTGTTTCACTAGATACTCATTTGTCTTGAGTAGCAGACAAATAATTCAAAATGTTGCTTCAGATGGTTGAATAGACAGACTCCTAACAATTTTTAAAACAACCTGTGATTTTGTTGGTGCTGGGAGTTCTTAGTGAAGAATGTTTCCTATTTTATAAGTTAAAAACCTAGAGAATTACTTAGCAGCTTATGAAGACTCTCAAGCTCTCCATTTCTCTATTTCTCTATCTCTATTTCTGTCTTTCTCTGTATGTCTCTGTCATTTACAGGCACTCTGAAATATCAAAACCCAATCAAGTGAAGTTGGGACATATTATTGGCTAATCAATGAAAGCCAGATTGATTTGGGTTTTAAGACATACCTCCATTTCAATCACAGTGATCTTTAATAAAGGTTCATTTTTCAGAGTTGTATGTCATGAAAACATAAATGAAAAAGTACATGAGACAAAAGAGTTAATTGGGTCAGATTTTCCAAAAAATAAATGATAAAACGAATACATTGGGGAAAAAAAATCTAGCTCCCAAACCTCAAGATACCTTGCAATGGATGTGATCAAAATTTATATTCCTTCGTATTTACTGACATGTAAGGGTATGATTCCCTGAATAGATAGAGGGAGAGGAGAGGGAAGAGAAGGAGGAAAAGAAGGAATAAATAGCAGCATTATCCAATTGGAATTGGGCACCCGAGGAGCAACTACTACTAATCACTGATTGTTGCTTGTACTTTTTTTTCTTTAAATGGATCAATGATATCATGAGGGTAATATCTTGACTTGCAAATGACTTGGATTTGAATGAGGCAGAGTTGTGCACTCATCAGTTTCACTCCTCCAAAATCAGAAAGAGTTAGACACTATTTGTGTGTTCTATAGTATATACATAGTGACTACTTAGGGAGTTCCTAGATTCCTCAGTCCATACTAGCTAACATTGAGGAGGAAAGTTACTACTGTAATGACCAGTAGGAAAGAGTCAAACTTTTGGCCTGGCTTGCCAAAAATAATTTGAATTTTGGGACAGTTGATTAGCAAGCTGAAAATGAAATACTAATTCATCACTCTCACAATTATCTCATATTTCAATATTTTTAGTATAAACTACCATGAAATTATAATGGAAGGTATAAGTTATTGCCTAATGTCAGTGTGCACTTGTGAGTTTTTTGTGATTTTTTTGTTTCTTCTATATGGAGGAAATAAATAGCTATCCTGTACATGATATGTTGATTACCCTCTTGAGGAAATCCTAGATGAGTCAAACTTAAAAAGTTTAAAGCAGCTTTCTCTGGGATTCTGAAGTTGGAGGGAGGTGAGTGAAGTATAAAAAGCCCTTTCTTTAGGAGACAGGCTGCCCTAGAACTAAACTTTTACTACATTGATAGGTCCAGACCTAAAGATCTCTTTAAAAAGATGAGATGAATGATCCCGCTGTGCTATCCCCAGCAATAATTTCGTGTTTTTAAGTCTTTTTTTGCTATCAAGGACTGGGAATGCTCAATAGTGAGATGCTCAGTAGTGAGTACGAGCAGTGAAAAAAATGATCTATTCTTGTATAATTTAAAATTGTTAACTAAAGTGATTGGATCAGTTCAGTTTATCAACTTTCATTTCATTCTTCAACATTTCATATTCAATTCATTCAAATACAATTAAATTAAATATTTATCTTCGTCCGTTAAAGACCATCATGAGATACTGAATTCTTTAAATTTGCTTTTGTCAGATTATTAGTGGTTTTGAATATTTTGGATACTTGATAGTTTTCATTTTTTCTTTTTCTTCATTTTCATTTTTTATAATATTAAATTTTGTTCATATCATTTAATTATAATATTCATTTTGTCTTTTTTTAACAAGGTAAAAGGGTTAAGTGACTTGCCCAAGGTCATACAGCTACATAATTATTAAGTGTCTAAGGCAGAATTTGAAACTCAGGTACACTGTGCCACCCAGCTGCCCATATATCATTTAATGGAAGAATGGCATCTTAAGATGGTTGTTGATTCCTGGTAGAAATTGGAATTTGAACTTTTTTCTGAAATACATATTGCAAAGATACATTTCCTCCATCCATATATTTTCCTTCTTATTCTAAGGAGGCAGTATTTGCAGTGGAAAGAATATTGAGGTTGGGTCACTGAACTCATAGAGATAAGAGAGACTTGGATTCATGATTTAATTACTATTTCTTATCTTGTCAAGTCTTCAATTTTCTCATCTGTAAATGAAAATGTTGAACTAAATGGTCCTTAAGGTCCCTTCTAGCCTTTAATCTATGCTTCTATTTGCATTTACTTTATTTATATGAAAGCTTAAAATTTTTATATAATAAAATAATCACAGAAAGTGAGTGAAAGGGGAGGTACAAGAGGATTCCTGGAATAGAGGTATGATGTTCCATAGAGTCAAAACCAATTTGACTTACTGATGGAAAAATGTCAAATTACTTGAAAAGTCCTGAGTCATCTCCAAAGGAAAGTTTAGGAGGAATTTATTACTGTTGCTGAAGAAGAAAATCCTAGAAAGAAAGCAAATAATTAACTTGTATCTTCTGCCTGAAAAAAGCCCATCTTGTATAACCTATGTTTTGTTCCATCTCTAGGAAAGCTTTCTGTCTTGCAACCCTCCCCGCATTATGATCTCACCTCCCCCCATCCCCAACACTGTCCTTGGACAGAGAAAGACTGTTAATATGCTGTATCTGGTCAGAAACTTACTCATACATTATATACCCTCTATCTTATAAACATTCCCATACATCATGTCAAAGTTATCTTGTCCCAGACCACCTGGTTCTGGAAGGTATGCAAGAATGTTGAAATAACAAAATATTATTCAGTAATGAGCTAACTTGGCCTTGGCTATTTCTGATGTGATTTCCTAAACCCTATTTGTGTAGAAGACATAAAATTAGTCCCTGCCTAAATCTTCCTCAATCCCTTCCAGACCCCTTCCTTGGCTTTCCCTTTAAAAATTTATACAATTCCCTCCCAAGTTGCTGGTGCTTTCTTGGAATTCAGTTCACCTGGAATAACATAATAAACTTAATGTCTCACATATATCTGAGTCATTGAGTCTATGACTTCAGTAAAACCCCCACTCAAACGCTAAAGTGCATCACTCTAATACCTAGTGCTCCAATGGAAGCTGAGAAGCAACTAAGGGAGTTGAGAAGATAATGAATATCAAAAGTGAATCAATCAGCACGATGATGAGATTTCAGTTGTTCATTTTATCCTGGGGAAGACCTTATTTTTCTTGGAGTTAAAAACCAAGTGGAGACATTTTTGGAAAATGGAGAGTTACCAGCATTATTTCCATAGGCTTTTCTTTGTGTTGAATCTCTTCCCCTTGTAGTTGTCAAAGTGATTTTCTAAAAGTATGGATCTATACCTTAAGCTCCAGTGGTTCCATATTACTTCCGTTATCAATTTCCTAATTTCCAGTCTTTTACTTTTGTTTTCCCTTTACACTCCACAATCCAAATATACTGGATTTCTTATAAATGACAAGTCATATCTCAAATTTATGCTTCTTTTAAAATTACATGTCCCCCTTGCCTGGAATGTCCTTGTTCCTTCAACACCATATTTTATCCTTTCTGACTTCCCTCAAGTCTCACCTCAAATTCCAGTTTCTACCAGAAGCTTTGCCTGGAATGGAAGAATTAACTTACTAATTTCCTGGTTCTATTGCTTTCTTTCTGAAGCTACCTCCCATATACTTACTTTCTCTCTCTCTCTCTGTCTCTCTCTCTCTGTCTCTTTATATATATATATAAATAATCTTGAATGTACACTATTATTTCCTTGGTGTCTCTTTCATTAGAATATTAAGTCCTTGAGAGTAGGGAAAATATATTTTCTTCCTATCCTGGCAAATAGAAAAATCTTGATAAATAATTGTCAATCATTGTATAGTCAATGACTACACAAACACAATTGTGTAAACACTTTTTGCACAAATAAAATCAGATCTAAACAACTAGAGAAATATTAACTGTGCATGGGTAGATTTATTAAATATAATAAAAGAGACAATTCTACCTAAATTAATTTGCTTATTCAGTGCCATACCAATAAAACAAAAAAGGAATTATTTGCTAGAGCTAGAATATTTTTTAAAAATCTGGTGATCAAAAACAAGGATATCAAATGAGTCATTGAAAACAAATGTGAAGAAATGTGGTCTAGCCGTACTAGATATAAAAGTATATTATAAAGCAGTAAATAGTAAAACAGTCTAGTGCTGACTAAGAAATAGATTGGTAGATCAAGGAAATAGATGAGGTACACAATATAGAATAGTAAATGATTGTAGTGATCTGGGGTTTAGTAAACTCAAAGATTCAAACTTTCAGGAGAACTCACCATTTGACAAAAATTGCTGAGAAAAATGGGAAAATAGTTTGGTTAAAAACTAGATGTAGACCAACACCTCAAACCATAAAGTCAAAATGGTTTCATAGGTTTAGACATAAAGAGTGATACCATAAGCAAATTAGTGGGCTATGGAATAGTTTTTCTGACAGATCTATAGATAAGTGTAAAATTTATGACCAAAGAGATAAAGAAGACCATGGGAGTAAATATAATTTTGATTACATGAAATTAAAAAGGTTTTGTACAAACAAATACATGTAGGCTAGATTAGAAGGAAAGCAGGAAAATTGGGAAATCTTTAATTGCAAGTGTCTCTGATAATGATCCCATTTCTCAAATACATAGAGCACTAAATCAAATTTATTAGAATATGAGTCATTCCGCAATTGATTATTGTCCTAAGGAAATGAACAGGTACTTTTCAGGTGACGAAATCAAAACTATAGTAATATGGGGAAATGTTTTAAAGCACTATTAAGCAGAGAAATGCAAATTAAAACAATTCTGAGGTACCACTTAGCATCTATCACAGTGGCTAATATGACAGAAAAGAGAAATGACAAATGTTGGAGGGAATATGGAAAAAATGGTATGCTAATGTACTATTGGTGAAGTTGTGCCCTGGTTCATCTGTTCTGGAGAACAATTTGAAACTATGCCTACATTGTTATAAACTGTGCTTATCCTTTGACCCTGCAATACCATTACTAAATTTGTATCCCAAAGAGATAAAAGGAAAAGGAAAAGGACTTCAAAATATTTGTAGCATCTCTTTTTGTGGTGGCTAATTAAATAATTAAAAATTGAAGAGATTTCCATCATTTGGGAAATGTCTGAATATGTTGTGGTATTTATGATGGAGTACTACTGTAGCATAAGAAATGATGAGCATGATCATTTCATAAAAAAAGCTGGGAAAATTTATATGGATGGATACAATGTGAAATGCACCAAACAAGAGAACAATGAACACACTAATAAAAATATTGTATCATGATTAACTGTGAATGACTTAGCTGTTCTCAGCAATACAATGATACAAGGCAATTTCAAAGGACTGATGGAAAAATGCTTTTATCTCCAGAGAAATACTAAATGCAAATCAAAACAGACTTTTTTTACTTTATTTTTCTTCTTTTTCTTTTTTGGTCTGTTGCTTTTTTTTGTAACATGACTAATTTGGAAATATGTTTTACAAAACTTCACTTGTACCATCTATATGAAGTTGTTTGTCTTCCCAAGGAGGAGGGAGTGGAGAGAGAGAGAGAGAGAGAGAGAGAGAGAGAGAGAGAGAGAGAGAGAGAGAGAAAATGAGTGAGTGAATGAGTGAGTGAGTGTTGCAATTCAAAGTTTTAAAAAAAATTGAAAAATTTTAAAGAAAATTTAGAAATATTTAATGAAATACATAAACATATATTTAGGAAAAAATGAAAAGGTAATACAGATCTAAACAATTAAATAAATGTTGATAATTTCTATATATTGTGTCAATATATTAAAAATAATACTATTTCAATCTGTTTTTTGAAAATTAAAAAAACACTACTGAGAAATTATTTTGAAAAGTTAAATATTTTTTAAAGTCATTTAATATGCAGTAATAAACTTCAAATTTCAAGGAATTAATGAAATAAAAAGTGGGATAGTACTAGAACTCAAACCATCCTGCAAATTAGTAATCATGAAATTTTTTGGAATTGGTCAATAAATGGAGAAAACAAAGAGTGGGATAGAATAGATGCACATCATACAGAAATGAATGCTGCAGTTAATGCTTGACCAATTCAAAGACCCAAGTTACTGACTTAAAGTCTCACCATTAAAGCAAAACTTCTTCAAAAACTAGAAAGTAGAAAAAAGCCTCAGATGGATGGAACCAAGATGGCAGACAAAAGACAGGAATTAACCAGAACTCTTCCTCAAACCCCTTGACCACCTTTAACTAAATTCCCAAGACAAATTCTGGAGTAGAAGAACCCATTAAAAAGATGAGATGAAATAATTTTCTTGCCCAAGACAATTTAGAAGATCATCAGGAATTGTCTGTCATGCTGGAGTATGAGTACAGTGCAATCCACAGCAGGCAGTGCTAGCACAGACTCAGATCCAGTAAACCAGGAGCAGAACTTGGGAATGACTGAATCGATAGAAATAGCAGTGACTGCTTTCAGAGGTTTCAGACCACAGAGAATGAGGAATAGAACATCTAGTCAGAAGGAATCCCTTTGTTTGCACTGGGGACAGGACTCTTTTGCTTTGTCCATACTTGGATCCAGGTCACAGTCCTGGGTGGTAATTCCAGGGTGAGGAGGAGAACTAGTTCATAAGAACTTGCAGCCACAATGAAATAGGGACTGTCATAACAGTTCCAGGGCAGAAATGAGTGCTTGTGATGACTCACTGACCAGAGCACAGGTCAGAGGAGGAGTAAACACATCTCTCCTTAAATCATAGCAGCTTAGAAGAACTGAAAAGTTAGAGGTCCCTAGAAGTATCTTTGAAAACAGCTTCACAAATCCCCTAAACCTGGCAACAGTTAAACTTAAGAAGAAAAGTCCCACTTTAGCAAAGAATCAAGAAATAGGCTAGAAAATTGAGCAAACAATAGAAAAAAATTCTAAATATATACAAAGTTATTATGATGACAAAGTAAAGCAAAACTCACACTCAGAAGGAGACAACAAAGTCAAAATTCATTCATGCAGTCTTAAAGAATGATAAGGATTGGTTACAGGACATGGAAGAGCTCAAAAAATGATTTTTAAAATCAAGTAAGAAAGTGATGCAAGAAAATCTTTAAAAATGAGTCAACAGGGGCAGCTAGGTGGTGCAGTGGATAAAGCACGGGCCCTGGAGTCAGGAAAATCTTTAAAAATGAGTCAACAGGGGCAGCTAGGTGGTGCAATGGATAGAGCACTGGCCCTGGAGTCAGGAGTACCTGAGTTTAAATCTGGCCTTAGACACTTAATAATTACCTAGCTGTGTGGCCTTGGGCAAGCCACTTAACCCCATTGCCTTGCAAAAACTAAAAACAAAAAACAAAAGAAAAAAACAAACATAAAAATGAGTCAACAACTTGGCAAAAGAGGCAAAAAATTACTGAAGAAAATAAGACCATATAAAACAGACTAGGTTGGATGGTAAAAAAGTTAAAGCAGAATAGTGGTTAATGAGGAGAAGAATGCCTTGAAAGGCACAGTTGATGAAATGGCAAAGGAGGTCCAAAAACTCAATAAAGAAAATAATTCCTTAAAAATTAGAATTGGACAAAGAAAGCTGAGATGAGACAAGAAAAATAAAAAAAAAATTTAAAAACGAATGAAATAAAGTGTGAAGTATCTTAATGGAAAAACTATTGACTCAGAAAATAGATCAAGAAGAGTTAATTTTAAAATTATTGGACATCCAACAATATCAAAAGAGGAATCTAGACATCAAATTTCAAAAATTATCTAGAAAAACTCCCTGATATTTCAAAACTAGAGGATAAAATAGAAATGGAAAAAATCAATCATTTCATGAAAGAGTTCCCCAAATGAAAACTCCCAGGAATGTTATAGTCAAATTCTAAAGCTTGGACAATACTTGAACCTTACTGTCATCAGAATTGGCTGAAAGAGAAAATAACATATACACTCACTTGGGGAAAAGAAATCTTGGGCTACCAGAAAGTAGGAAAGAGAAAGAGATAAATGTGCAGCATGCTCATAGAAGGGAGAGCAAATTGGAAGTGGCAATAAGAGTTACATCTTTGAGTAGGAACAGGATAAAAGGAAAGAAAATAGAATAAGTGAAGTAGTTATCAAGATGAGGGAAATACAAATAGCAATTATAACTGTAAAATTTTTTTAGACCCAAGTTTCTTTGATAGAGACTTCTTTTCTCAGATATATTGAATAAGTCAAATTTATGAGAATAAGAGGCTTTCCCCAATTGATCAAAAATATGAATAATCTATTTTCAGATGAAAAATATAATGCTTCCTATAGTCACATTAGGAAATGCTCTAAATCACTATTGATTGTATAAACACAAATTAAAACAATCTGAAGTACTACCTTACACCTATTAGGTGTTGGGGAAATGTGGGAAAATTGTGGGAGACACTAATGTACTATTGGTGGAATTGTGGTTTGATTCATTGTAATTTGGAATTGTGCCCAAAGAGCTAAAACATCATACATATTCTTTTTACCTAGCACTACCTTTTCTAGGTCTATACCCCAAAAAGAATTTTAAAAAGGTGAGGGGGAGAAAAGGACCTACATGTAACAAAATATTTATAGCATCTTTTTGTGTGGCAAAGAATTGGAAGTTGAGGGGATATCCATCGATTGAGAATGGTTGAACATATGTGTGATTGTGATGGAGTATTATTTTGCTTTAAGAAATTATGAACCAGGGGGTGGCTAGGTAGCGCAGTGGCTAGAAGGCTGGCCCTGGAATCAGTAGTACCTGAGTTCAAATCTGACCTCAGATGCTTAATAATTACCTAACTGTGTGGCCTTGGGCAAGCCACTTAACCCCATTGCCTTGCAAAAACCTAAAAAAAAATTATGAACTAGATTTTCTCAGAAAAACCTGGAAAGACTTACATGAACTGATGCAAAGTGAAATGAGTAGAACCAGATGAAAGTTATACATAATAAAAAGACTACCGTAAGATGATCAACTGTGAATGGCTTAGCTATTCTCAGTAGTATAATGATTTTAGATAACTCTGAAGGACTTAGGATGAAAAATGTCATCCATATCCAGAGAAAGAACTGATGGAATCTGAATATAGATGGACATATACCTTTTTTACCTCTATTTTTCTAGGATTTTAAAAATTTTGATCTGTTTTCATTTAAAACATGACTAAAATGGAAATTTCTATGATGACATATTTACAACCAACATACACTTATAATCTCAATAAGGGAGAGGAGAGAATTTAGAATTTATTCTTAAAAACAATTGTTGTGGGGTGGCTAGGTGGCATAGTGGATAAAACACCAGCCTTGGAATCAGAGGAGGACCTGGGTTTAAATCTGATCTCAGACTTAATAATTACCTAGCTGTGTGGCCTTGGGCAAGCCACTTAACCCCATTTGCCTTGCAAAAAACCTAAAAAAAAAAATTGTTGAAAAAACTTCTTTTGCAGAATTCATTTGTAATTTGTTTTACTTAGATGTTGAATGAGTGGGGCAGTCAGTGGTTAGAGCACCAGCCCTGGAATCAGGAGGATCTGAGTTCAAATTCAACCTCAGACACTAAATAATTGCGTAGCTGTGTGATCTTGGGCAAATAACCACATTGCATTAAATTAAAAATAAATAAATAAACAAATAGATGTTGAATGAAATAGGACATGTAAAGATTGTAATATGGTGGAGTGATTAGACTTGTTAAGTTTGACCCCATAAGTAAAACTAGAACTTTGCAATGAGGGACAAGGAAACAAATTTAGGCTTGATGACAGGCAAAATATCTTAACTAGTTATACAAAAGTTGAATGGGTTGCCTTGAGATAAAGTGACCAGATGGCCAGATGGTTACTTTGATCCCTGGGGAGGGGGGGGGGGATTAAACATCAAATTTTAAAAAAAAGAAAAACTAAAAAGTAGTCTTGATAAAATCAAACTTAAACCAACCTTTCATGCTTTTTAACAGTATAAAATTCAAAAGGTTCTAATGAATAAATGAATTATACATATGGGTAAAGCAGAAATTAACTTTCTACTCTATGAATATGCAATACTTTAAAGGCCAAATGAGGCCTAGAGATATTCAAGAGTCATCAAATACTTAATTTTAATTACACATATTTAAAGCTTTCACACCAAGAAAACCAGTACAAGTAAAATTAGAATGGAAACAAGTAACTTGGAATTTATCTTTATAGCAAGTTTTTCTTATACATGTTTCATTTCCAAAAATATATAAAGAATTGGCTTAGGTAGCGGTTCTCCAATAGATTCATGTTCAAAGATCATGAATAGGAAGTTTCCAAGAAAGAATTCTACATTTAATGTAAAGACTAACAGACTGCCTTCTGTGTGGGGTGGGGGGAGGGAAGTAAGATTAGTGGAAAAATTGTAAAATTCAAAATAAAATCTCTCTAAAATGAAAAAATAAAAAAAGAATTCTAGTTTACAACATCCCATATTTTTAAATACCCTAAATAACTAACAAATTTTAAAATGTGAAATAAAAACCAACTCTTAGGTTCTCTCTCAAATCCTATGGAGTTTGAAAAAAAAATGATCAAGGAGTCAAAAGAAGAATGTTAGGGCATGGGAAAGCAAACAAACTGATGGCACTGTTTCATGATCTGAATGGGTCCTTTAATTCTGGAAAGCACTTTGGAACTATTACCCCAAAGTCACTACACATTGCAGACTCTTTTTTGGGTTGTTTTTTTTGTAAGGCAAATGGGGTTAAGTGGCTTGCCCAAGGCCACACAGCCAGGTAATTATTAAGTGTCTGAGACCGGATTTGAACCCAGGTACTCCTGACTCCAAGGCCTGTGCTTTATCCACTACGCCACCTAGCTGCCCCATTACTTTCTTAATATGTTGTAACTTCCTTTAACAAATCTCTATTTTCTTTCCAAAACCTGCAAAAAAAAAAATGTGGAATATAAGGAAATCCAGTCTTTAAAATTCTCGCTTGAAAACTGACATACAATTCAAAGCAATCTATTTTGATCTGTATTTTCATTTTTCCTTTCTCCTTTGATTTCTCTAAGTTTTTAGGGACACTATTGAAGTCTTTTTTTTTTAATTTTTTTTTATTGAAATTCATCTAGCTTTTTTATTTTTGCAAGGTAGTGGAGTTTAGTGACTTGCCCGTGGCCACAGAGCTAGGTAATTATTAAGTATCTGAGGCCGCATTTGAACTCAGGTACTCCTGACTCTGGGGCCGGTGCTCTATCCACTGTGCCACCTAGTCACCCATAGCTTTTATTTTAAGCTACTGGACATACAGCTATAGTTTTACAGTTTTTTTCCCTTGCCCTTTAAATGACCCTTTTATGTGAATTAGGTTCTATCCTAGGGAAGCCTGGTCCCCAAAGAAAGTCAAAATTATTTTTCTTGAACCCTCTGATTCCTTTACCTTCCTCACTCAATAACTTTAGTTATAGTTTAGGCTTAACTCATGACTAGTTATTCTTAAGAGGGAATAGAATGGTTCTATTTTTAAATGTATTTTTAATTCTGAATTCAATGAACACACCAAAAGGATAACATTTACATATATAAAGTAGAACAGGAAAAGATTATATGAAACAAAAAATATCTTGTTTTTAAAAAAAAAAGTTTAAAAATTACAATAAATTTAAAATATTTCTTTTAAAATTTAAGATAGCTTTTTGCGTGAAGTAAACTTATTATATAATATATACTAGCTGTTTGTTTCATTCACAAAAAATAAATGCTTAAAAGACATACTTAGACATTCTTAAAAGAATATACAGTTGCCAACTGATTAAATCATAATTATGAACTGGAGTTAGAATCCCTTTGGAATATACTATGTTGACAAGTGTGAAGAGTTTTCAAGGGACATAGACTAAGCCATCTACTTAAGACATTAAGGCTTAATTTAAGGAATTCTCTGTCTTTTCAAAGTGAATGAGAGGTGGAGAAATAGAAAAGAAAAACCCTTAAATCCATTTTATCTTTTGTCTATAAAGGACATGATCAAGGGAAGATATCTGCATCTTAAAAGATTATAGAAAAAAACAAGAAAAAATAATATGAAAAAGGGATGGCAAAGTGTAAAGATATTTGTGCTATCTAATTCTGAGAAAAGAAATATTTGACACGATTGGAAAGTGACTGCCCACACATGACTGATTATTCTATTGTACCTGAAGTTCCAGAATGTGAATAGTGTAGATGTGAGACAATATCTTGTTACCTAATTATTAGGTTTATATCATTGCTAAGTAAATTAGATAGATAAGATAGATAGATAGATAGATAGATGATAGATAGATAGATAGATAGATAGATAGATAGATAGATAGATATAGGCATATGTGTGTTTGTGTTTTAAAGAATGAGTGAAGGTGTCAGTGAGGGGGAATGTATTGTAGTTAGGTATATTTTCTCCATGAACTAATGTCACTTTTTTATGTCACATATTTACCATATTTCTTTCAAAATATAACTTCCATAGTAACCATCAGTATTGAACAATTCTCTAGTTCTTATTTCATTTCTTTATTTTGCCAATGAAAGTAGACATAACATAGTTATTCATTGAAAATGCATTGAATTGAATGACATTGTTCCAAATTTCTCTTCTTTTTCTTTCTTAGCCTTTTTTTCCTTTCTTTGCCTTCATTAAATCATTACTGATTACATGTCTCTTCTTATTTTGGAATACAGGGTAGGAGTAAGGGAGATCTCATCTGGATTACTTGGACCTCAACTATCCCTATTTCCCTCACTTGGTTGTCATTTTTATTTTCCATGAAAAGAAACATATCCTGACCAAATAAGCTGTGGATGTTTTCCTTTTCCATATTAAAACAGTAAAAGGTAAGTCAACTTTAAAATACAGTTCCTCAATCTGTTGGGAACATTGAAAGCTAGTTTTCCTCTTTCTTATGGCTCACATAAGAATTTTACTTTTTGTTGTTATTCAGTTGTGTCTGACTCTTTGTGATGCCATTTGGTTTTATTGTATTTTCTTTTGACAAAGATACAGAAGTGATTTGCCATTTCCTTCTCCAGTTCATTTTATAGAAGAGAAAATTGAGGAAAACAGGGTTAAGTGACTTGTCCAGGTTCACACAGTTAGTAAGTATCTGAAGCTATTTAGATCTCAGGGTTTTCTGATTCCTGGTTTGGTACTCTAACCACTGCATGCCCTATCTTCACCCTATGCCTATAAGTTTGGTCATTTTAGTCAATTAAATAGATACAACTTACCTTACTATTGAAATAAATTTTAAAGATTGACTGACTTGAATGTTTGTCTGGAATTGAATAGAGTCAGCTATCACATCATGATTAGAAATTACATAATTCTGAAACATCTTCAAATTCCACAGAATTGTAAAAAAAAGAGAAAAAATTGAAAAGAAACCTAGAGACCTCATTTTAAGTTCTTGTTTTGCCAATACGGGTCTCAGTTTCTGTAAAAGTAAAATGAGAAATTAGAATAAATTATCTATAGTTTTTTAAAAGCTCCAATATTTTGTTGCTTTTTTCTTTCCATCTTTTTGCCTATGTCCCAGGCCCTATATTAAATACAGGTGATACAAAATAATTGTAAAAGATGATCCTGATTCTCAAGGAGCTCACATTTTAATGGGAGAGAGAGTATGCAAAAAGTAGGATAAAATTATAAATAATGCAAATAATGTACCAAAATTGAAGAAGGAGGTAATTTCCTATTGAAGGTGTGATTTTAGCTGGGACTTTAAAAGAAACCATAGAAGTAAGAAAGCAGAGATAAAAAGCATGTGAAAATATTCAGGAGGCAGTTTAAGGTGTTAGAAAAATTGAAGGGTAGGGAATACAGTTTGTGAAGGACTTTGTATGTCAACCAGATGATTTTACACAGAACCTGGAGGTGGTAGAGAATCACTGGCATTTGTTGAATGAGTTAGATAAAGCTTCATATTTTCTCCTCGAGAAATTTTTATTATCTGAATTTTACAGATGTGGTACTTATATTCTTCTTCTCAATCTTCCTGCATGAGAGAATATCAGGGAAAAGAAGAAAATGTTCAGAGGAGTTAATTTAATAATAAATTAGAAAATCGCTTCAGATCAAAGGGGAAGCATGAATGAATGAATGAAAAAAAGAATTCACTAAGCATTTACTAGGTCTGAAGCTAAGAGAATACAAATAGAAAAAATAAGGTAGTCCTTACTTTAAAGGAACTCACAATTCCATAACAGAAGAGACTACAAATATGGGAATTTTCAGTTGTTAAGACAATTGAAAATTTCTCAGGATCCTTAGGGTATAAAAGTATAGGAGATAGCAATACTTCTTCATATCAATTTCTGATGTTGAGCCATTTGATGATGGCAAGGACTTAGTGGGATGGCGAGAACTTTTTTGGGTCTTTAGTAGCTGTGGTTGCTGTAGTTTCAGAAACAGTTGTCATATCCTGTCAGAATCAGGCTTCATCTCCACAAGGATAATATCTCAGGGTAATATCTGTGGGCACTGAACTGGAAACATTGCTATTCAACAGATTCCTGAGTTCAGGATCCTGGGATTTCTTGTGTAGAGTCTGTAGGATCATGGTTGTCAATGTGATTGTTATGGTTTGACTTATATGGATCGTGTTGCTTTTTTATCTATCAGGGAGTTTGTTCTTTCAGCTAGACTGATTACCCTGATCTTTAGGTTGAAGTTGGGTGGTAGGTGATAAGAAAGACTGGTCCCTTTTCCATAAGAATTATTTGTTTGGGTGATGATTGTAAAATATGAATGCAAACAGCTCCAGTGGTTTGAGTGAGGAGGAGCTTTGACATCTCAGGCTCCTATGCCTTTTAGTGCCAAATTGTTCAGCAAGATAATGAGGAAGATAGCCCCTTTCTCCACAGTAATTTCTCTGTCCATGACAATTGTGGGTAATAGACTGGAAGCAGGTATGGTGACTTGATAGCACTGTTAATGCCAAGGTTCTTGAGTTTATATTCTTGGGTTTGAGTTCCTGGACTGTCTCCATTGGACTCTGAGAGGAGAAAGTGATCAGGATGATTCTAGTGGTTTGACTTATCTGACAAATGCTGCATTTATTAAACTCCTATTGTATGCCAAAGTATTATGTTGTATTGGCTGTGAACAGAAAGTTAAAAATCGGGTCCTGTTCTCAAGATCACATACCAATGTGGGAGACAAAATGGAATCAATTATTTCTTCCCCCCTTCAGTTTTTACTAACAATATTTTTCCAATTGTATATAAAGATAGTTTTCAACATTTCTTTTGGTAAGATTTTGAGTTTCAAATTTTTCTCCCTTCATTTTCTCCCCCCTTCCAAGACAGGAAGAAAGAGGTTATATATGAGCAATCATGCTACACATATTTCCATACTAGTCATGTTGTGAAAATAAGAATCAGAACAAAAGGGAAAATCCATAGGAAAGGAAAAACAAAAAAGAAATTGAAAAAATAAAAGTAGTATGATTTGATCTGCATTCAAACTCCACAGACTTTTTCTCGGGATGTAGATGTATCTGGATCTGAGAAAATTGCTGAGAAAATCTGTCATTTTATCTTGACACAATGTTCACTGTTACTGTGTACAATGTTCTCCTTGTTCTGCTTTCTTCACTCAGCATCAGTTCATATAAATCTTTCCAGACTTTTCTGAAATTAATCAACTTATCATTTATTATAGCATAATAGAATTCCATTATATTCATATATCACAACTTGTTTAGCCATTCCCCAATTGATGGGGCATCCCCTCAATATCCAATTCTTTGCCACTACAAAAGAGCTGCTATAAATATTTTTGTACAAATATTTTTTATAAATATTTCTCCCTTTTTAAAAATCTCTTTGGAATACAGACTTAGAAGTGGTATTGCAAGCAATAATTTTCAGACAAGATATGTAAAAGATAAATTGGAGAAAATCTCAGAATGAAGGCATCAAGATTAAAGAAGACTGAGAAAGGTTGCTTATAGAAGGGATTTTGATATTCAAAGGAAGCAAGGGAACCCAGGAGGAGAGATTTTCAGGCATGGGAAACAGACAGTGAAAATGAAGTGTCATATTTGAGAAATAGAAAGGAGGCCAAATGCTGCTCTATGGCAGAGTACATGAAGGAGAGTCAAGTATAACAAGTCTGGGAAAGTAGAAAGGTGACAAATTATAAAAAGTTTTTTTTAAAAAAGAGTATTTTATTTCTGATCCTGAAAGTGAGAGAGAGTCTCTGGAGTTGAACAAATAGGAAAGTGACCTAGTCAAACTCTGTGTTTTAGGAAATTTAGTTTGATGAATGAATAGTGGATGGAGTGGGAAGAATGCTCACTGATACAATGTTATGTCATGCCATATCCCTTTCTCACTGAATGAAGAATCAGAACTTGCTGAGTATTATTTATGGCTTGCCTTCATTTACCAATGAAACTGAATTCCCTTTGAGATTTATATTTATAGTAGCTCTTTTGTAGTGGCAAAGAATTGGAAATTGAGGGGATGCCCCATCAATTGGGGAATGGCTAAAAAAGTTGTGATATATGAATATAATGGAATTCTATTATGCTACAATAAATGATAAGCTGATAAACTGATCAATTAATTAATTAATTAAACTGAATCTGATGACAATTTTCAGGAGACCACATTTTCTTTACATTTGGTGCACAAGAAATGTTGCTGAAGGCTGAAAAGTGCTGAGAGTAGAATTAACTTGTTTTTCTTCACTGCCAATCAGATATTCAATAAATATTTATTTATTAAGCACCTACAATGTGTCACTTGAACATACTGATTAGCATTCTGAAATCATCTGGATCTCCATCTCCATCTATAGATGTCTCCCTCTAAATCTCAAACTCAATCTCAGTTCTTCTGTTCAAATCTCAAAGAATATAACAATGCTCTTCCAAGTGTAGAAAATCTTCCATTAACCACTTTTCAATTAAAAAGGCTCTATTTTTTCCCACTTTTCCAAGTTGACATTGAACCTTGAATGACTATTTTTGAATCTAGTCATTAACAGTTCCAAGGCCATCTAACTTTATTTTTATTATTATTATTCAATTTTTCATTATTATTTAATAATAATTATTATTATAGCTAATACTTTTCATAACAATAATGTGAAATACTTTATCAGAACAATTTGCTAAAATCTCAATAAGCTATATTTATGGTATCTCCCTGACCCATCAGTTTACATAACACTTTCAATAAAGGAACAAAGCTTAGATTTACATGACTTATTCTCACTGAAACCATATTGGTTCTTTGGGTTCACTGCTTCCATTTTTATCTTGGCATATTTTTAATAAATTCTATATATTTGTCAAACACCAATTCATGTTCTATAGTTTATAATTTTCTTTCTATATTTTCCTGTTTTGAAAATCAGATCATGTAGAATCTCTTCAAAATGTTTCAGATATCCCTGACTCAGTAATCATTTATGATTTCTTTCACTACTCAGGAATGTAGTTATTCTGTTGCATTGAATTATACATTAAACAATATCTTATAATCTTCTTACTCGAAGATCAACTACTTGTTAAGTATATTTTCTATTTTTCCCAGTCCAAAGGTCATTTTCCACTTAGAAAACAGAAGCAAAATTTTTAAAAATGTTCGGTTTTTGCCTATTTTTAGTTACTATTCTTCCCTTTTCATTTACTATTAGTCTTATCCCTTCTCCCAAAATAGACTTTGAAAAACCCAATTTTTGTTATCCTTAGCATTCTCCTCTCTTTACAGTACTATTATTTAATATATTTTAACTTATATGTTTTTCATATATTTTCCTATACTTTAGCAATCAGAGTGACTTGGTTAATATTTTGTCCATCCGTTTCAATAGCCTCAAACAAAACCTACTTTTCTTACTCAGTGAAATAATTTCATTTTGTATTTTCAGAATTTTATTTTGAGAGTTGTTCATCCCTTCTGGAGTAAAGACCCTAGTATATCTCAGTGCACTGGATCCTAGTTGGTCATCCATAGAATGCTTTAAAATTTGTTCACTCCCAAATGGAGTGCATATCAGACATTGTTTATCTTTCTTTCCCTTTGCTATCACAAATTTTAAATGGCAGTGACAGATCCTCCTCCCATTCTCTTTTCCTCTGACATGAGGAAATTAAGAGTTAAGTAGATCTATCTTCTATTATTGTCCTTATAAGCAGAGTAACAGTGTGATTCCTTCTGTGAGACTTCTATTTTTTCCCAAAGAGTTCAAAATCTCATTTTTTTGTTTTCTTTCCTTAGTTTTCCTCTCTAGTTTTAGCTCACCATCAGCTTGAGTAATTCTGACTCTTTTTTCAGAACTATCACATTTTTGTGAATCTTCTTTTGTTTTTTCATCAGTATCTAGCTTTCCCTCATTGATTCAGCTTACCAACCTAAAATTTTATAGACAGTTTTTAACCCTGTAGCATTCTGATTATGAGCCCTCCTGAACTCAGATAGACTTATCCTTGAACAACACAGAGACAGTCTATCACTTTATTCAAACTCAAAATCTAATAAAACTTGTATTTCCTTGATATAACCTCTAAGAATCAAGAGCTAACTTTAATGAGTGTGAGGTATGAAGGGACATAGGAAGATGGAAGAGTAAAAAAAAGAAAAGAAAGGAGAACAAATAAGAGGAAAAAACAAGTATTGTAATGAATTTAGGGGCCATCTGGTTCAATTGAAACTTAATCAATAATTAATAATTGCCATAACAAATTTGAGCAAATGATCAAAAGACTTTGCTTGAAGACCTCCAGTGAGCTACTAACCTAAGGCATCCTGATATCACTGCGGCTTAGATGAGAAGCAGAATAATGGACAATAAGTCTTAAATAGTAGAGGAATTAAAAGAAAAATTGAATTGGAATAAAACTTAGATATATTCTTTTTATTTATTTTTATTTTACTACAAAGATCTTTTCTTATTATAAAAAATATTTTATGATCTGACATATATTAATGAGGTACCTAGTTGGTTTAATAGATGGAATACTAGGTGTAGTCAGGAAAATGAGTTCAAATTTAGTCTCATGGGGGCAGCTAGGTGGCAAAGTGAATAGAGCACCAGCCCTGGAGTCAGAAGGACTTCAGTTCAAATCTGGCCTCAGATACTTAATAATTACCTAGCTGTATGGCCTTGGGCAAGTCATTTAACCCCATTGCCTTGCAAAAAAAAAGAAAAAATAGTCTCATATGCTTTCTAGCTTTATGATCTTGGGCAAGTCTTCATAATTTCTTAAATTTTTGTCTAAATCCACTGAAGAAGGGAATGACAAACCATTCCCATGACTTTGTCAAGAAAACCCCATGCATGAAATGTATGGAATCAGGGTCATAAAGATTTGTATACAATTGAGGAACAACATGTTAATAAGGGGAAAAAATGCCTCACATTTATGATGTTTTAAACTTCTTTATATGTATAATCTTACTACCAATGAATTGATAGTAAATTAAATTAAAATATTACATGACAAGAATTACAATGAAAATTTTAAACTAAATGAATTTCTATTTTATTGATTTCTGTGGCATTAACATTCATTATAAAGTCATTTGTATTTTAAATGTATTTTAAGTTAAACTTCTTAGGGCTGTTGAACATATATTGACTTATTTCTTTATACTGAATCATATGGGGGTTTGGTGCTTTTTTTTGCAGCTTTTAGATATTAGAGTCTGAAGCAAAGAATATTTCATTCTTAAGCAGGGATTTTTGGTTCTTAAAGTCTTGATTTCCAATAGATTGGGAGACATTTAATGAACCTAATTTCTTTCATTAAGAAGGAAAGTAAGATTCAGAAGAGTCAAGATTTGGTTAAAATATTCTCATTCATCATCATCATCCTTTGTTGTCTTCTTTAAAGCAAAATTAATTGAAGTCAAGACAATCCAATAAGCGTGTATTCCATCTGCAATGTGAAAAGGGTTTTTTTGGAGTCAGAAAGACCTGGGTTTAAATTCTCCCTGACAAACTAGCAATGTGCTCCTATACAAGACTCTTACCTTCTCTGTGATTTTTTGGCAATTTCCTAGGACTTAACTTCAAAGTTCTAGTTGGGTTTTAATGTTCATTGAATAAACATTCCCCAACCAGGTTTTTCCCCACCCTAAATCTGATGAAATCACAGATCTTTCAGTTATATTCATGCTAAGTGCTTGAGGAGACGAAAGTATAAAATGACACATTTCTTGCCCACTGGATGTTTACAGTATACTTGCCAGTAGACATTAATGCAAATAAGTATCATAAGATTTATAGGAGCATAAGGGAGATTCAGAGTAAAGCAATCAAGAAAAAAATGAGGTGACAGTGATTATATTCAATTGAGAGTATCAAGGAGGGCTTCACAAACCTGAAGGAAGCAATCAATTTTAATATTTTGAGATACAGGGAGGATTATAGGCATTGCTTTTGGGATGATAGCATGCATAAATGCTTAAAGATAGCACAGTGCCACTTGCTATCATGTAAGCTAATAATCCAATTTACTTGAAACATAGACCATGTCTTTATTATGAAATAAATCTGGAAAGTGAGTAAATAACCTGGTTAAAGAACCTTAAATACCTTAAAAACTTTAAATAAAGAAGTTTGTATTTTTCCTACTGGCATCAGAGAGTCAATGCTTTTGAGCAGTATACTGACATGGTCAAATTCATGAATTTGGAGGGGTGTTTTTTGTGTGAATAATGGATGAAGAATTGTGATAGAGAAGATTGTAGGCAAGATTGGTTGGAGTCCTTGAAAACAGTCCAGGCAAGAAGTGATAATTATATGATGAATGTAGTGGTAGCACAAGTAGAGGGGGTGAAAACTAAAGATAGATAAGAGGATAAATTATCAGCTTGTGCCAATCGAGTGGATATTGAACATAGCCAAATCAGAAGTAATACCCAAGATTTAAGCCTAGGAAACTGGGTCAGTGGTATTGCCAATTAGGACAAAAGAGAGGTCTGGTATGGCCAAATAAAAATTAAGTGTTTGATATGTTGGGTTTAAGTTTCAGGTGGAACATCTAGATGGAGATATAAAGTATACAGGAAGAAGGACTAGAACTCAAGACACAGAATGTAGAAGAGACTAGAGAAAATTAGGGAATATCTACATGGAAGTTATCTTCAAAGTCATGAGAGTAGATGGAGTTGTCAAGGAAAAATTGTAAAGAGAGAGACTACAAAAGGACATTTATCAAAATCTTGAAGGACACTCATACCTTGAGGTTTAGATTAGGACAAGATATCAAAAAGAGAAACTTCATACAAGGTATAAGAACCTGGATAGAGCAGTGTCAATTGAAGGCAATAGATACAGAGTATCCAGAAGGAAAAGGAGAATCAGAAATATCAATTAGAATTAAAAAACATCAAGGAGAATTGGTATTGGGGGAAAACCCATGAATTGGGTTAATAAAAGGTCCTTGTTCATATTAGGGAATAATAGTCTCAGTAGAGACTGGATGTCTCTTACTGAAACCAGAAGTCATCTTACTAGAATCTTAGAAATCATAAAAGAATAGATCAAGTGAATATAGATTATTCTTAAAAGAAGGTTAGTAGTGAATGGGGATGAGTGATAAAGAATGATAGCTTGAAAATACAGGGTTAAGGAAAAAGCTTTGTTTTTGTTTTTAAAGTTTGCTTTTAGAAAGGAAACGATTCTTATTTATGACAAAGAATCAATAGTCTGGGGAAATATCAATCATCTAGCTTTTATTATAATCCAGTGACTATGCTAGGTACTGGAGATTCAAGCAAAAAACAAAAATAGTCCATACCCTCAAAGACTTAGACTGTTAAAAAGGGGACTACATGTACATACTTTGGTACATATGTACCATACAGAATAGTTGGGAAGTAGAAGAGAAGACACTAGCAGCTGAGATGGACTCGGAATAGCATCTTACAGATCTTATAGTATCAAGCTGATTGATAAAAGGAAGCCAAAGAATTCAAGGGGCAGAGATAAGGAAGAAAGCTGTACCAAGTTGGAAAACGACCTTTTATAAAGGCATGAAGACAGGAGATGTAGTTTTGGGGGTGCTTTTGCAAGTGGAATAGCATGACTGGACCATTGAATGTATGCTGAAGGGCAGTAAAGGAGTAAAGGAAGGCTGGAAAGATTAAGATTGTGAAAAGATTTAACTGGCAAACAGAGGAGCTGATATTTGATATTTTGATCCTGGGGATAATAGGAATGTGACATGATCAGACCTGAACTTTAGAAAGATCATTTGACAGTTGTATAAAGGCTGAATTGGAGTTGAGAGATCCTTGAAAGAAGGAACAAAATTAGAAGCATATTGCAATCATCATGCAATAGTAGTTGCATAAATCTGAGGTAACATCTCATACCTCTCAGATTGGCCAATGTGACCAGAAAGGACAATAATTAACGTTGGAAGGAATGTGGGAAATTTGGGACACTAATGCATTGTTAATGGAGCTGTGAATTGATTCAGCCTTTCTGGAGAGAAATTTGGAAGTAAGCCCAAAAGGCAACAGAAATGTGAATACCCTTTGATCCAGCAATACCACTACTGGGTATATACCCTGAAGAGATCATGAAATAGGGTAAAAAACATCACTTGTACAAAAATATTCATTTCATCTCTGTTTGTAGTGGCAAAAAATTGAAAATTGAGGAGATGTCCATCAATTGGAGAATGGATGAACAAATTGTTGTGTATGTATGTTATGGAACACTATTGTTCTGTTAGAAAACAGGAGGGATGGGATTTTAGAGAAGCCTGGAAAGACTTGCATGAATTGTTTCTGAGCAAAATGAGCAGAACTAGAAGAACATTCTACCCCCTAATAGCAATGCAGGGTTGATTATCAACCTTATTGGACTTGCTCATTCCATCAGTGAAATATTCAGGGACAATTTGGGGGTATTTGTGATGGAGAATACCATCTGTATTCAGAGAAAAAACTGTGGAGTGTAAACAAAGACCAAAGACAATTATCTTCAATATTTGAAGAAAAATGTTGTCTTATGTACTACATAATTTTGCTATCTCTAATATTTTATTTTTTCTTCAAGGATATTTTTTTTCTCTCAACACATGCAATTTTGATCAATGTATAACATGGAAACAATGTAAAGATGATCAGACTGTCTTCTGTGGGGGGGGAATGTAAAATTCTAAACCTTACCAAAATTGATAGGTTGAAAGTACTATTGTATATAATTGGAAAACAAATAAAATATTTACATAATAAAAAGTAGTTTCATAAGTGGAAAGAAGAGAATATATTGAGATATTATGAAGGTAGAAACAGTAAACTTTGGCAATTGATTACATATATACTATAAGACAGAGAAGTCCATGTATGTCCCCAAAGGTGCAAACTTGGTTAACTGGAAGGATAGTAGGACCCTCAACAATAATAGAGAATTTTAGAAAAACAGAGAAATGGGGGTGGGGGGGGAGATAATGAGGGAGATAATAATCAGCCTATAAACATTCTGATTTTTGAAATGTCTCTAAGATGTTCAACTTGAAATGTCCAATAAGCAGTTAATGATGTGAGACTAGTGTTCAGGATTAGATTTGGAAGAATTATGGTAAAAAGGATGATGGTTCAACCCATGGAAGGAGATTATATCACCAAATGAGAGATCATAGGGAGAAGAGAGAAGGATCTAGGTTAAAGTCTACTTATGGTTGGTGAGTATGATGATATTAAAGGAAACAAAGAAAAGTTGATCAGATAGGCAGAAGGAGAACCGAGAGAGAGAGAGAGAGAGAGAGAGAGAGAGAGAGAGAGAGAGAGAGAGAACTGTCATGAAAACCCAAAGGAGAAAGAGTATTAAAGATAAGAAGTTGGTCAACTATATTAGATGCTATGAGAAATCAAGAAGGATGAATATTAAGAAAATATTAAATTTGTAATTAAGAGATCTTTAGCAATTTTTAAGAGAATAGCTTCATGGGGGCAGAGCACGGCCCTGGAGTCAGGAGTACCTGAGTTCAGATCTGGCCTCAGACATTTAATAATCACCTAGCTGTGTGGCCTTGGGCAAGTCACTTAACCCCATTGCCTTGCAAAAAAAAAGCCTAAAAAAAAACGAGAATAGCTTCGTATGAATGTTGAGATCCAAAAGCAGATTATAGAGATTTTAGAAGAGAAAGAAATTGGAGACTATTTGTAGACTTTTTCCCAAGTAGTTCAGTTAGAAATATCCCAGAAGATGAGAAAGGTTAAGGCTTCAAGGACTTAAGTAGAACAGTAATCCTTGACAGAAAGAGAAACCTTTTCCTCTAAAACTTGAGCTCAGGATGCCTGGAAAGGGTGTTTTATTAATTCAATAACACATTATTAAGAATTCCTCAGATTATTATTTTCCCATGGTAGCTAGGTTAAACTTGACAGAATGAGGTGGGGAAGTGGGTTCTGAATTGCTCAAGAGAAAGAACCCTGAAAATCAAAGTTACACTGATAAACATAAACTTTACTTACTTGAAATTTTCATGGTTGATATTTTATATTTCCCTTAATGCTAAAGTGTCTAACTTCATAGAAGATACTACTGGAGAATTTGTGCCCTTGGATCAAGCTTCTTTCACTACTCTCCCTGATTTCCATGTCCTCATGACCTTAGGGCATCGGTCTAACAGAGGCAATGACATCAGAGAATCAAACTTCATCCTCAGACTTCATCTTGTTGGACCTCATTGTGGATGATAAGGTCACAGGAGTGGTCTTTGCTATAATCTTTTCCATATTTGTGGTGGCTCTAACTGCCAATATGGTTATGATACTTCTAATTCAAGTGGACTCCAGGCTCCATACCCCCATGTACTTCCTGCTCAGCCAGCTCTCTATAATGGACACCCTCTTCATTTGTACCACTGTGCCAAAGCTCCTAGTAGATATGGTATCTGAGAAAAAAACAATTTCCTTTGTGGGTTGTGGAATTCAGATTTTTCTTTACCTGACCATGATTGGTTCTGAGTTTTTCCTCTTGGGGCTCATGGCCTATGACCGTTATGTGGCTGTCTGTAATCCCTTGAGATACCCAGTTCTCATGAACCGCAGGATGTGTCTTCTGTTGACTGCAGGTTCCTGGTTTGGTGGCTCCTTGGATGGTTTCCTCCTCACACCTATCACAATGAATGTCCCCTACTGTGGTTCTCGAGCCATCAATCATTTCTTCTGTGAGATCCCTGCTGTCCTCAAGCTAGCCTGTGCAGATACATCCCTCTATGAAACCCTCATGTACATATGTTGCGTGTTAATGTTGCTCATTCCTATCTCTATAATCTCTACCTCCTATTTTCTCATTTTGCTCACAGTCCATCGTATGCATTCAGCAGATGGCCGGAAGAAAGCCTTTACCACCTGTTCTTCCCACCTGACTGTGGTTAGTATCTTCTATGGAGCTGCATTCTATACATATGTGCTGCCTCTCTCCTACCATACCCCTGAGACAGACAAAGTGGTGTCAGCCTTTTATACCATTGTTACACCCATGCTTAACCCTTTGATCTATAGTCTTAGGAACAAGGAAGTTAGGGGAGCATTGAAGAAAGTCATTTCAAAATGTTCCCCCACACAGAAAATTCTAGCAAGTGATGCTTAATATCATCTATGTTCCCTCCAGTTTTAAACTACATAAGGGTGACAAAATGTACTTCTTCCTTATCTTTCCAATTACCCTTTCCCCCAGAAACTCTGTGACTCCAGACCCCATAGCCAGAAGAATGACAAGAGTCACTTTCTTGCTTACCTTTTCTTTGCTTCTTCTTGACCCTGGTTGCCCAGTTTCCATGAAGATGACTGATAGGAAGAGTGACTTGCCTACTCACACCAACATAAGCTCAAAGTAATCAACTAAAAACCTTATGTTGAGATTGATGACTGCTAGACTTTATTCTATGTGTCACCCCTTCAACACCAATAATGTCTAGGTCCTATCAGGTGCTCTGTGGATATGCCCTCCAGATCCCTGGGCATTGTTACCTGACCTAAAAGCTTCTTCATTAGTTCGAATTCTTCATCCTTATGATTTCTGGACCTTTTCATCTTCCATCATGTAACCAGTGCAGTTTATATGTGTTATCTTCCCTAATTAGCATGTGAACTCCTTTGGAATATCTAATTTTTAAAATTTGTATTCCCAGCATTTAGCAGAATGTTTAGCAAGTGAGCACTTAATAAATTCTTTCATGTTCATTCATTTTTTTCAGTCATACATTCCATCACCACTGCATTCACTACTACTAATCACAAAACTACTGCATCTTAACACAATTTCAAACAATTTCAAGTGTGCTTCACGTTCATCAAAAATGCAGGAAAACTTTAAGTGGTTGACAATCACTTGTTTGAGAACAGGAATACTTGTTTATTTGGTATCTTGAAACTTAGAAATGAGCAGGTTATTAATAATTAATATGTCTAAGATGGCACCTTTCACTATGAAGAGAAAGAAAAGTTTTAGTAGGTCTAAATGTATGTGTGTATGTGTGTGTGGGGTGTGTGTGAGTGAGAGAGAGAGAGAGAGAAATTCAGGCATAAGTGATAATGGTATATGCAAATATACAAAGGTGGGAAGGACCAAGGTGAGTTTAGAAAGTTGAGTGTAACCATTTAACTCAAGTATGGAATTTTTGAAAGGCTGTAGAGTGAAATAAGGTCAAAATGTTAGATTGCAGTCAAAATTTCTCTTTTTGTAGGTGATAAAGAACTGAAAGTTGATGAGCAGAGGAATTTCAAAGTCAAATCATGCAGTAAAAAGCTGACAATTAATTGGTTGGTGAAAACTGATTGGAGAAAAACTAAAATTAAAATTTTGAGATTAGGAAAATAAATAGGTGGCATCAACAGAAACAGATTAAGTTGGAAGTGATAAGAACAAGAGTCACTAGTGTTCCTTATAGCTCATTTTAGAAACTTCTAGAAAAATGCAGGTGAATTTTCTTTGTATGTAATTTTACAGAAGAAAATTTCTGTTTGAGTAATAGAAAGCTGAAACAACATTCTTCAGTTTCAGTTTGTGAGAAACTAGGTTTTGGAGGGGGGACAAAAGGAACTGGAAGAACTTTCCTTTTGTCTCAATAATTTTGGTTGGATCAATTTGTACAGATGGATAGGATCCTTTTAGCTTTTTTCTTACGCATATCCTCTGTCACCCCCAAACAACACAACAAAACAGGAAAAACAAAGCCATGTAGTATAAAGAATAGTTAAGGAAGAAGTAAAAATACTGTACTGCAGTTCTAAGTTTCTTTGACCTTCAGGGGGAATTGATAGTTTAAGATCTTATCTTCTTTCTGCCATCTTGTGGCCATATTGTGGCATAACATTGCCACAATAATTGATGCTTGTGTAACTTTATGTAACATTATAGGATTTAATATTAGAAGTTTCAATAATGCCATGTTGATTGATCCTCCAAAATTCTTGTCACAAGTTCAAGATATTACCCAAATTCAGTAGATATAACAAAAATATTGGGTTAGATAATATATAGCAAGGTAAATACAGTTGGAGAAGAAATACCTTGAGGCACAGTAGAATAAACCTTCCTTTTTCAGAGTTTTTCACCACTCCTAGGCTGACTATTATTGTAAAATTTCAGTCCTTGAGATCCTACCTAGCCTTTCACAGAAGGCTTTGAAATCTATTCTTCCAAAATGTGCATTTAGATTGTGTTATTAAGATATTAGTTAGGAAGTTTATCATTAGAAACCTTGAACCTCTTTCTAATACATTGTGTATTCATCAGAATAATCAGACCAGCTCAGAAAATATCGATTCAAGTCCTAGAAAATGGTTATTATTTAGCCCAATCCCATAATATTGTAGAAAAGTAAACTGAAACTTAAAGAAATTAAGAACTTTACTCAAAAGTCATACAATTTAATAAGGGAGAGATAGAATTTGCAGAATAAGTGAGATATAGAATTTATAGTTTTCTAACTGTAACTGAGACACAGTACAAGCTACTGCTTCCTCTTGTTATTTTACCAAATCTTTTGAGACATTTCTTGGTTCTGGGATATTTCCTAGTTCTCTGACTATTTTTCTGTGGTCCGTCAGCTCCACCCAACTATCTAAAAATAGCAAGCAATGCTTTATTAGGAAGTGAATTCCCTATCAACAGAGTTCTTTGTTGTACAAGGAAATTTTGTTGAGACTTCTCCAATACAGTGTAATTGGTTTTCTCATTCTCTTCCATGAATTAAATTATCAACTCTATTTAGAATTCTCAAAAATATTTGTTCAACCCTAACCTGACCTCCTGATCAGTCTCACATTTCTAACCGCCCATGGGACATCTCTAACTGGATGTCTCATAGATATCTTACATGCAACAGGGGTAAAGAGTTTGTTCATGGAAACACCTCTGGTATGAGTGCCATTGAGCCCTTTTCAGGGCTGTTTACCAAATTTAATACCCACCTGAGCCACCTGTGGCTCCAAGAAGCTGTAGCATTCACAGCAACCACACTCTGGTAAATCTTATTGTCAGAGGGATTAAACCAAATAGAAGGTTAACCAAGGGTATCTCAAATCCATTGATGATTTAGGGTATCATCTGAAAATTTCCCTTGGTAGCGTGAGCATATGAGAACAATTTGTTCCAACAACCATGAAGACAGCTTGAAGCAAGTGCTGTGGAGCTTGATCAAACATCGAAGTCACCAAGGTCATCCACTGCATCTAAAGCCATTACCAGTTGTCTTGACTGTTTTGCCATTGAACCATGATGACTTTAGAAGAGACAATGAGGCCAGTAACTTTGTGTAACTCTGCCTCACTTAAATCCAATATATGCAAGAATCAAAGACATCATCCATACCATTTTATCATTCCTATCTCAAAGATGGTGGTGGCAAGTGATGAAAACAACAGGTGTGGATAGACTGGGAACTATAGTCACAACCCTACACATAGGCAGGCCATGTCATAGGGTTGTCTCCTTACTAGAAGCAGTAGTGTGATTTTACAGACCTCTGAGAAACTTTAAGGATCACAGTGTTTTCCTCCTGCTGTGTGGAAGGAGTTAGAAAAGGGGCCCTAAAAATTATCTGCTTACAATGCTGGTCTGACCACAGCAATCAGGGATCAGATCCAAAAGTCAAAACACACAAAAAATGTATAAAAACTTCTTCAAAGATGATTTCACTCACTATCAGGACATGGAATTTGTACATACTCATACACAACACAAGATCTAATAGATCTGAAAGACAAATAACTCTTATTGCAACAGAACTCGGTATATATCACATTCAAATAGCAGTCCTGAGTGAAAAAAAATTGGCAAATGAAAGCCAGCTTGCTTAAGTCAGATATGGTAACATGTTTTTTTTGGCAGTGGTCACAGTGAAGTGGAGCAGCATGAAGCTGGGGTAAGTTTTGCATTCGAAATAAATATAGTCAACAAGCTTATATACCTAACAAAAGGAGTGAATGACAGACTCATGACAATGCATTTGCTACTTTCAGGGAAACGTCATTCCACCATCATCAATGCCTTTGTTCCCACCATGATGAACCCTGAAGAGGAAAAAGAAAAAATTTATGAAAAGAGCATTATCATCAATGTGCCAAAAGAAGACAAAATTATTATTCTGGGGTGATTTTAATACTAGACTAGGCTCAGACTGTCAGAAATGTCAGGAAATTCTTGGGAGGAATGGAGTTGGAAATAGCAACAGCAAAGATCCACAATTTATGCATCTCATGACCTCATTATAAACACTGTCTTCCATTTGCCTAAATACAAAAAAACTTCCTGGATGCACCCTTGCAGCAAACAATACTAGACTATGTGATTGTTAGGATGAGACAGACAGGATATGAGAGTGAGGAAGGCAATGTGTGGGGCAGAATGCTGGACTGATCACATATCCTCTTTAGGCTAAATATTCATATTCAACTGAATGGGCAGACCCATAACAAAATCACTACTAGAAGAATTAATGTCAAGAGATTAGAGTATTTCTCTGAGTTGCAACAGTTTATTGTTAACTTGGAGGGAAAGCTGAGACAGCACTCAGTTGGCAACAGTGGAGTAGAAAAGGAAGCAGCTTTCAGAGATTTGGTGTATAATATTGAATTTACTCACCTGGTTCAGAACACTTGCAGACATCAAGATTGATTTAATGTGCGGGCAGCTAGGTTGCACAGTGGAAAGAGTACTAACCCTGAAATCAGGAGGACCTGAGTTTAAATGTGACCTCAGACACTTGATACTTAGCTGTGTAATCTTGGACAAGTCACTTAACCCCATTGCCTCACCAAAAAACAAAAAAGCAAACAAAAAATCCTACAAAACTAATTAGTTTTTTTGAAAATGATGGGGAAATATAGAAACTATGAAATTGAAAAACAAGAACTCCATAGGGTTTACCAGCAGGATAGTTTATCCATTTCTAAGAAGGTAGTTCCAACAAAAGTTCCAACAAGGGAAGCAGGATTCTTGCCTCACTTTTAACCTTGAAGGCTATTTATGAACCAAAGACATATGGTGTATCTCAACTAATCAGTGCCATACTGATTAGTGAAAGGGACATGATCCTAGAGAGATGAGCTGAACATGAACATAGTGCTCTTTATAGACTATCCTCAAACAATGAAAAAGCCTATCTCAAATTTAAGTCAATCAGTCCCTTTTTAAAAAAATTTTCTTCCATTTGTACATGCATATTTCCAAGTTACAAAATTTCCCTCCACCCTTCCTTCCCATCCTGCCTCCCTCAGTAGGGAACATTCAGGTTAGCATTTTACATATATATTTTATTAAACATATTTACAAATTAGTAATTTTTGGCATGAGGAATTAGGATTAAGGGAAAGAGCTACATAAAAGATAATTTTTATAAAGTATTCATCAGATTCGGTAGGATTTTTTTTTTCTGTGGGTTTTGTTTTGTTTTTGTTTTGTTTTACTCTGGTTGGGGACAATATAGTCCATAACCAGTCTTAGTTCTCTGGACTGTCAAAAAGAGTTGCTTCCATCTAGGTTGTTCATCTCATAATGTTGTTGATGTATACATTGTTCTCTTGCCTCTACTGCCTTAGTTCAGCATCAGATCCCGTAAGTCATTCCATGTTTCTCTAGAGTTTGACCATTTATGGTTTCTTATAAAACAATAATATTCTATAGGATTCATGTACCATAACTTGTTTAACCATTCCCCAATTGATGGGCATCCCCTCAATTTCCAATTCTTTGCCACTACAAAAAGAGCTGCTATGAATATTTTGGAACATGTATGACTTTTCCCATTTTTTACAATTTCTTCTGGATATAGTCCTAGAATTGGAATTGCTGGGTCAAAGGGTATGAACAGTTTTATTGCTCTTTAGGCATAGTTCCATATTGCTCTCCAGAAAGGTTGGATCCATTTGCAATTCTGCCAGCAATGCATCAATGTCCCAATCCTCCCACATCCTCTCCAACACTGATCATCTTCCCTTTTTCTCATCTGGGCTAATCTAATAGGTATGAGATGATACCTGTTGTTTTAATTTTCATTTCTCTAGTGATTTGGAGCATTTTTTCATATGATTACATATAGATTTAATTTCTTCATTTGAAAACTGTCTGTTTATATCCTTTAACCATTTATCACTTGGGGAATGCCTTGTTAACTTATAAATTTGATACAATCTTCTATGTATTTTAGAAATGAGACCTTTATCAGAACTCCTGATTACAAAGATTGTTTCCCAGCTTTCTGCTTTTCTTCTAATTTTGGCAGTATTGATTTTATTAGTGCAAAACCTTTTTAATTTAATATAGTCAAAATCATTCATTTTGCAATTTTTAATATGCTCTAAATCTTGTTTGGTCATAAATTTCCATAGATCAGATAGATAATTTTTGGTTTATTAATTTATCTATGGTATTGCTCTTAATGTCTAAATCCTTTGCCCATTTTGACCTTATTTTGGTATAGGGTGTGAAATGTGGATCCATGCTTAGTTTTTGCCATACCATTTTCCAATTTCCCAACAAATTTTGTCAAATAGTGAGTAAGAACTCATCAGAGGCTGATGTCTTTGGGTTTATCAAATAGATTGCTGTAATCATTTATAGAAGTTTCTTTTGAAACTATCTTAATCCACTGATCCATTACTTTATTTCTTACCTAGGACCAGGCAGTTTTGATGACTGCTGCTTTACAGTACAGTTTTAGATCTGGTAGAGATAAGCCACCTTCCTTTACATTTTCTTTTCATCAGTGCCCTTGCTATTTTTGCCCTTTTGTTGCTCCAGATGAATTTCGTTACTATTGTTTCCTAGTTTGGTAAAGTAATTATTTGTTAGTTTGGTTGTTTGATTAAATTACTGAATAAATAATTTAATTTGGATAGAATTGTCATTTTTATATTAGCTGGACTTAACTGAGTATTTGACATTTTTTCAGTTATTTAGATCTGACTTTATTTGGGTGAGGAGAGTTCTATAACAAATTAAACAATTAAACAAATTAAACAAATAACAATTAAACAAATTAAACAATTAAACAAATTAAAACCCCCCCAATTAAATACTAAATTAGAAATTCCAAAAAATTACAGGAGAAATTAATAAAATTGAAAGCAAGAAAACTATTGAAATAATAAATAAAACTAATAACTGGTTTGATGAAAAAACAATAAAATCAATAAAACTCTGGTCAAATTGTTTTAAAAAAAGAAAGAAGATTACAAAATTGCTAGTATCATAAATGAAAATGTGAACACACCTCCAATGAGGAGGAAAATAAAGTAATAATTTGGGATTATTTTGACCAACTCTATGCCAATAAATTTGATAATATAAATGAAATAGATGAATATTTACAAAAATATAAGTTGCCCAGGTTAAATGAAGAGGAAATTAAATACCTAAATAACCCTATCTCATAAAAAGAAATTCAAAAAGCCATGATTGAACTCCTTAAGAAAAAATCTCCAGGGCCTGATGGATTCACAAGTCAATTCTACCAAACATTTAAGGAACAATTGGTTCCAATCCTATATAAACTCTTTGGAAAAATAGGGAAAGATGGAACTCTGCCTAACTCTTTCTATGACACCAATATGATGCTGATACCTAAACCAGGAAGTTTTAAAACAGAGAAAAAAATTATAGACCTATCTCCCTGATGAATATACATGCAAAAATCTTAAATAAAATCTTAGCAAAATGACTACAACAAGTTATCACTAGGATAATACATTATGACCAAGTTGGATTTATCCCAGGAATGCAGGGTTGGTTCAATATTAGGAAAACTGTCAGTATAATTAATTATATCAGTAACAACCCTAACAGAAATCATATGATTATATTAATAGATGCTGAAAAAACTTTTAACAAAATACAGCACCCATTCCTACTAAAAACACTAGAGAGCATAGGAATAAATGGATTGTTCCTTAGAATAATAGACAGTATCTATCTGAAATCATCAACAAGCATTATATGCAATGGGGATAGGCTAGAAGCATTCCCAATAAGATCAGGGGTGAAACAGGGATGCCGACTATCAACATTACTATTCAGTATCATATTAGAAAGTTAGCTTCAGCAATAAGAGAAGAAAAAATCAAAGGAATTAGAATAGGGAAGGAAGAGACAAAACTCTCACTCTTTGCAGATGATATGATAGTATACCTAGAAAATTCCAAAAAATCATCTAAAAACCTACTAGAAATAATTAACAACTTTAGCAAAGTTGCAGAATATAAATAAACTCTCATAAATCCTCAACATTTATATATCAAGATGCAGCAGAAGGAGATAGAAAGAGAAATCCCATTCAAAGTAACTTCAGACAATATAAAATACCTGGGAGTCTACCTGTCAAGGCAGACCCAGAAACTTCTTGAAAACAATTAGAAAACACTTCTCACACAAATAAAATCAGACTTAAATAACTGGACAAATATCAACTGTTCATGAATAGACCAAGCTAATATAATAAAAATGGACAATTCTACCAAAATTAGTCTGCTTCCTCAGTGCCCTATCAATCAAAATTCCAAAAAAATTACTTTAATGAGTTAGAAAAAATTGTAAGTAAATTCATATGGAGAAATAAAAAGTCGAGAATATCCAGAGATTTAATGAAAAAAGTGCAAAAGAAGGTGGCTTAGCCCTACCAGATTTAAAATTATATTATAAAACATCAGTCATCAAAACTTTCTGGTATTGGCTAAGTAATAGAGTGATGGACTTACAGATGAGGAAATCAAAGCAATTCATAGTCATATGAAAATTTCTCTAAATCACTAATTATTAGAGAAATACAAATAAAAAATCTCTGAGATATCACCTCATATCTCGTACACTGGCCAATATGATCAGAAAGGACAATGATGAATGTTGGAAGGAATGGGACACTAATACATTGTTGGTGGAACTGTGAACTCATCCAAGCTTTCTGGAGAGCAATTTGGAATTATGCACAAAAGGCAACAAAAATATGTATACCCTTTGATCCAGTAATACCACTACTAGGTGTATACCTTGAATAGATTATGAAAAAGGGTAAAAACATCACCTGTACAAAAATGTTCATAGCAGCTCTCTTTGTGGTTGCAAAGATGTGGAAACTGAGGGAATTCCCATCAATTGGGGAATGGCTTAACAAACTGTGGTATATGTATGTGATGGAACACCATTGTTTGATTAGAAGCCAGGAGGGATGGGAATTCAGGGAAGCCTGGAAGGATTTACCTGAATTGATGATGAGTGAGATGAACAGAACCAGAAGAACATAGTATATCCCCTAACAGCAACATGGGAGTGATGGTCAACCTTAATGGACTTGCTCATTCCATCAGTGCAACAATCAGGCACAATTTTGGGATATCTGTGATGGAGAATACCATCTGTATCCAGAGAAAGAATTGTGGAGTTTGAACAAAGACCAAAGACTGTTACCTTTAATTTTAAAAAGCACATTATCTTATTATGTAATTTTTCTGTCTCTTATATTTCATTTTTTTCCTTAAGTATACGATTTCTTTCTCATTACATTGAACTTAGATCAATGTGTACTATAGGAATTATGTAAAGACTAGCAAACTGCCTTCTGTAGTGGGTAGGGGGAGGGAAGCAAGATTGGGGAAAAAATTGTAAATCTGAAAATAAAACCTTTCTAAAATAAAAATAAAATAAAATGAAGATCTACCTCATAGAATTGTTGTTTGAAAAATAATGTGTATTCTTTGATTTATCATACAAATTTTAAAACTCTGGAGGAACAAATGGGACTACCATAGACCTATCTAAATCCTTCCTAAACATAGATCTATGTCAACTCTCCCCTCAGTCAGCATAAGTGCCCCCGCTTTTCCACCCATGAACACATATAAAATCCTTTGTCTTTTAAAACTTACTATAACCTTTTCCTCCTATTTTCCAATCTTCTTATACTTTATTCCCTTTGTGCTGTATTTAGGCTAAATACACTGCTGTTATTCATAACTCAGAGGAAAAACATCAATGTTGGCATCTAGATTGAACTTTTTTATCCTTTTGAGAATTAATTCCTAAAGATTCTCTCTCCATTCTCCAGAACCTTCTAAAGTCATTATCCAGAATCTAATATGGGGTTTGGAAAAAATAAAGTTGTTAAATCATCAATGTAGAATTAGAAGGAACCTCAGAGATCACTTAGACCAATTCTATGGCATGACAAATGAGGATCTTGAATACCAAGGTGGTTGCTACTGGTCCAAAATCACACATATAAAAATTGAGGCAGAATATGAACCCAGGTTCTCTGAATCAAGAACCACTGTTACACTCCTTTCCTCTAGCCATAGTTCTAGAACATGTATCTCTGACTTTAACTTCTTATCCTATCTCTCCTTATGTCTCACTTATTCTCTATATACAAAGAAATCTCCAGGTGTTCTGCTCTCCTCTTCAAATCACCCCTATTTTTCCTCACTTTCCTCTGCTCAAATTCTTGATATTATAGTGATTCAATTGAAATTGACTCTGTTCTTGGGCATTTTTCAGATGAAGAAATCAAAGCTATCAGTCATATAAAATCCACTAAACCACTAATAATAATAAAAAAATGCAAGTTTAAACAATTCTGACATATCATCTCATACCTGTTAGAAAAGGAAAATGATAGAAGCTATAGAAACAATATGGAAATATAAGTACACTAAAGTAGTCTTGGAGTTGTGAACTGGTCCATTCATTCTGGAGAACACTTTGAAACTCTATTGTTGCAAGTGAAATTCACCAAAGGTACATTGAAGCATATTTTCTTTGAGGAAGATGAGTTTTTCAGTGAGGCATGAACCTGATAATAAAGGGCGTCAAATGATTACCTCTTTATAAAATCTACCCATTATTAGTTGAAAAATAGAGCAGATCTTCTAGCTATTGATTCCTATAAATAATGGCAGGAAAATAAATCAGTGAGAACTCAAGACACTGACAAAGAAAGGAAACCCTGTAAACCTCTCAGGGTATACTCAAATTTAGGGTTTTTAATAGCCTATATTTGGGAGAGAACCAAAACACACACAACATGTGGGACCTGATCTGAGATAAAGTTGGACTCTTAACATTTGTGGGGATAGCAGTAGAGATTCTCAACCAATGGTTTCAATTTTTGCATACTTTAGTTTGTGGGAGTCCTAAAACAACAGTTTCTTATAGGTTTAAATAGTCTTTTATTTCTGATGTGTGTTCCCACATGAGCCAATGTCATTAAAATTATCTTGTAGACTATTGAACTTATTAATTAGTTAATTAATTAGTTTTCATGACTTCCTAGGCTATTAGAAATGCCTGTAGGGCTATTGACCAACTTTTTTTTCAGTTATAGGGATACAATTCTGATCAATATAAATGTACAAATAAACTACCTGAAGGAGGATACTATCCACCTCCCTAGAAAGAATAGATATTCTAGTATGTATTGTATGGTATCATATAATAGTTAATTAGTTTATTAATTAATTAAATGCTTAAAAACATATTTCCTTTATTCTCAAATAATTGATATTGAGTTTAATATGGAAAATAAGGAGTTTGTGTATTTATAATATTGGTGTCTAGTTGAAAAAATGTTCATCTTTTTCTTTTTGTGATAAAACAGATCTAAATTGAATAAGATATATTGAGATCTTTGTGCTCTGAAAATTCATAGACTAAAGTATGTTTGAGAGAGTGCACTATTTTTTATTTGTTGTTTTGATTGTTGAATATTATATATTATTGTAGATACCAATTACATTTTATTTTGTAGATACCAATACATTTTATTTGAATTCCCAGTTCTTTTTGCTATATGATGCTGTATAGTTTTGTATTTGTTGCATAGTGGTTTTTGATCATTCTTTTTTGATTCTGTAAATTCACTTTGTTCACTTATTTTAGTCTGCTAATTTAATTTTCCCCTTTTTTTCTTGTTGAGATGAATTAGTATATCAGTTGTTAATTTTTCCAAGCATGATTATTTATTTCATTTCTCTTCTAATTTTTATTATTTCTTCCTTTGTAAAAATATATATTTTTAGTTTTTTAATTGTATATTCAATTTGTTGATCCTCTATTTTATTTTGTTAGTATAAATTTTAAGAAATAAAAATTTTTCTCTGAGAACTATTTTTAGCTTTATCCATAAGGTTTGACATGTGGCCATATTTCTATATTTATCTTGAACATAATTATTTGTTCAGAATTTTATTCAGAATGTTAATACTTATTCATTTAGTTTAGTATCTTTTGCTCATATTCATTTTATTCAATATTATTTTTATTAAATTATAGTCCCTAAAATTTTTATTATTGCTATTTGTTGCATTTATTTCTAATTGCTTTATACTTGAGATTATAAATATTTTAAAATATATTTTAATAGATGACAATATACTTATTCTTTAATATTGTCATTCAATTGTAATCCTAGGTCAGTCAAATCTAGTTTATCTCAGATTTTGTTCAAATTTATATTTTCTGTCATAACTTTATGTTACATTAATCTAGCTCAGAGAGAGAAATATAAAATTTTCTTCTTATTATTGTTATTAGGTATTTTTCTTTGTAAAATTTTTCTTTATTTATGTTACATTTTTGACTTCCAAACTGTCTCTTTCCCTCTCTTCCAACACCACACTATAGGAGACAAACATTTCAATTAAATTTATGCATATATACACATACTTTTATACAAACATATAAATATAATTTTATATATGTATATGATATCATACAATACATACAAAAATATCAGTTCTTTCTATGGAAGTGGATAGGACTTTCCTTCATAGGTGCTTTACAGTTTATTTGAACATTTATATTACATTGTATTACCATAATTGAAAAAAAAGTTAGTCAGAAGCCTTGTAGGCATTTCTTTCTTATTGCCCAAGAAGCCACAAGAAAACTAAGAATATAGAGGCTTCTTACTATGATGATATGCTCAGCAGAATCACTTAAAACTTATAAAACTTTGTATTCTAAAGAAGAAGGAGTAAGGAGTTCCCCCAAAAAAGCATCATGGTGATTGGAACTCCATTGAATAATACAACAACAAAAACACTCAGAGCAGAACACACTATTCTCAAGAATTCCAAGGTCCCAAGCTCTTGGTCCTGAGATACTATAAAAGACCCTAAAGATCAGAACTTATCACAGAGAATAGAGATTATTATTATAGGAACCTTGAATATGGTATGGAAACATCTCCCATCAAATTCTGTGAAAAAAAACAGATGGGGATAGGAAAAGGAGGAGTTAAAAGTGGGGTTAATATTAAGGAAGACTTAGTTGGAAGGAAACAAACTTGGTCTTAGTGAAAGTAGGGAGAGAGGTTAAAATGGAGAAAATGAAACCAAAAAACTAGGAACTAAAGGGTACCTATTAATTGAAGAATAGCTGAGAAAATTGCACACATAGCAGAATTTTGTATGCAAAGAATAAAATAAATATTATTGTGTCATTAAAAAATTATTAAAGAGATGATTTCAGAGAATTCTTAGAAATAGGACTTGATGTAGAGTGAAGCAAGGTGAAGCAAAAGATCAATTTATACAATAACAACAATATTGTAAAGAAAACCAACTTTGAAATACATAAGAATTCTAAATAAAGCAACAATCAACAATGTTTGCAAAGTACTTATTATGAAGCATTTTACCTACCTCCTGACAGATGCGATGGACTAAAAATAAGGAAGGGGATACACTTTATGTACAATTTCTAAGAGATTTATTTTGCTTGGCTATGTTTTTTTTAAAGTTTATTTGTTTTACCCTTTCCTATTTTTGATTGGAGTTGTCAGAAAAGAAAAAGAACACAACAGTGGTGATGCAATAAAAAAAGAAGAAAAGAAAAAAGAGAACTACTGAAACATTTTTAAAGTACACAAATAATATAGAAATTCAAAAGGAAGAGCAGATAGACTGCAAAGTTTTGAAGGTTAACAGACTATATATATATATATATATATATATATACATATTATATATATATATATAACAGACATATATGTATATTGATCATAAATTCAACTTGTTGGCTGCATGTGTGCACACAGTAATAACCTTGCTAGACCCAAAACATAAAGGAGAACTTGAGTTTAGACCAGTGGAACATGTGTGAAGTCCTCATTTAAAACACCCCATGCAAACTGGAACTGGACAATTCTTTCAAGCACATATATGGTAAGAGAATCATATTTCCTAGTGCAAGAATTTTCTTGGCAAATTTCTACTAGAATACTAAATGTGTCTTTCTGTCTCTGTCTTTATCTCTCTCTGTCACTTTCTCTCTCATTGTTTTCCCCAAATTTCATTTAATATGATGCATGGTTCTACAGTTTTACTGAGGAGGTTGACACATTCATGATCAAATCTTCTCTAAATTGTTATTCTATTGCTGACCCAGGCCCAGACTCAACCTTCTTTTCAACACCAGAAGGAACAGCACTTCCTCTCCATGTGTCTTTGTCAATTTAATCCTGAGTAAAACAGGCAGTTCACTCATCCTCCAAACCTTTAAACCTTGACTTGCCTACCTTAGGATGACTTTTATATCTTTCTTTCTGTTTCTCTCTGTCTCTGTCTCTGTCTCTGTCTCTGTCTCTGTCTCTCTCTCTCTCTCTCTCTCTCTCTCTCTCTCTCACACACACACACACACACACACACACACACACACACAAAATATATATACACATACAAACATACATATATAGATGTATATATGTTTGTGTGTATAGAAATATACATATATTTCTATACACACACTAAAGCATCATATGTTGTTTTCTTCTTTCCTTCCTCCCTCTTTCTTTCTTTCTCTCTGGATTTCTTTTTTTATTTAATATATATATATATGTATATATATAGAGAGAGAGAGACATAGATATACATTCATATGTATACATGTTATAGGCTTAACTGCAATGTTATAAGCAATTAATTCGGACTTAGAAATGATAGGGGTAACTATAAAATTACAATGCAGAACTTGGGCTTTGTGTAAAAGGGCCCCCTGATGAAAAAGTACTGACATAAGTAGGTTTTTGTAAACTGATCTCAGTCCACCTTACTAAGATAGCTTAACTTTGCTTCTTATCTCTTTTTTTATTTGTTTTTATTTTTGTAAGGCAATGGGTTAAATAACTTGCCCAAGGTCATGCAGCTAAGTAACTATTAAATGTCTGAGACCATATTTGATCTCAGGTCTTCCTGACTCCATGGCAGGTGTTCTATCCATTGCAGGAACTAGTTACCCCTGCTCCTTATCTCTTGAACACTTATTGAACCCCAACCCCCTTCATCTTGGGAACTTTGCAAATGGACAACTTGCTAAGCACATGACAATCTGACTAAAGTTCAAAATTTCCCAATAAAAGATCCTTCCCTCCCCTGAATAGTCAGTCAATTAGCCAAATCTGGCTTCTGGACTCTATTTTGACTTTTTAGGTGACAAATAAAGAACTTTGGTTAAAGTGATTTCCATCTATGTTAGTTCTCTCACTTCCACTGGACTAGGGTCCCAAGAGCCTCTCTGGGTTTCCAAGAGCCTCTCAGGGTCTTCCCTGAGATATATGTAGCACTTATAAATATACTTTTTAATATGTATATATATACACACATGTATATGCACAGAGAGAGAGAAATCATGGACTCGTTATAGTTGAAATAAAATTAATTTTAATGGAAAATAGGTAAGAAAAACAGCATATTATATTGAATATCTATAGATAGGCAGGCACTGGAAATGTAAATTAGGGATATTTATTGCTTTATATGAATACATAGTGACAGCTCCAGTGTTAAAATTTACACACAGAAATTATATAATTATATACAACTTCACAAAGACAGTGATCATATTTCAATGTATAAAATCAACTGGGAAATTATAGCTTTCATGACTTTATGGGAATTTGAAAATAATGAACTGAATGATAGTTGTGCTTTGCACTGATTTCAAAAATATAATACTGGCTATCAGGCTTGAATATGAAGAAATTTTATTTCACTTCAATATTTCATACAAATCATGTTGGTTTTTATGTACACCTAGAACTTTCAAACACTCAGCCACATTGATAAAGTAATATGTTAATTTATCCAGTACAATGGTTAATCATACCGGAACGATTTGTGTACATAATTTAGAAATATATTGCATTCACAATGATTATAGAAGCAGTTAAATCCTGCTCAATTCTTCTGAGATTTTCTCATATCAGTGTTGTAAAAGTTCATCCCAGTTGAGCCAAGATAGTGGCACAAAGCTAGGAAACTCCTGAAGCTTTTCTGGAAACAACTTCGAATTAAGCCTGTAAACAGATCCTAAGATGACAGAACCCACCAGATACAAAACTATGAAACAACTTTTCAATGAAATATTTTAAAGGAATTTCGGGAAAAGTTCTGTTGTGTAGGTTAAAGGAAAGTATAATCAAGGTCCCAGTGAAGTTCAACCAGCAGTGAGGGTTCCAACTGCAGCTCCTAGAGCAAAGTTGTAAGATCTGGAAAGCTAGTGAATTGTTAGGCCATTTGACCACTGTAGAGCAGGGAGCAAACCAGGAACATTGGAAAAGTCTGAGCAGAAAGCCAGGGACCAGAACCATAACGCCCAGAAAAAAAACTTGAGACTATTTTTCCCTGTACCCTAGGAAGAAAGCCCAACTAGCAAAATGACAAAAATAAAACAAAATAAAATTGCTTCTATTCTGATAGGGGCAATAAAAACACAATCTCAGAAGAGGAAACAGTGAGAAAAGACCTATATGTGAAACCTTTAAGGGGCTGGAACTTCTCAAGTCCAAAATGACCTCTTGGAAGAACTCAAAAATGATTCTAAAGGACAAAGAAGAGAGGAAGAAGAAAAATGAAGAAAGAAATGAGTCATGAAGGAGAATTATGAAAAATTAACTGAATAAAACAGTAATTTTAAAAGTAAAATCAACTTACTAGAAAATAAAATTAACCAACTAGAAAAGCAAACAAAAATGTTGAAGAAAATAAAATCTTAAAAAAACTAGATTTGGGGGTGCAGCTAGGTGGCATAGTGGATAAAGCACCAGTCCTGGAGTCAGGAGTACCTGGGTTCAAATCCGGTCTCAGACACTTAATAATTACCTAGCTGTGTGGCCTTGGGCAAGCCACTTAACCCTGTTTGCCTTGCAAAAACCTAAAAAAAACAAAACTAGAATTGGACAAATGGAAATGAATGACTGTATAAGACACCAGGATTCCATCAAACAAAATCAAAAGCCTGAAAAAAGAGAAGAACAGGTAAAGTACTTCTTAGGGAAAAAAAACAGTCAACTTGGAAAAATCAATCCAGAAGAGATAATTTACAAATAATTGGTCTATCTGAAAAGTATGATCAAAATAACAACCTGGACAATATCATGCAAGAAATTTTCATAAAAACTGCTCTAATAAAGAACAAGAAAATAAAATAGTCTTTGAAAGAATCCATCGATCATACAAGGAAAGAGATCTCAAAATAAAACCTCTAAGGAATATTATAGTCAAATTTCAGCTAAAGGAGAAAATATTGCAAGCAGTCAAAGAGAAGTAATTTAAATACCAGAAAACCACAGTCAGGATTGTGCAGGAGTTATCAGCTTCAACATTAAAGGATCAGAGGGTCTGGAATATGATATTCTAGAGGGGAAAGGAGCTTGGATTGCAACCAAGAATCAACTACCCTGCAAAATTCAGGATATTCTTTCAGTGGAAAATATGGATTTTCATCAAAAATAGAGGACTTTCAAACTTACTTGGTAAAAAGACCAGAACAGTACAGAAAATTTGATCTTCAAATACAAGATCCAAGAGCTGTAGAAAAAAGTAACTGAAGAGGAGGAGAGGAGCAACGAAATAATAGTTAACTCTTGAGAACTGCATTTCTCTCAGGACAATTGAAAGGAATATATTTAGTCAGAGGATGTGGGTATAAATTAACTGTGATGTGATCCAACTTTAAAATCTTTAGGACTATATTCCTATTGGGTCAATGGAAGGGAGGGTGCTTGAAAAGAGGGAGCAGGTATAAATTGACCATGATATGATCAGACTCAGCTCTTGAGGGTTGTATTCTTATTGGGACAGTTGGAGGAAATGTTTTAGAAAAGATGGTGTGACTACTATTCAATATGTATTAGAAATGTTAGCATCAGCAATTAGAGAAGAAAAAGAAATTAAAGGAATTAGAATTGGGAAGGAAGAGACAAAACTCTCACTCTTTGCAGATGACATGATGGTCTACCTAGAGAATCCCAAGAAATCATCTAAAAAACTACTGGAAACAATAAGCAATTTTAACGAAGTTGCAGGTTATAAAATAAACCCTCATAAATCCTCAACTTTTCTATATATGTCTAGCAAGAAACAGCAGGAAGAGCTAGAAAGAGAAATCCCATTCAAAGTAACCTGAAACAATATAAAATATTTGGGAGTCTATTTGCCAAGACAGACTCAGAATCATTTTGAAAACAGTTATAAAACACTTCTCACACAAATTAAATCAGATTTAAATAACTGGCCAAATATCAACTGCTCATGGATAGGTAGAGCTAATATAATAAAAATGACAATTCTACCAAAACTAAACTATCTGTTTAGTGCCCTACCAATCAAAATTCCAAAAAAATTACTTTAAAGAGTTAGAAAAAATTGTAAGTAAATTCATATGGAGAAATAAAAAATCAAGAATTGCCAGGAGCTTAATGAAAAAAAAGTGCAAAAGAAAGTGCCTTAGCCCTACCCGATCTAAAATTATATTATAAAGCATCAGTCATCAAAACTGTTTGGTATTGGCTAAGAAATAGAATGGTGGACCAGTGGAATAGACAAGGTGTAAAAGCAAGAGATGATTATAGTAATCTGCTGTTTGATAAACCCAAAGAGTCTGGCCATTGGGATAAAAAGTCCCTCTTTGCTAAAAATTGCTGGGAAAATTGGAAGTTAGTATGGAAGACACTTAGATTAGACCAACACCTCACACCCATTATCAAGATAAGATCCAAATGGTTACAGGATTTAGACATAAAAAACCCACTATAAGCCAATTAGAAGATCAAGGACTAGTCTACCTGTCAGCTCTATGGAAAGGGGAACAGTTTATGACTAAGCAAGAATTAGAGAACATCACCAAAAACCAATCAGATGATTTCGATTACATTAAATTAAAAAGCTTTTGCACAGATAAAACCAATGTAACCAAGATCAAAAGAAAGGTAGTAAATTGGGAAACAATCTTTACAACTAATGATTCTGACAAAGGACTCATTTCTAAAATATACAGAGAACTGAGTCATATTTTTAAAACAAAAAGCCATTCCCCAATTGACAAATGGTCAAAGGATATGCAAAGGCAATTTACAGATGAGGAGATCAAAGTAATCCATAGCCATATAAAAAATGGTCTAAATCATTAATTATTAGAGAAATGCAAATTAAAGCTTCTCTGAGGTACCACCTCACACCTCTCAGATTGGCCAGTATGACCAGGAAAGATAATGATCATTGTTGGAAGGGTTGTGGAAAATCTGGGACACTATTATACTGTTGGTGAAGCTGTGAACTCATCCAACCCTTCTGGAGAGCTATTTGGAACTATGCCCAAAGGGCAACAAAAATGAGCATACCCTTTGACCCAGCAATACCACTACTGCGTCTATACCCTGAAGAGATGATGAAAAAGGGTAAAAACATCACTTGTACAAAAATATTTATAGCAGCCCTGTTTGTGGTGGCAAAGAATTAGAAATCAAGTAAATGTCCTTCAATTGGGGAATGGCTTAGCAAACTGTGGTATATGTATGTCATGGAACACTATTGTTCTATTAGAAACCAGGAGGGATGGGATTTCAAGGAAACCTGGAGGGATTTGCATGAACTGATGCTGAATGAGATGAGCAGAACCAGAAAAACACTGTACAGCCTAACAGCAACATGGGAGTGATGTTCATCCTTGAAGGACTTGCTCATTCCATCAGTGCAACAATCGGGAGCAATTTTGTTCTGTCTGCAAAGGAGAGTACCATCTGTATCCAGATAAGGAGCTGTGGAGTTTGAACAAAGTGCAAGGACTATTCCCTTTAATTTAGAAAAACAACAGATATCTTATTGTCTGATCTTGTTACCTCTTAGACTTCTTTTTAAGGATAAGATTTCTCTTATCACACCCAATTTGGATCAAGGTACAACATGGAAACAAAGTAAAGACTAACAGTGCTTTCTGGGGGGGGGGGGGGAAGCAACATTGGGGGAAAATTGTAAAACTCAAATAATATCTTTAATAAAAATAAATTTAAAACCTTAAAAAAAAAGATGGTATGAGTTTAAATTGATTATGATGTAAGGATGCTTATGGATCTTGAGAATTGTATTTCTGCCTGGATGTTTGAAAGGAGCACACTTTGACAGAGAGTGTGGGTACTAGAGAAGGTATAAAATAATTAAGTGATGAAAAGGTAATTATACCAGGAGAAAAGATCTGAAAATTAAGTAAATCTTACTTTCAATGAGATTTGGCTCAAGGAGGGAATAACATATATTCTCAAACTGGTTTAGAAATTTATCCTATACTACAGGGAAGTAAGGGGGGGAATGAGAAAGAAATCAGAAGGTGAGACTGATAAAAGAGAAACAAAAATAAAGATGAAATTAAAGTTAAGGCAAAAGTAAAAAAAGTAAAGTTAAAAGTGAAAGGGGGAAGAAAAGGGAAGAAGACTAGTAAAAGGGAGATTAGATTAGGAGAGTTGTAGTACTTGGAAATAGAATATTGTGAGGAGGGATAAGGGGAAAGGAGAGAGAGAGAGAGAGAAAAGTACAAAATGAGGGAAGATAGGATGCAGGAAAATATGTAATTAGTAATCTTAACTTTGAATGTAAATATGATGAGCTCTCCCATAAAAAAGAAACAGATAGAAGAGTGGATTAAATACTACAATACTTATGTTGTTTACAAGGAACATATTTGAAGCAAAAAGATACACACAGACTAAAGGTAAAAGACTGGAGCAAAAATATTATGTTTCAGCAGAAGGAAAAAAGCAAGGGTAGCAATCCTGTGTTCAGACAAAACAAAAGCAAAAATAAATCTAGTTAAAAGGGATAAGGAAGAGAAAATATGTTTTTGTGAAATTTTGTGAAATATTCCTTTATATATATAGATGGCAGAGAGAAGACAGGCACTGTGCTAAGGTCTCCTGATCTTCCCTCATATATGATATAAAACAAACCTCTTAAAAGAAATTCGATGGACAAAACCCAGAAAAAGAAGCTAGTAGAAGAACATCTCCCTCAAAGTTTGCCTTCAGGGATCGTAGGTGATCCAGGTGCAGAGAGCAGAGACTCTGCAGGGAGGGGTGAGAGCTAGACTAGCCTGGGATCGGCTGTGGAGGTGTTGGCTGTGAGAGCCCCCTTCGAATAGCCAACTGGGCTGTGGAGGATTTGGCTGTAGGACTGATGGTCTGAGGTACTCTGGAGGACTGGAGGGCAAGTTCCAGGGGGAGAGTTGGCAGATAAGAATCCACTAGACTCCTCTGGTCCAGACTCCATACTTTCACTTCAGCAGAGTCCTTTTCCCAGAACAAACACAGTAAAAGCCCACCCCCATCCCACCCCCACCCCCCAGGCTCAGGCATAGGCAGCAAAGCTCTCTCAGCTGAATAGGGAGAGTAATTACCTTGCCCCAGGGAAGGGCCCAAAATGTTCAAGGAAAAAAGCAATGCCACCCACCCCCTCCAGGCCAAGGGAGAGGGCCTCAAATCAGTGTCACAGACACTCCAGAGAAAGCAACCATCCCCTCCTACTGGCCCATTTGGAGTTATTAAACTCAGAGAGTAAAGCCTCTTGGAATCTCAGCACCAAACTTCTGTGGACCAGTCCATTCCTCAATACAAGATCTCAGGAAAATGAAGAAAGGCCATTGAAAGGGGGGGATCCATTGAAAGCTACTTCAAAGACAAAGACCCTAGCTCAGAGAGATCTAAAACCTCTGAGGAGAATATGATTTGCTCTCCAACCCAGAAGGTTTCCTTGAAGAAATCAGAAAGAAGTTTAAAAATCAATTGGAAAATTAGGGAGAGAAAATTAACAACTTGCAACAAGAAAATAAATCCTTGGAAAATACAATTGGACAAATGCAAAAAGAAAATAATTCTTTCTAATTCTCAATTAATCAAATGGAAGACTCTTTCAAAAATAGAATTGACCAATTGGAAAAGGAGTTGCCAAAGGAAAATTCTTTTCTACAAGAAAGAATGGAGTCTGTGGAAACTAATGACTTCATGAGACAACAAGAATCTGTTAAACAAAACCAAAAAATCAAAAAAAAATAGAAGAAAATGTAAAATACCTTGGGCTTCCTGAACATATTGGAGAGAAAAAAAGCTAGAATTAATATTACAGGATTTAGTGATGGAAAATTGCCCTGACCTCATGGGACCAGAGGACAAAATAGTTACTGAAAGAATGCTAATCATCTACAGAAAGGGATCCCAAAATGAAAACGCCAAGGAATATTGTGGTTAAATTCCAGAACTATCAGATAAAAGAGAAAAACCTGCAAGCCTCCAGAAAAAAATAATTTAGATACCAAGGAACAACAGTAAGAATTACACAGAACCTGACTACATCATTAAGGGATCGAAGGGCCTGGAATACAATATTTCGAAAAGCAAGGGAGTTGGGAATGCAGTCAAGAATTCACTATCCAGCAAAACAGAACCTTTTCTTTCAGGACAAAAGATGGACATTTAATGAAATAGGAGACTTCCAACTTTTCCTGATGAAAAGACCAGAGCTTAATAGAAAATTTGGACTTCAAACAGGAGACCCAAGAGACACATGAAAAGGTAAAAACAAAAAAGGGTAAAGGAAAAAAACTGCTATCCAATAAGATGAAATGGGCTATATCCCTATCTGGAAGAAAGACTCTAATAACTCTTGAGAATTGTAAGTCTATTAGAGAGCACATGCTTAGCCAGAAGTGATGGACACTCATGACTTTTCTGTGACTCAGAAAGATTTTTTGAAAATACCTCCTTAAAAAGGGGACAGGAAAGACACAGGAGGATGGAGGTGAATGAATGGGGATAAATCTCATTGCATTAAGAGGTACAAAGAAACTACTGCAATAAGAGGGGAAGAAGGGAGGAGAGGAGAACCACCAGAATCTTACTCTCTTCAGATTTGGCTTAAAGTTTACATCATGCTCTCAGTTAAGTTCAGAAACTTATTTTATTTTTCAAGTATTAAAGGGGGGGAAGGGAGAGGGGAGGAAAAGGGGGAGCTAACTGAAGGAAGGCAAGAAAGAATTAATTATTTCATCCTAGATAAGGACAATACTGAAACAACATATCCAAACTTATGGGATACAGCCAAGGCAGCTGTCAGGAGATACATTATTTCTTTAAATGTTTACATAAATAAATTAGAGAAAGAGGAAATCAATGAACTAAATATGCAAATAATAAAATTAGAGACAGAACAAATTAAAAACCCCCAATGAAATACCAAAATAGAAATTCTAAAAATTAAAGGAGAAATAAATAAAATTGAAAGCAAGAAAACTATTGTACTAATAAATAAAACTAATAGTTGCTTCTATGAAAAATGAATAAAAGTGATAAACCTCTGGTTAATTTGATTTAAAAAAAGAAAGAAGAAAACCAAATTGCTAGTATCATAAATGAAAAAGGTTAACTCACCACCAGTGAGGAGGAAATTAAAGTAATAATTCAGAATTATTTTGCCTAACTCTATGCCAATAAATTTGATAATCTAAGTGAAATCAATGAATATTTGCAAAAAGATATGTTGCCCAGGTTAAATGAAGAGGAAATTAAATACCTAAATAATCCTCTCTCAGAAAAAGAAATCAACAAGCCATTATTAAACTCCCTAAGAAAAAATCTCCAGAGCCAGATGGATTTAGAAGTGAATTCTATCAAATATTTAAGGAACAATAGGTCCCAATTCTATAAAAATTCTTTGGAAAAATAGGGGAAGATGGAACTCTGCCTAACTCTTTCTATGACACCAATATGGTGCTGATACCTAAACCAGGAACAGTTAAAACAGAGAAAGAAAATTGTAGACCTATCTCCCTGGTGAATACAGATACAAAAATCTTAAATAAAATTTTAGCAGAACAACTACAACAAGTTATCACTAGACCATGACCAAGTAGGATTTATCCTAGGAATTTGGGGTTAGTTCAATATTGGGAAAACTGTTAGTATAATTAATTATTTCAATAACAAACCTACCAGAAATCATATTTTTATATCAATAGATGCTGAAAAAGCTTTTGACAGAACATAGCACCCATTCCTACTAAAAACACTAGAGAGTGTAGTAATAAATGGCTTGTTCCTTAGTATAACAAGCAGTATCTATCTGAAATCATTAACAAGCATTATACACAATGGGAATAGTCTAGAGACATTCCCAATAAGATCGGGGTGAAACAAGGATATCTTTTATCACTACTACTATTCAATATTGTATTAAAATGTTAGCTTCAGCAATAAGAGAAGAAAAAGAAATTGAGGGGCTGCTAGATGGCACAGTGGATAAGCACTGGCCCTGGAATCAGGAGTACTTGGGTTCAAATCCGGTCTCAGACACTTAATAATTACCTAGCTGTGTAGCCTTGGGCAAGCAACTTAACCCCATTTGCCTTGCAAAAAAACTAAAAAAAAAGAAATTGAAAGAGTTAGAATTGGGAAGGAAGAGGCAAAACTCTCACTGTTTGTAGATGACATGATGATATACCAAGAGAATCCCAAATAATCATCTAAAAAACTATTAGTGCTGAACCCAAAGAGCGAGATGGAGATCAAAATTTGATAGGTTTGGAGATCTTTAATTTCCCAGGGACTGCCTGGAGACCCTAACCCTAACCCTAACCCTAACCCAAATCAGACAGTACCTGAGTGTTCAGGGGTTAGGGTTTTTATAATGTTTTTTTTGGGGAGGGGTACTGAGTGCAAGCAGGATACAGAGGCAAAGACAGCATTTAGATATATTTTCTTGTCATATTACTACACACATTTGTAAACATATGGTTCAGTATAGACAGAGGACTAGACAGATTGGGAAAGGATCAGGGTCTTTGTGTTATACCTGAACATGTTTTGTGAGATGAAGGGAGTCACCTATTCACAGACTTCCCACAGGTTTAAGGGAGTGAAATTTACTATCTTATAGTTCCAGTTGCATCTGGGGAAGGGGAAGCAGTCCTAGGATGAAGCAGGAATTTTACAGATACAGCAAGATAATTAGGCTAACAAGGGAGCTTTGTGAATTTTAGACAAATTTATGGTATATCTGTGACACCCAGAGTCAAGCATTTGGATCCTGTCAGACAGATTATTTTCAGACCCAAAGGTACCTAGCCAAAGTTATATTTCTGAGGAGTTTCTCAGGGCCCAGAAAGGTGTCAAGGACTCCTTCTATACAGGGATTATACAAATACTGATATTGTATTTCATTCCCCACTTATTTTTCAAAATAACTCAAACCTTTGAGTTATCATCTTCATAACCTGTGTAAGCACGAACTACAAATATTTTTACAAAGGATGCAGGTATCATCATTACATCTCAATCCACTTGTCTCTTTAAGTTGTATAGGCCAGCTAAATCAGAGATAAGACTCTCCTTAGATAGGGTATAAACATACCACCCAATAGTCTCCCTCCTTTTCTTTCAATGAAGAACATCTGCACCCTGCCTCTCCTGTTCCTTTTCATATGGAGAAGGTCATAAATAGGTGTGTCACACTTAAAGAATCAAGGGGAGGTTACAAAACCAGATCCCCTGACTACACAAGGTATACATAGATGAGAAATGGTAGAGATGAACTGGTCCAGTATCTCTTCTCTCTTATCTCCTGGAGACATTGGGTGTCTTTCTGCATCTTCTGAATCTGTTCCCAAAAGTCCTCTCCATCTCAGGTGACTAGTTGAGACTTCGTCTTCTGGTAAAGAATCTGATTAACATTTTACTCAGATCAAAACACATGTTTTCTTCACAAGACAATGAGATTTTGGAGCTTATTACAATTTACATTTTGCCTTATTGTCATATTGATGTACAGACTTCACTTTAACACAATAAATTTTCATTAGTGTTTGACTATATGGGCAAACTCCCAATGAGAATTATCATCCTGACTTAAGCTTGTAACATGCATTCATCAATCATCTTAGTTCACAGTACCCAGCATATGGTTTAAAAATAAAACAATCTTAGCCTTTGCTCTTATTATAATAATGGCTCAAATATCCTTATCCAAAATGAAATTTTTCAAAATATTCCCAAATATACCATTGATTTTCCTTTTCCTGACTCACATTTTCCTTTATCTAACTCACATGCCTTTCCTTAAGCTAGGCCTTAAAGCTAATTATCCTAAGAATTTCCCATTCTTCTTCTTACCTAAATATCCCTTCTAAAAATTAAAGAAACTTAATTCCTATCTTAACATGTAGCTGTTAGCAGGTGTCAGAGCCAAACGCATAACACACCTAACCTATCTCTGACTATTAGATCCAATTCACCTAAAACTTCCTTTTCTGTTTTAATAGTCATACAGATCCAGGACATCAAAGGAAAATTCCCTTATAGGAATTGAATATCAGTGTCCAGGCAGAGGTCATGTGGGTAGTTGAATGTCTTAGGCCAGATTTATTCTTCCAGGTGAGACATTATCCAAATGTCATTGTAATGAAATCAAATCAAAAGGATCCAACCTCAGGCCACACTGAGATGCCACCCCTTTGGCTGCACATCCCAGTCACTTGACATCTTGGCTTCCTTGGCTGCAGGAACATGACATTTACCCAGTAGCATTTCCTTTTGCTGACAGTCCTGGTATCTGATATAAAAAGAAAATTGATTAAAAGTCCCATGATCTAAAATAGTTGGTTTACCTAATTAGATCTCCAAGTGAATCCACTTCACAATCTAGATGGGGGGGGGGGGGCACAATCAATCAGCTCTCTTCCTTACACATATATCACCTATATCTACTTTGAGTGTCCCTGTCATCAGAATACATTAAGTAGGGTTACTTTCTAAACATTTAAAAAGCAATCAAGTTCTCCCAGGATCTGGAGTATTCCTTGAGAGATTTTAGCTGGAAAGGCAGGGCCTTGTTTGACCTGATTTCTAGCAGGAAGTCAAATCAGGGAGAGGCTCATTTAGAATTTTTTAAACTACCAAGGCTGTTTCATTAGCTTCTACCCATTCTGAAAATGTGTCAACAGAGATACTCAAAACCTGTTGCAGGCATTTTCATGCAGGTGTTTTTACTGTCTCCCTTTCTATTGTTTTTGAGATAAGAATTTTTCTGCCAATTCTCCACTATCCTACTGCTGCCTTCTTCTCCCCTTTTTATTCAAGGAAGGAATCTTCTGAGGGTGGAGTGGGTTGGTTCAGAGTGAAGGGAAGATAGAACAGGATTTTTCTGTCTAGGAATGTTCATTACCTTCCCTGCTCTAGTATTTGCCCCTTTTGATCTAGTGAAGGAATCTTCTGAGGGGGAACAGACAGGACCCGGTGACAGGGGTAGGGGAGAATGCGGTTTGGAAATTCAGGGGCTGAGTAACAAGACAGTAATAAGTAACACATTAAGAACTAGATTTCACAAAAATAATCTTTCCATTATTACATTTATACCTGGACCAACAGATCTAAAGCAAGGTCCAACACATCATTTAAAATTTCAGGGAACCCAAAGGGTCATGACCTTTGATAATTTTCCTCATTAACAATCATTAATTCCAGCTTTTACATCACTACAGCAAAACAGTTTATATTTCCAAAAGCAGATCACATGTTTGATAACAACCTTCAATCTTATTTATTGATAATTCATCTAATTAGGGTTAAACAGTTTTTAATTTCCTAATCATTTTCCAAAGCCCCTCACATTTATTCAACATCATTGGAAAGTGTATATTGCAGTTAGGATATGATGTAAACATTAAATTCTTAACCTACATGAAACATAACATGTTGACATCTCATTCTTTTAAAGCAAAATTAAACAACAGGTTCTCTTAAAGTTAACCTTATAATTAATTATTGTTTACATGCAAACTTCTTCTGAATTTTTGCTTCATAAGCTTATTTTGTCTCTTTTTCCAAATACATTTCTATTTTTAAAGAAAATAAGATCCTCTATCAATGTTAGTTTTACACAATAATTTCAAAAGCCCAATGTACACTTATTACCCATGACAGTGTTACAGTTTTACGTATAATTTCCTCTTTTTAACAGATAATAAATAAGCTACATTTATCTCACATATCAATATTCCCTTTCATAAACATGAGTTGAAAAACAAATCCTTTCACAAATTTTCTCGGTCAGAAAGAGCTTGAGAACTATAACCCATTGGTAAGGTATTCTCTAGTTTTTTTTTCTCATAAGAAAATCTTTACAAATGTGATAGATGACACCCAAAGGTCAACAAAAATGTGTATATCCTTTGATCCAGCAATAACACTACTGGGTCTATACCCTGAAGAGATGATGAAAAAGGGTAAAAAGATCACTTGTACAAAAATATTCATAGCAGCCCTGTTTGGGGTGGCAAAGAATTAGAAATCAAGTAAATGTCCTTCAATTTGGAAATGGCTTAGCAAATTGTGGTATATGTATGTCATGGAACACTATTGTTCTATTAGAAACCAGGAGGGATGGGAATTCAGGAAATCCTGGAAGGATTTGCATGAATTGATACTGAACAAGATGAGCAGAAACAGAAAAATACTGTATACCCTAACAGCAACATGGGGGTGATGATCAACCTTGGTGGACTTGCTCATTCCATCAGCTCAACAATCAGGGATAATTTGGGGCTGTCTGCAATGGAGAATACCATCTGTATCCAGATAAAGAACCATGGAGTTTGAACAAAGTTCAAGGACTATTCCCTTTAATTTAGGGGAAAAAAACCAGATATCTTATTGTCTGATCTTCTTATCTCTTAGACTTTTTGTTTCTTCCTTAAGAGATTTCTCTCTCATCACACTCAATTTGGATCAATGTACAGTATGGAAAAAAAAGTAAAGACTGGCAAATTGCTTTCGGGGTGGGGAGTAAGATTGGGGGAAAAATTGTAAAACTCAAAATAAAATCCTTAATAAAAAATAAAACAATAACACATATTTATAAAAAACAAATGTGATAGATGAAACTTCAATTCATTCATAATTTTTTTATCACAAAACAATTTTAAAGTATCAAAAACTATAGTTTAAACTGTTGTTATACAAAGTTTACCAAATTTCAATTACATGTATGTTTCCTTTACTCTCTAAAACTTTACAATACAAAGAATTCTCAAGACCAATTTTTGCTAAAAAAAATCCCGTCTTATAACTCCAATATTTTCTTCATACTTCTCTTAAATTCCAAAAGTCATATTCAAATTAGCTTTAAATCATTTTCTTTTCAAAGCCTAAAACTTTTGCAAATTTTTCTTGTCTCTATCAGTGCAATTCTAACTTCTCAATGCTCTCATTTATAAGAGCTTTCTATCCTCACTGACCAACATTTCTTAATATTAGAACATTCTATATTCTGGGAATTGGAGATTCCCCACAATTTGAGATATCAAAGTAATATGTACTAATTCTTTTTTTGTTTGTTTGTTTGTTTTTGTTTGTTTTTTACAAGGCAATGGGGTTAAGTGGCTTGCCCAAAGCCACACAGCTAGGTCAGGTACTCCTGACTCCAGGGCTGGTGCTCTATCCACTGTACCACCTAGCCGTCCCTTTATGTACTAATTCTTTACCTTTACTGTTTATCATTACTCACCCACTCCAGTTTTTTCCCAAACACATGAACTATATTCCAATCAGTGTAAAGTATTACCTTCCCCTTGTTTAGTTATTCTAAAGCTAACTCACAAGTCTGTACTGACTCCCATGACTCTGGAGGGGTCATAAAACATCAGAATCCAAACTCAAACATGTTTTTTACAAATCCCTTAATTCAGTTGACATATATCTTCAGATTAGCACATTATAGGATCAAGAATAACATAATAAAATTAACATTTACCTAGCAATTGCTTTCATATCAATCTTTTCACTTCATGGAGTTTATTACTTTTCCAATCAACTCATTGCCAAACATTGCAAAAAGTACCAATTTAATGCAATTTTTAAATCATCCCAACCTCATATAAACACATATCTCCCTATAGACTTATGGTTCTATACTTTCTTCTTTTCTTACAATGATTTGTAAACCATTTTCCAAAGTTCCCAAAATCCATCTTTTGTATACAAAGTCTAACCTGCTCCAACCTTCTGTCTACATGCTTTACAAATTTCCATGTTTAACAAATGGTTTTTTTAAAAAACCCTCTAGTTGTCTCTGTCTGAATTTTCTTTCCAGTATTTTCAGAACCTCCTACTCAGACTATACAACTCACATTTTGCTCTATATACTGTTCCACCATTCCTTTTCATTAGCTCTTCTTAACTTTAATTCATACTATTCTGAACTAGAATCACATAGCTTATACAGCTATATAAACCACAGATATGATTCTGCTTTTTACATTATGTTTTCCATTCCAAGGTTTTTAATATTTAACATTTCTTGATTATAACTGCTGAAATCCTGGAGAAGGCAAACAGTCATTCAAAAATCCCTTAGCCTAATTAGAATATTCCCTTCCCCCCTTATTCAAATAGAGTAAACTGAATAACTTTTATAGAGAGACCATCCTAGATTCTTTCTGGGGAAGTTGATCTTCTATTCTTAAATCTTTACATGTCCCATAATTTTCTGTAATAGCTAACAATATCTGAATCTATATTGATAAACTCCTGAAGCTCTAATGATGCCATATCATTCTAGAAAAAGATAAACTATTTAGTTTCCCCTATATGGGCATATCTTGGTGACCACATTATATACTTTAGGGTTAACCTTACTCTCTTGTCTTTATGAAATTTATTTTCCCTATTTTCAAATTAAAATAGCATTTTTTTCTATGATTTCTTTGTTTAACATATTTGGTAATAATTCACTATCTCTTTCCTGTTTCTTTAACTTCAAAATAAGGTCCCTTTTAACACTTACTTTACCAATTCTTCCTAAAGTAACTGTCTCTCCTGAAAGGGGGAGGGAGGGAAATACTCTGGCAGCACAGAAGCAAGGGGAATGGGAAAGAGAAGGGAATATAAACAAGGAATGGGGGGGGCTTCTCATAATAGTAAAATAACAGGGTGAATAGTTTTGCCTCAATTTAATATCAAAATCCATTCCTTTTTTAAAATAAAAATAAAAATTCCCCTCTAAGAAGTGCTTAAGAGACAACGCAGGGGTGAGGAAGGAGGGATTATATTACCCATTGTATCACAGGCAGAAAGCAGACTCAAGGGGAGAGCCAGTGAGGGCATTAGATGCCTAAAAATCTAGGTGCCTGAAATAACAAAGAGAAGTAATTTAAAAATGAGGCAATCCAAAGAAACTTTAGGGGAATTTTTCTCCCCATTTAACAAATCAATAGAAGAACCCAAACACACAAATAGACAATCTGAACATATAAAGACAGATGAGGCACAAGCACCGATTACACAAATGCAAAAGAATTTCCCAAACTGATAATTTCAACATATATCAACAAACACAGGCCAATGGCAAATTCCTAATGACTCAGAAATGCTGTGAGGGGACATTTCAGTGTCACGTCTGAGCATCTCTCCCTCCCAAAGGCCAACCAAATGTGTTCCTTGATATCGCAAAGAGCACCCAAAAGAGGGGACTCAGACATCACGTCTGATATGGGATTCCTCTGCAACCAAATGTCTAGACCCAGAACCAGAACAAGCTTACCTCCAGAGATGTAACAGGATCTCCACTTAGGCCAATTGGGGGACTGCAGTCAAGGAGGGGTTTATACTAATACTATGTCTACCTTGAGACCTTGGAACATCATCAGGGGCCAGATCCCCTAGGAAAGGAAAGACAGTCTATTTGAACCTAAACTCAAGGCTCCCATGGTCTCTTGTGGTGACACAAAACACCAAGATCTCACTGGGCCTCAAAATGTTGAACCCAAAGAGCGATATGGAGAGCAAAATTTGATAAGTTCGGAGATCTTTAATTTCCTGGGGACTGCCTAGGAATGAAGAGTACCCAAATCAGACAGTACCTGCGTGTTCAGGGGATAGGGTTTTTATAGTGTTTTGAGTGGGGGGGGGGGTACTGAGAGCAATCAGTATACAGAAGCAAAGACAGCAGTTAGATATATTTTCTTGTCATACTACTACAAACATATGTAAACACATGGTTCAGTATAGATAGGGGGCTAGACAAAGTGGGAAAGGGTCAGGGTCTTTGTGTTATATCTGAACATGTTCCCTGAGATGGAGGGAGTCATGTATTCATGGACTTCCCACAGGTTTGAGGGAGTGAAATTTGCTATCTTATGGTTCCAGCTGCATCTGGAGAAGGGGAGGCAGTCCTGGGAGGAAGCAGGAATTTTACAGATACAGCAAGATAATTAGGCTAACAAGGGAACTTTGTGAATTTTAGACAAATTTATCATGTATCTGTAACCCCTAGAGTCAAGCATTAGGGTCCTGTCAGATTATTTTCAGACCCAAAGATGCCTAGCCAAAGTTATTTTTCTGAGGATTTTCTTGGGGCCTAGAAAGGTGTCAAAAACTCCTTCTATACACAGATTACACAAATATTCATATTGGACTTCAGTAGAAATAATTAGTTAACTTTAGCAAAGTCACAGTATATAAATTAAACCCTCATAAATCCTCAACATTTATATACATATATATATATATACATATATACATATATATATGTATATATGATTAGCAAGATGCAGCAAAAAGACCTAAAAAGAGAAATCCCATTTAAAGTAACTTCAGACAATATAAAATACTTGGGAGTGTACCTGCCAAGACAGACTCAGAAACTTTTTGAAAACAATTACAAAGCACTTCTCACACAGATTAAATCAGATTTAAATAACTGGGAATATGTCAACTGCTCATGGATAGGCAGAGCTAATATGATAAAAATGATATTTCTACCAAAATTAAACTACTTATTTAGTGTCTTACCAATCAAAATTCCAAAAAATTACTCTAATGAGTTAGAAAAATTTGTAAGTAAATTCATATGGAGAAATAAAAAGTCAAGAATTTTCAGAGATTTAATGAAAAAAAAGTGCAAAAGAAGGTGACTTAGCCCTACCAGATGTAAAATTATATGATAAAGCATCAGTCATCAAAACTGTCTGGTATTGGCTAAGAAATAGAGTGTTAAATAGGATCAGTTAAATAGGCTAGGTGCAATAGCAGGAAATGATCATCATAATCTGCTGTTTGATAAACCCAAAGAGTCCAGCTATTGAGATAAAAACTCTCTTTGATTAAAAACTGTAGGGAAACTTAGAAGTTAGTATGGCAGAAACTTGGATTAGAGCAACACCTCACATGCTATACCAAGATAAGACCAAAATGGATATGGGGGGCAGATAGGTGGTGCAGTGGATAGAATACTGGCCCTGGAGTCAGGAGAACCTGAGTTTAAATCCAGCCTCAGACCCTTAATAATTACCTAGCTGTGTAGCTTTGGGCAAGCAACTTAACCCCATTGCCTTGCCAAAAAAATGGGTACAGGATTTAGACATAAAAACAATATTATAAACAAACTAGGAAATCAAGGAATAGTTTACTTGTCAGATCTATGGAAAAGAAAGCAGTTTATAACCAAGAAAGAGATGGAGAATATCATTAAAAACATACTATATAATTTCAATTACATTAAATTAAAAAGCTTTTGCACAGAAAAAAACACTGTAACCAAGATCAAAAGAAGTGTAGTAAATTGTAAAACAATTTTTACAACTAATACTTCTGAAAAAGGACTAATTTCTAAAATATATAGAGAACTGAGTCAAATTTTTAAAAAAAAAAATCCATTCCCCAATTGTCACATAGTCAAAGGATATGCAAAGGCAATTTACAGATAAGGAAATCAAAACAATCCATAATCATATGGAAAATTGCTCTAAATCATTACTGATTAGAGAAATGCAAATTATAGCATCTCTGAGGTACCACCTCACACCTCTTAGATTGGCCAATATGACCAGAATGGACAATAATCAATGCTGGAAGGGATGTGGGAAATCTGGGACCTAATACATTGTTGGTGGAGCTGTGAACTCATTCCAAGTTTCTGGAGAGCAATTTGGAATTATGCCCAAAGGACAACAAAAATTTGACAAATGCAATTTGACAAATGCAAAAAAAATAATTCTCTCAAAATCTCAATTGGGCAAAAGGAAAACTCCTTCAAAAATGTAATTGACCAACTGGAAAATGAGTTATGAAAGGTAAATGAAGAAAATTCTTCTCTTAAAAAAAAGATTGGAATCTGTAGAAACTAATGACTTAATGAGACAACAAGAATATGTTAAACAAAACCAAAAAAATCAAAAGAAATAGAAGAAAATGTAAAATACCTCATCAGCAAAATCACTGACATCAAAAATAGATCAAGAAGAGACAATTTAAGAATTATTTGGGCTTCCTGAAAACATTGAGGATAAAAAAAACCTGATCTCAATATTATAGGATTTAGTGATGGATAATTGCCCTTATATTGTGGAACCAAGAAGACAAAAATAGTTATTGAAAAAAATACATCAATCCCCTCCTGAAAGGGATCTCAGAATGAAAACACCAAGGAATATTGTAGTCAAATTCCAGAACTATCAGATAAAAGAGAAAATCCTACAAGCAGGCAGAAAGAAACAATTCCATACCAAGGAGCCACAGTAAATATTACAGAGGAGCTGGCTACATCAATATTAAGGGATCAAAGGGCCTGGAATTCAACATTCCAAAGAGCAAGGGAGCATCAAATGCAGCCAAGAATTCACTATCTGGCAAAACTGAGCCTTTTCAGGGCAGCTAGGTGGTGCATGGATAGAGTAGTGGCCCTGGAGTCAGGAGGATCTTAGTTCAAATCCAGTCTCAGAAACTTAATAATTGCTTAGCTCTTTGACCTTGGGCAAGTCACTTAACCCCATTGCCTAAATAAATAATTTTTAAAAACCTGAGCCTTGGGGTGGCTCGGTGGCACAGTGGATAAATCACTGGCCCTGGAGTCAGGAGTACCTGGGTTCAAATCCGGTCTCAGACACTTAATAATTACCTAGCTGTATGGCCTTGGGCAAGCCACTTAACCCCATTGCCTTGCAAAAACCTAAAAAAAAAGCCTGAGCCTTCTCTTCTAGGAGAAAAGATGGGATATGTAATGAAACAGGAGAATTCCAACTTTTCCTGAGAAAAATACCAAAGCTAAATAGAAAATTTGGACTTCAAGAGACTCAAGAGACACATGAAAAGGTTAAAAAAAGGGTAAAGATAAAAACTGCTGTTCAATAAGATGAAACTGGATATATCTCCACCTGGGAGAAAGATTCTCATAACTCTTGTGAACTGTAACTCTATTAGAGAGAATATGCTTAGCCTGGGGTAATGGACACTAATGACTTATCTGTGACTTTGATAGAATGATTTAAAAACAATATCTCCTTAAAAAGGTGGGGCAGTAAGGAGATGGGAGGATGGAGGAGACTGAATGGGGAAAATCACATTATATAAAGAGGTACAAAGAACATGTTACAACAGAGGGGAAGAAGGGAGGAAGTGAGAACCACCTGAATCTTACTTTCATCAGATTTGGCTCAAAGTTAACATACACACACTTAGTTGAGTAAAGAAACTTAACTTAGCTTTCAAGTATTAAAAGGGGAAAGGGGAGGGGAGGAAAAAAAGGAACTGACAGAAAAAAAGGAATACTGAATGGGTAAAGGAAAAGGGAAAAGAAAAGGGAGGAGGGTTAGATATAATGGGGAAAACATGCTAAAGGAGGTGGTATTCAGAAGCAAAATACTGGGGAATATGGATAAAATGAAAGAAGAGGGAAATACAGAGAGAAGATAGCATGGAGAGCAATAAAGAGTTAGTAATTTATAACTTTGAATGTGAATGGGATGAAGTTTCCCATAAAACATAAGCAAATAGCAGAGTGGATTAAAAAACAGAATCCTACAATATATTGCATACAAGAAATTCATTTGAAGCAGAGAGATGCGTAAGAGTAAAGGTAAAAGGTTGGAACAAAATATACTTTGCTTCAGCTGAAGTGAAAAAAGCAGGGGTACCAATCCTTATCTCAGACAAAGCAGCTGCAAAAATAGATATTAAAAGAGATAAGGAAGGGAACTACATCCTCCTAAAGGTACCTTAGACAATAAAGTAATTTCAATACTAAATAGGTATGTACCCAATGATATAGCCTCCAAATTATTAGAGTAGAAGTTGAAGGAATTACTGGAAGACATAGACCGCAAAACTCTTCCAGTGGGATACCTCAACCTCCAACTCTCATACTTAGATAAAGCTAACCATAAAATAAAAAAGAAGAAAGTTAAGGAGGTAAATAGAATGTTAGAAAACCTAGATATGATAGATCTTTGGAGAAAATTGAATGGGGGATAGAAAGGAATATACTGTTTTCTCTGGCACTTACACAAAAATTGACCATGTACTAGGGCATAGAAACATTATAATCAAATGCAGAAAGGCAAAAATAATGAATACTTCCTTCTCAGACCATACTGCAATAAAAATCACATGCAATAATTGACCAAGGCAAGATAGACCTAAAACTAATTGGAAACTAAATAACCTCATTTTAAAGAACAAGTGGATCAAACAACAAATTATAGAAAGAATTAATGATTTCATCCTAGATAATGACAATAATGAGACAACTTACCAAAATACAACCAAGGGATACAGCCAAGGCAGTTGTCAAGAGATATATTATATCTTTAAATGTTTACATGAACAAACTAGAGAAAGGAAATCAATGAACTAAAAATGCAACTAAAAAACTTAGAGAAAGAAGAAATTAAAAAACCCCAATTAAATACCAAATTAGAAATACTAAAAATAAAAGGAAAAACTAATAAAATCAAAAGCAAGAAAACTATTAAACCAAGAATTGGTTTTATGAAAAAACAATAAAATTGATAAACTTCTGGTTAATTTGATTAAAAAAAGAAAGAAGAAAACCAAATTGCTAGTATCATACATGAAAAAAAGATGAACTCACACCAATGAGGAGGAAATTAAAGCAATAATGGCAGGATCTTGAATTAGACAAACATCTCACACCCTTTACCAAGAGGTCAAAACAGGTACAGAAGTTAGACATAAAAGTCAATATTATAAGCAAACTATGAGATCAAGGAATAGTTTACCTATCAAATCTCTGGAAAGGGAAGCACTTTATGACCAAGGAAGAGATCAAGAACATCATTTAAAAATAACACTAGATAATTTTGATTATGTCAATTTAAGAAGCTTTTGCACAGACAAAACCACTCTAACCAAGATCAAAAGAAATGTAGTAAATTGGGAAACAATTTTTACAACTAGTATTTCTGACAAAGGACTCATTTCTAAAATATACAGAGAAGTGAGTCAAATTTATAAAAAGTAAGCCATTCTCCAGTTGACAAATGGTCAAAGGATATGTAGAGGCAATTTACACATGAGGAAATCAAAGCAATACATAGTCATATGAAAAATTACTCTGAATCATTAATTATTAGAGAAATGGAAATTAAAACATCTCTGAGGTACCACCTAACACCTCTCAGATTGGCCAATATGACCAGAAAGGACAATGATCACTGTTGGAAGGAATGTGGGAAGCCTGGGACACTAATATATTGTTAGTGGAATTGTAAACTCATTCAACCTTTCTGGAGAACAATTTATAATTAAGCCCAAAGAACAATTAAAATGTGCATACCCTTTGATCCAACAATACCATTACTGGGTCTATACCCTGAAGAGATCATGAAAATATAAAAACAACACTTGTACAATATGAATATTTATTCAAAGCAGCTCTGTTTATGGTGGCAGAGAATTAGAAACTGAAAAAATTGTGGTACATGTGTATTATGGAATATTATTGATCTAATAGAAACCAGGAGGGATGGCAATTCAGAGAAGCCTAGAAAGACTTGCATGATGAACTGATGCTGAGGGAGATGAGCAGAACCAAAAGAACATTGTACAACATAAGAGCAACATGGGGTTGATGATCAGGCTCAATGGATCTGCTCATGTCATCAGTATCAATAATCAGGGACAATTTTAGGGTATCTGCGATGGAGAATACCATCTGTATTCAGAGAAAGAATTGTAGAGGTTAAACAAAGACCGAAGACTATCACCTTTAAATTTAAAAAAGTTATCATATATTATGTAATTTTCTATCTCTTATACTTTATTTTTTCTGTAAGGATATAATTTTTCTCTCAACACATTCAATTTTGATCAATATATAACATGGAAACAATGTAAAGGCTATCAGACTGCCTTCTGTAGGATGGGGGCAGGGAAGTGAGATTGGGGGATAAATAGTAAAATTCAAAAAAATGTTTAAAAATACAAAATCTTCAGGGCCATATGGATTCATGAGTGAATTCTACAAAACTTTTAAAGAACTATTTCCAATTCTATATAAACTATTTGAAAAAATAGATGATAGAGGAGTTCTGACATATTACTTTTATGACATCAGTATGGTACTGATGTCTAAACCAGGAAGAACCAAAACAGAGAAAGAAAATTATAGATCAATTTCCCTAATGAATATTGAGGTAGAGCTTTTTAATGACATATTAACAAAGACATTACAACAAGTTATCATTAGGATAATATACTATGATCATGTAGATTTTATAATCAGGCATGCCAGAACGGTTTCAATATTAGGAAAACAATAAGCATAAATGATCATATAAATAACAAAACCAATGGAAATAGATGCTGAATCAATACATGCTTTAAATGCCTTTGACAAAATGCAGCACCTATTCCTATTAAAAACACTAGAAAACATAGTAATCACAATTAAAATGATAAGCAGTATCTATCTAAAACAATCAGCAAGCATTCTTTGCAATGGAGATGGAGCATTGCCAATAAAATCTGAAACAAGAATGCATATTATCTCTATTCAATACAGTGTTAGCTTTAGAAGTATTCAATAAATGCTAGCTTTAGCAATAAGAGAAGAAAAAGAAATTGAAGGAATTAAAATAGTCAATGGGTAAACAAAACTCTCTCTTTTGCAGATGATATGGGAAACTTAGACATTTAGAAAATCCTAGACAATCAACTAAAAATTAGTTGAAAAAAATAAGCAACTTTAGCAAAGGGGCAGGATAGAAAGTAAACTCACATAAATTATCGGCATTTCTGTATATTATCAACAAAGTCCAGCAAGGAGAGAATTTCCATTTAAAGAATACTAGTCAGGGGCTGCTAGCTGGCGCAGTGGATAAAGCACCGGCCCTGGAGTCAGGAGTACCTGGGTTCATATCCGGTCTCAGACACTTAATAATTACCTAGCTGCATGGCCTTGGGCAAGCCACTTAACCCCATTTGCCTTGCAAAAACAAACTAAAAAGAAAAAAGAATACTAGTCATTTCTCCCATTCCTAAATGATCAAAGTATATGAATAGGAAATGTTCAGATGAGGAAATTAACATGAAACAATACTCTAAATCATTATTGATCAATATTGAAGGAGATGTGGGCAAAGTTGGACACTAATACACTGTTGGTGAAGTTGTGATCTGATTCAATCATTCTAGAGAGAGATTTGGAACTATGCTCAAAGGTCAATAAAACTGTGCATACATTTTGATCCACTACAAGGTCTATAACCCAAAGAGATGAAAAGAAAGGGGAAAGGATCCACAAGTCCAAAAAATATTTGTAGTAGATCTTTTTGTAGTGGCAAAGAATTGAAGAATGAGAGGATGCCCATTAGTTGGGGATTGGGTGAATAAGTCACGATACATGAATGTGATGAAGTACTACCGTTCTGTAAGAAATCATGAGAGGCCTGACTTCAGAAAAGCCTGGAAGACTTGGATAAACCAATGCTGAAATGAGCAGATACAAGATAACTTTATATACATTATGATTAACTATTTTCAGTAGTACAATGGACAATTCTAAAAATCATTTGATAGAAAATGCCATCCACATCCAAAGGGGGAAAAAACTATAGAACCTCAATGTAGAGAAAGCATTCTATGTTCACTTCTAAAAACGTTTTTAATCTTTTTTTCCCTTTTTCTCATCTTTTTCCCTTTAGTTCTGACTCCTATAGCATGACTACTTTAGAGACATTTTAAATCTGATTATACATATAGAATCTATATAAGATTACTCTCTGTTGTGGGGGAGGGGAGAACGAAGGATGGGTAGGAGAAAAATGTGGAATTCAATAGTTTACAGAAAGATGAATGTTGAAAACTCTCTTTGCATGTAATTGAAAAAATAAAAGAACATAAAAAAAGAAATTAAGTTAAACAGAGGCACAAAGTTCATAGTCCAGTCTAGAAAAATGGCAAGAAGTAGGCAATAGGTATTGATTTCCCCCCCTTCTTTTTCCTTCTCTGCCCTCCCTCCAAGTTTCTTAAGAAGGGGTAGGGCAGAGCTTAGGGTTAGTTCTCTTCACCCTCCTAATCTTCTCATATTATTTTAGTATTTGTAGGAGTTTGGTTGGCTATGCCTGGCTTGGATTTATAAAGTAGTCAAAATAATAAGTGATTAATGTCTCTTTGCAAAACAGACCAAGTGGTGGTATTGTTGGATCAAAGGTTATGCACAATTTGATTACCTTTTGAGCACAGATGTGAATTGCTCTCCAGAATGGATAGATTAGTTCACAATTCTATCAACAATGCATTAATGTTCCAATTTAGTCACATCTTCTCCAACATTTATCACTTTACTTTTCTATCATATTAACTAAACTTATAGGTATTAGGTGGTACCTCAGAGTTGTTTTCATTTGCTTATCATTAATCAATAGTTATTTAGAATATTTTTTTTCCATTTGACTATAGATAGATGTAATTTCTTCATCTGAAAACTGCCTGTTCATATCCCTTGTTCATTTTTCAGTTGGGGAATAACTTGTATTCTTATAAAACGAATCAGTTTTTCTATTTATTTGAGAATTGAGAATTTTTATCAGAAATACTTGCATAAATTGTTTCCCATCTTTCTGCTTTCCTTTTAATCTTGGCTTTGTTGGTTTTGTTTGTTCAAATCTTTTTAATTTAATGTAATCAAAATGATTCATTTTGCATTTCATAATCTCTGTCTCTTGTTTGGTCATATACATTCTTCCCTTCTCCATAGATTTGCCTAGCAAACTGATCCTTGCTCTCCTAATTTGCTTATGATGTCAACATGCCCCCATTTTAACCTTAGTTTGTTGTATGGTATAAGATGCTGTTCTATACCTAGTTTCCATCAAGCCATTTTCCAGTTTTCCAGCATTTTATGTCAGATAGTGAGTTCTTATCCTAGAAACTGAAGTCTTTAGGTTTATCTAACAGTAGATTGCTATAATCATTTACTTTTGCATCTTGTATGCAAATTTGATCCACTGATCTACCACTCTATTTCTTAACCAGAACTAAATAGTTATGATGTTTGCAACTTTATAATGTTGTTTTAGATCTTAGTATAGCAAACTCACCTTCCTTTGTATTTTTTGTCAATTAATTCCCTTGGTATTCTTGTACTTTTGTTCCTCCAGATAAATTTTGTTATAATTTTTATTAGTTCTATAAAATAACTTTTGTTAGTTTAATTTCTGTAGCACTGAATAAGTGATTTAATTTAGGTAGAAATGGCATTTTACTATATATTAGCTTAGTCTACCCATGAGCAATTGAGATTTTACCAGTTGTTTAGATCTGACTTCATTTTTGTGAAAAATGTTTTGAAATAGTGTTCATCTAGTTCCTAGGTTTGTCTTGGAAGTACACTTCCAAATATTCTATATTATTAACAGTTATTTTAAATGGAATTTCCTCTTCCATCCCTTCTTGTTGAACTTTGTTAATAATATGTAAGAAAGAATGATGACTTATGTGGATTCATTTTAGGGAAAACTGTAATTATTCTTATATTCACTAGTGCTTTTAATAGGAAAGGGTGCTGTATTTTTTCTAAAAATTTTTCTGTATCATTGAGATGTAACAGTGTATTATTCTGATGACAAATTTCTGTAATATACAGTTGAATATACTTTTTAATTATTTACAAACATCTTTACAGAATAACATGTGATAGTTTTTTTGTATAATATATTTGATTTTGTAAATATGTACTTCCTGATGTGATTTTTGTGAGAAATGCTAAATCTTTTAGTATATCATGTCCTCTCAAAATTGGCAGGAGCTAAATAATAGTTTGTGGGCGATTTGTATTGTGTACTGTACAATAACTGGGGAACTTTTATAATTATAAAAATATATATTAACTTTCAGTGTGTTGTTTAAACAAATGACTGGAACATACTAAAGATATTAGTAGGATTTTTCTGAATATTTCAGTCTTGAACTCAGGCTAGCTTTCTTGTGTTTTTCAAAACAAAATTGTGTCTTGTCTTTTAAAATCAATATATTTGTTTCCTTGTTAAAAAAATTTCTGTAATATCTTTGCTAATATTTCATTCAGAATTTTTGCATCAATATTTATTAAAGAAATATAATTTTCCCTTTGGTTTCACTCTTCCTGGTTTAGGTATCAGTACCAAATTTGTGTCCTAAAAGAAATTTGATAGAATTATATGTTTTTTAGGTTTTTGCAAGGCAATGGGATTAAGTGGCTTGCCCAAGGCCACACAGCTAGGTAATTATTAAGGGTCTGTGGCCAGATTTGAACTCAGGTACTCCTGACTCCAGGGCTGGTGCTCTATCCACTGCACCACCTAGCTGCCCCAATAAAACTATTTCTTTGCTTATTTTTCCAAATAGTTTACATAGTTTTGGAATTAATTATTCTTTAAACATTGGGTAGAATTCACTTATAAATCCATCTGGCCCTGGAGACTTTCTTAGGGAATTCATTGATGGCTTATTTAATTTCTTCTTCTAAAATAAGTTTATTTAAACATTTTCTTTCCTCTATTGTGGATCTGGGCAATTTATGTTTTTGTAAATATTCATCCATTTCACTTAGATTATCAGAATTATTGGCATACAGTTGGGCAAAAGAACTCCCAATTATAACTTTAATTTTCTTTTCATTGGTGGTAAATTTACCCTTTTCATTTTTGATACTAATAATTTTGTTTTCATCTTTCTCTTTTAAAATCAAATAGGCCTGTTTTATTGTATTATTTATTTTCCCCATTAAACCATCTCCTGGGCAACTGAAGAAGTAACGTAATTCATCAAAAAGTAAAATTGACTAACAAGAAAAGGAATGGAAATCATCAAAAAAAGTAAAATTAACCAACTGGGAAAGTAATGTGACTCATCAAAAAATAAAACAATCAAGTGGAAAAAAACTCATCTAAAAGTAAAATTAATTGATTGGAAAAGGAAACACTAAATCTAACCGAAGAAAATAAACTCTAAAAATTGGAATTGGACAAATGGAAATAAATGATTCTATCAGACACCAAGATTCCATCAAACAAAATCAAAAGGCTGAAAAAAAAAGCAGAAGAAAATGTAAAATACCTCTTAGGAACAATAATCAATGTGGAAACTCAATCCAGGAGAGGCAATTTATGAATTATTGGTTTACCTGAAAGACACAATCAGTAAAAGAGCCTGGACAATATTATGTAGGAAATTATCATGAAAAAGTCCTAATTTCCTGGAACAAGAAGATAAAATTGTCCTCGAAAGAATCCTCTGATCACATTCAGAAAGACATTCCAATATAAAAACTCCGAGGAACATGGTAACCTAATTTGAGAATTTTCAGTTAAAGGAGAAAATATTTCAAGGAACCAAAAAGAAGCAATTTAAATACCAAGGAATCATAGTCAGGATTACACAGAACTTAACAATTTCACATTAAAGGATCAGAGAATCTGGAGTATGATATTGGAGGTAAAAGAGCTTGTATTACAACCAAGAATCAATTTTGCTCTACAAAATTAAGCATATTCTTTCAGGAGAAAAGGTGGATTTTCAATGAAATAGAAGACTTCCAAATTTACCTGATAAAAACACTAGAACTGAAAAGAAAATTTGACCTTCAAATACAAAACTTGAGATGTGTAAAAAAGTAAATGCAAAGAAAAGAAGTTAGTCAATATGACTAAATAGGAAGACAATACCTATAATTCTTAAGAATTGCATTTCTCTTAAGTCAGTTGAAAAGAACATAATTAGATGGTTTGTCTAATTGCCATAAGTTGATCAAGCTATGATGATTTACAGGGCAGCTAGATAGCTCAGTGAATAGAGCATCGGTCCTGGAGTCAGAAGGACCTGAGTTCAAATTTGACATCAGACACTTAATAATTGCCCAGCTGTATGACTTAGGCAAGTCACTTAACCCCATAACCCTATTGCCTTATAAATAATTTTTTTTGAAAGATGTGATGATTTACTTTAGCTAATAAAGGTTGTATTTCTGGAGGGAGGTTATTTGGACAGAGGATATATGTATAAATTGATGATGTGATGATGTTTATGGTTCTTAAGAATTTTACTTCTTTCAGAACAGTTGTAAGGAGTATACCTTGATAGAACATGTGAGTATAAGACAGGCATATAACAATTAAGATATGGAAATAGTATTATAATGGAAGAAGGTAGAGGCATTAGAAGATAATTAACACCCTATGAAGAGCACAAAGGACCTATTATAGTGGAGGAAAATTAGTGAGGCTGTAAACACTGAAATTTTAACTCACAACAGATTTGACTCAAAGAGAATATTCCTTCTTAACAAAAGAAACTGGCATAGTGGTTAAGTAGAGAGAGCAATGAGTCTAAATTTCAATCCCATGCACAATTCTTCTAAGGGGTATATGTGACTTACCTGAAGCAAATCCTTACCCTCCAAAATCTGCTTCTGCCAGTGGAATCATTTTCCCTCACTGATAGGTCAGGAAACCTAATTAATTTTTGTCAAGTGCTTTAATATTTAGATAAAAGGAGTTATAACAGAGGATATAAAATAGTAATATCCCACCTGGAGCTGTTTCAGAAGTATGTCACATTAGGGGTTTATTCTTATTCTCCATTTGGAATCAGTTTCAGTCCTTCTGAAAAATGAATGCAAAATGCAAAATAAGGAAGGCCAGCAGCATCTTTGGAGAATTAGTTATTTAATGTTAAGATATCTAGAAAGCAGAGTTCAGACTCTGTGCAACAATTCCATAAAAACAAAGATAAGTAAAATGCACTAAAGGATGCAGTCAAAACTGGGAGATGTAAGGGAAAAAAGCAGAAGCATCAAGGATTGAGATTGGAAGAGTTAGGGGTGAATCTTGGGCTACTTAAGGGAGTTGAGTTATTTAAGAATTTTTAAATATTCAAAGCAATATTTTAAAAACAACTCTTTAGTGTGAGGAGTGTAGTTGTGTTTTTCTCCCCTTTTTGTATGAGTTTACATGAGATTTAAACTTTATAGTCTAGTAATAATGACACTACACAGAAACTCTCTGAGAGTCATGATTGCATATGTGTAAAATATTGACATTATAATATTATGATAGCTTTCTTTCTTTGTCATATAACAAACATAGAAAATGCTATAGAGAAACTACCCAAGTTTTGTTTAACTCTATTGATATTCATTGACTATAGTAAAGAACCTTAGTGTTACATCAGGTGTTGCTTCAATGGCACATAATGTAGTTGCTTGAGAACCAAGACTATGTAAACTGTTTTGCAAATCTTAAAAAAAAAAAAGATGTCTAACATGAATGGGTGAAAATGACAACTTAACATTTAGTGATTTAGTAAAAATAGTATTTTTTTTAGGTTTTTGCAAGGCAAATAGGGTTAAGTGGCTTGCCCAAGGCCACACAGCTAGGTAATTATTGTGTCTGAGGCTGGATTGAACCCGGGTACTCCTGACTCCAGGGCCAGTGCTCTACCCACTGCACCACCTAGCCGCCCCTAAAAATAGTATTAAGAGGAGAATATAATATCACCATACTTGTTCATCAATAAAAGAAAGAGCAGATCAATGAATTGGACATAAAACTAAAATCACTAGAAAACCAATAACTTAAAAACTTTAAAAAATAAAATAAGAGATTGAGAAAATTTTAAGGAATAAAAAATTAACAAATAAAACTAGGAAAAAAACAAGTATTAATTAACCAGATTAAAAAAAAGAAACATTCCCAATTTGGCTTAGGAATTTATCCTACCCTAAAGAGAAGTGGGAGGGAACAGGGGGTAAAGATATGGTAGGGAGCAGTCAAAACCAAATTATTGGTGAGGATGAATAAGGGGAAAGGATGTATAAAGGTACACTAAGAGGGAAGATAGGATGGAGGGAAAGAAAAGGTTTTTGCACAAAACAAACACAATGCAACCAAGATTAGAAGGAATTCAGAAAGTTGGGGAACAATTTTCACAGCTAGTGTTTTTAATAAAGGACTCATTTCTAAAATATATAGAAAACAGTCAAATTTATAAAAAAGAAAGTCATTCATCAATTGAAAAATGGTCAAAGGATATGAATAGAAAATTTTCAGATGAATAAATTAAAGCTATAATCATATAAAAATATTCAAAATCATCAAGGATCAGAGAAATAAAAATTAAAACAACTTTGAAATACCACCTCCCATATATCAGGCTAAAATGACAAAAATAAAAAATGATCAATATTGGAGTGAATGTGGGAAAACTGGAACCCAATGCACTAGTGCAGTTGTTAATTGATACAATAATTCTGGTGAGTAATGTGAACTATGCTCAAAGGGCAATAAAATTGTACATATCCTTTGATCCAACAATACCAACATTAAATTTATATCCCAAAAAGATCATAAAAAGGAGAAAAGGTCCATGTGTACAATAATATTCACAGAAGCTCTTTTTGTGGTGTAAAAAAAAATTGAGGGAACACCCATCAATTAGGAAATGACTGAACAAATTTATGGTATATGAATGCTATAGAATATGGCTATTGTGTATGAAATAATGAGGACTTTGAAAAAGCCTGGAAAGACTTGTGTAAATTGATTCTCAGAGATGAGAGTAGAATTTGGTGAACATCATATAAATTAATAGTAACATTGTGAGATGATCAACTATGATGGACGTAGTTCCTCTTAGCAGTTCAGTGATCAAGCACATACTGAAAGACGTGATAAAAAATGTCATCCACATTCAGGAAACAAGCAAACAATGGAATATGAAGGCAGAGCAGGGCATATGATACTCTCTTCTTAAAACTTCTTTTATGTTATTTCTTTCTCTCTCAAAATTGTTTTCCCCTTTAGTTCTAATTCTTTCACATTAGAATGCCAGAAGGACACTTGATGAAAAGACTATTTTACAGAGAACTCACAGAGGGCAAGCTTTCACAGGGACGTCAGAAGAAGTGAACCAGGATACCCTGAAGGTCTCTCTTAAGAACTTTAGAATTGATAGTACAGCATGGGAGATACTGGCATAAGACTGCCCAGCATGGCATGCCTTCATCAGTAAATGTGCTGCACTCTAGGAGGAAGGCAGAATTGAAGCAGCTCAAAGGAAACATGACATATGTAAGTTTAGAGTATCCATCCCAGGTGGTCACATGGACTACTTGTGCCTGACCTAGGGGAAACATTCTGGGCTCATATTGGTCTGATCAGCCACAGTTAGACTGTAATTTGTCTCAAATACAGTGATGTCATTTGGGTTTTCTTCAATAATGAAGGACAAGAACCAATATGGAAATAAGTTAAATGTAATTTTACATGTACAACCTATATCAAATTGTTCATTGCCATGGTAGAAAAATGTGATACTCAAAAACTTACAAAAAGATGAATGTTGGGGTGGCTAGGTGGCATAGTGGATAAAACACCGGCCCTGGAGTCAGGAGTACCTGGGTTCAAATCCGGTCTCAGACACTTAATAATTACCTAGTTATGTGGCCTTGGGCAAGCCACTTAATCCCATTTGCCTTGCAAAAACCTAAAAAAAAAGATGAATGTTAAAAACTGAAATAAAAGATACATAAATACAACCATTTCTTAGTTTTATTTATTAGTTCAATAGTTTTCTTTCAATTTTATTAATCTATCCTTTGATTTTCAGAATTTCTAATTTGGTATTTAATTGGCCATTTGTAATTTGGTCAAATTTTAACTTTTCAAATTGCATGTAATATTGTTCTATCATCACCTAAAAAAGATGGAAAAGCAAAAATGTCTTTCTGCATTTGATTGTTTGAATTTTATACCCTAATACATTATCATATTTGTATGTCTGTGTCATGTTGATATTTGTCCTTCATTTTTTTTAGGTTTTTTTTTTGCAAGGCAATGGGGTTAAGTGGCTTGCCCAAGGCCACACAGCTAGGTAATTATTAAGTATCTGAGGCCGGATTTGAACTCAGGTACTCCTGACTCCAGGGACAGTAGTCTATCCACTGCACCACCTAGCTGCCCCTGTCCTTCATTCTTGAAGAAGAACATGATATCAGGGAGGTGATGCCATGAAAAGCAAGTGAATTGGATTTGAGTGAGAAATTGCTTCAGAGCCAAGTGACCAGACTCATTTTCTCCTCTGGAGCCATCTGAGTCTAGGGACCAGATATGAATCAAAATGACTAGAGATGATGCTGGATATAAATCAGGGTTAGTGACTGGCTCAAGATCATACAGTTAATAAGTGTCAAGTGTTTGAGGGCAGATTTGAACACAGGTCCTCCTGACTTCAGGTCTGATGCTCTATCCACTGCAATACTTGGCTGCCCCTTAATGCAGTACCATATTCCACTGAGGAAAAGGTACATTCCTTTCTAACACTATTCAATTTTCTCCATATGTCTATCTTTTCTCACTTTTAAAAAAAAAAATTTATTCACCTTAACTTCTTTCTTGGTTATTTTGGGGTTAGTTTTATCTTGCTCTGAGAGAGGGATGTTGTGGTCCCTCACTAGTATCAATTATTTATTTATCTATTTCTTCCTATAACTCACAACTTCTCTAAAATTTTGGATGCTATACTTTTCTTTGATATTGTGAGCTTTTCTAAGAGGATTTTTTGGACTTGGAACCAATTCATCTTTCCCTTTATGGCTTCACATGTAGGCATTTTAATATTGTTGCCCTATTCTGAGTTTGTGTTTTGATCTTCCCTGTCATTGTAATCACTTTCTATGGTCAGAGTTTTGTTTTTGCTTTTTATTAATTTTTAAAGTTGAACTCTGCCTCTGTTGAAGCACAAGGGGCACTGACTGTTTGCCTTCTGTACTCACAGCTCACAGATCTCACACCATCTTTGTTGCTCCAGAATTATTTTAGAGATTGGATTTACCATTGTTCCTGAGGGAAACTGGGGAGAACTCAGGAAACTTCTTGTCCTCTGCCCACCATCTTGGTTCCATGTCCTCTTTGCAGACACAAGACATATACTTAACACTTCTTGGTGGTATCTGTGGTCATCTTGGGACAGAATCATCTGTTTCTTATTAGTTCTGTGGACCTTTATTTAGCTTTGTCAATCCTGAGTTCCCAAATCTTCATTCAGAACAGGCCTTTTGCAAACTCTGTGGGAATCCCCAAGGAGAAAATTTTTTATCACCCTGCTGATGTGGCTTCCAGGAATGAAGAGATTTTGGTAGGTGAGTCAAGAAATATTGAGTACTTGTTTGTATGAGGAGAGTCCAGTACTAACTTAGATATTAGAATAGATTGTGTTCAAGAAATTAATGATTTCTTAGACACTTTACTTCAGATGATCCTGAAGCATGATGAAGAATTAAAGTGTTACACAAATATGATTACATATTTTATCTTGCCATCACCCATAAATGTAACACTCTCATGTTTAAGAACTCTGAAATACATTTATCCAATATCTTTCTAAAAATTTGGCTTTTTTGAATAAGAAACTATGACCTTCATTACTTCCAATATACAATCATTTTTCATGCCAAAACCTCTGAACTTTCTGGATTGCCATCAATCCTACCTACAGTTTGCTTGACAAAACTGGTGAAAATCATGAAACTATGCTAATTAGGTACAACTCAAATTTACATTTCATAACCTCACCTAGGTTCTTATTGAAACACAGCAATATTTAACATGTTTATAATTAATTCATTATCCTAATTGCTCCACTAAATATTCTAAATATTTTCATCCCTTCTTAAACATCTCATGATTCTCTCATAGCAACTTGTCAGCTGTGAAACTTTGCTTCAGATTTCACTGATAAAATTTAGATCATTTGAAAAGCTCTTTCTTCTCCCCTCCATCCCATCTTATATCACTCAGATACCTTTTACCTTTATCTTGTCCTTTACCCCAATCTCACCTGAAGAGATGGCCTTTGTCCTTGTCAAGGCAGACTCTTCTCCCTGCAAAAATGATTGAATTTCATTCATCATTTTCATAATTTTATCCCTTCCATCATCTCTATTCTATCACTAATCTTTTTTTCCTTTGCAAAACATCTTTGTATATTTGCTTTGTTGCAAAAAGAAAATACAATTGAAATTATCAAATTATCAAAATTATACTTCAATCTGTATTAAGAGTTCAATGAGGTGGCTATGTGGTGCAGTGGATAGAGCACCGACCTTGGAGCCAGGAGTGCCTGAGTTCAAATCTGGCCTCAGACACTTAATAATTATCTAGCTGTGTAGTCTTGGGCAAGCCACTTAACCCCATTGCCTTGCAAAAACTAAAAAAAAAAGTTCATCAGTTCTTTTTTCTGGAAATGGATAACATTTTTCATCCTGGGTCCTTCTATAATTGTCAGTAGTTTAACTTTTAGCCTCATCATTCAACTGAAACTACTCTCTCCAAAGTTGATAGTGATATCATAATCATTCAATCTAATGGTCTTTCTTATTCCTCATCATTGACTTTTCTGTAGCTTTTGTCACTATTGTTCACTTTCTCCCATATACTTTCTTCTCTCTAGGTTTTTGGGATACATCTTTACTGATTGATCTCCTACTTGTCTGATTTCTCTTCAGTCATTTTTGCTGGTTCTTCAACTAGGTCATACATGTTACCTATTATATCATACCTGTTCCATAAGGTTCTGTCTTCAATGGTATTTCACCTGGTGATTTCAACAGCTCCAAATAAATCTCAATTTAGATTATCAATGATTTTAAAGCTATAACGTCTCTCATGAACTCTACTCTTGTTTGTCCAAATCTTGTTGGACACCTTGAACTAGATATCTCATAACTATATCAAACTTAATATGTCCAAAATTAAATTTGCTATCTTTCATCCAAATCCTCCCTAGGACACCTAGGTTCACATCATAGATATCACATCCTCAACATCTCACCATTTCTCACAATACTATATCCAAATGGTTGTAAAGTCCTTTCTCTACCTTTATATTATCTCTAATATATACCCCGTTGTTCCTCTAACACCTCCATCAATCTGTTGCAAGCCTTCATAGTTTCACATCTACACTCTTGCAATATTCTGCAGCTTTATCTGCCTGCTACAAATCTACAATGCATCCTTTACTTAGAGATATAGTGAGTTTCAGGGAGGACTAGCAGCAATGATGTAAGTGTTAGCCAAAATCTTTCAAGAGCTACTCCTCTACTTTTGGTATTCACCCAACTTTCAAAAGTGACTCTAAGAAGAAATCACAATATGCATAGTGGTCACACTCTGGTAAAATCATCTCTGTAGGGGCAGCTAGGTGGCATAGTGGATAAAGCACTGGCCTTGGAGTCAGGAGTACCTGGGTTCAAATCCAGTCTCAGACACTTAATAATTACCTAGCTGTGTGACCTTGGGCAAGCCACTTAACCCCATTTCCCTTGCAAAAATCTAAAAAAAAACCCCAAAAATCATCTCTGTAGAGAGTAACTGACAGCTTCAAACCCATGAGTGAATTAGGGGGCTATCTATCCCAAATATATAAAGATTTCACTTAGCAATCTGAATAGATTAAAATAATGTGTTCCAACAGCCTTGAAGTCAGTTAAAGCAGAAATTTTATAGGACTTAGAACTTGGTCAGACATCAAAAATTCCAAGCTCATCCACTCATGACTGGACCATCACCATTCAGCTTGTTGTTTTTTATCCCTCATCATTGGACTTCTATGACTCTGGAAGAGGGAGTGAGATTGTATAATTATGCTTTATTTTAAATCCAATTTATGCTTAAGTCAAGATAAGTTATGTCTCCAGTGATATAATTGGTCCTTTCAAAAATGAAATGTGAACAATGACAACTCAACATTAAAATGTTCTTCCCAAAGCACAAATATGACTATATCATGTTGTCCCCCCCCACTCAATAAAGTTCACCTTCTTATCACCTGTAGTGTCAAATAAAAAATTCTGTTTGTCATTCAATGCCTTTCATTATATTCCTACTCCCTCTTTTCAATCTTTTTAAACTTTACACTTCCCAGTCTTGGAGGAGGCAGAAAGAATGGATATAAGGTAAGGACATAAGATGATGGATTGACTTAGTACGCAACACTCTATTTCTGTGAAAAAGGGAAAGGACGAAAGAGAGTGAGGACACTGATATTTAAGAAGTGGAAGATCAGAGATATAGCAATTATCATCAGATGACCCCAGTCTTTTAAGTGAAGAAGGAATATGATCATTTGTTGTAATTCTGGGAGGTGAGAGCACAGTAAGGAAAGAGAAAACAGAAAAAAAGTATTGGAACCATTACTGAAGAAATGAGATAAACATTTGATAAGCATAAAGTAAATGAATTGTAAAGCAGCAACTTTAGACCAAGAGGGACCATTACAAATCATAATAGAGATTTCTGGCCAAGATGGTAGAGAGAAGACATTCCCTGTGCTAAAGTCTCCTAATCTTCCATCATTTATAATATGGAACAAACCTCTTAACAGACATCCAATTGAAAAACCCAGAAAGAGAAGCTAGGAGAAGAACATCTATCTCAAGGTCTGTCTTCAGGAATCATGGGTGAACTGCGCACAGAGAGCAGAGAGCCAGTAGAGGTCAGGTGAGAGCCAGACTAATCTAAGATCAGCTGCGGAGGCTTTGACTGTGGGAGCTATGATCTGAGAGCCAACTGGGGAGCAGAGGCGTTGGCTCTGTAACTGATAATCTGGGGCTTACCAGCAGGACTGGAGGGCAAGTTCTAGCCTCTAGCACCTCCTACCAGCTGGCCCACGTGGAGTTACTAAGCCCAGTGAGTAAAGCCTCTAGGGATCACATCTGTGAACCAGGCCCTCCCCTAACACAAGATCTTAGGAAAATGAAGAAAGACCAGTGAAAAGGAGTGAGTCCACAGAAAAATTCCTAGAAGGAAAAGACCCTAACTCAGAGATACCTACAACCTCTGAGGAGAATATGATTTGGTCACCAGCACAGAAAGACTTCCTAGAAGAAATCAGAAAGTAGTCTAAAAATCAATTGGAAAATCTGGGAAAAGAAACCCAAGAGAATATTAACACTTTGCAACAAGAAAACAAATCCTTGGAAAATACAATTGGATAAATGCAAAAAGAAAATAATTCTCTCAAAACCTCAGTTGGACAAATGGAAAACTCTTTCAAAAATAGAACTGACCAATTGGAAAAGGAGTTTCAAAGGGTAAATGAAGAAAATTCTTCTCTAAAAAAAAAGAATGGAGTCTTCAGAAACCAATGACTTCATGAGACAACAAGAATCTGTTAAATAAAACCAAAAAGGCAAAAAAAATAGAAGAAAACATAAAATGTCTCATTGGCAAAACCACTAACCTCAAGAATAGAATGAGGAGAGATAACCTAAGAATTATTGGTCTTCCTGAAGGGGGGGGAAGCCTGGACTTAATATTACAGGATTTAGGGGTGGAAACTGCCCTGACATCATGGAACCAGACTGCAAAATAGTTGTTGAAAAAATACATCAATCTCCCCTGGAAAGGGATCCCAAAATGAAAATGCCAAGAAATATCATGGCCAAATTCCAGGACTATCAGATAAAAGAGAAAATCATGCAAGTAGCCAAAAAGAAACAATTTGGATACCAAGGAGCCGCAGCAAAGATTATGCAGGACCTGGTCACATCAATATTAAGGGATCAAAGGGCCTCGAATACAATGTTCCAAAAAGCAAGGGAGCTTGGAATACAACCAAGAATTCATTATCTGGCAAAACTGAGCCTTCTCTTGGGGCGGCTGGGTGGGGAAGTAGATAGAGGACCAGCCCTGGAGTCAGGAAGACCTGAGTTCAAATCTGGCCTCAGACACCTAGCTATATGGCCTTGGGTAAGCCACTCAACTTCATTGCCTTGTAAAAAAAACTGAGCCTTCTCTTACATGGAAAAAGATGGATATTTAATGAAATAGGAGACTTCCAGCTTTTCCTGATAAAAAGACCAGAGCTTAATAAAAAATTTGGACTTCAAACAAGAGACAAATGAAAAGCTTAAAAAGGGGGGGGATAAAAAAAGAAAAAAATGATATCCAATAAGATGAAACTGGCTATATCCCTACCTGGAAGAAAGACTTTAATAACTCTCAAGAATTGCAACTCTATTAGAGAGAATATATTCAGCCAGAAGTGATGGACACTCATGACTTTTCAGTGTCTCAGAATGATTTAAAAACAATACCTCCTTAAAAAGGGGGACAGTAAAGAGATGGGAGAATGCAGGAGTCTGAATGGGGCAAATCTCATTACATTAAGAGGTACAAAGGACCTAGTTCAATAGAGGGGAAAAGGGAGAAAGTAAGAACTGCCTGAATCTTACTCTCATCAGATTTGGCTTAAAGTTAACATATATATATATATACACTAAGTTAAGAAAATTAAGTATTCAAGTATTAAAGTATTAAAAGTATTTCAGGTATTAAAAGGAGGGAGGAGAGCAGGGAGGAATGGGGGAAATAACAAAAGGAAGGGAAGGAAGAAGGATCAAAGGGAAAGAGGAAAAAGGGGAGGGGGTTGGATAAAGGAGAATAAACACACTGAAAGTGGTAGTATTCAGAAACAAAATACTGGGGAATATGGATAAAGGGAAAATGGAAGGAAATACAAATAGAGAGAAGAAAACATGGAGGGCAATAAAAAGTTAGTAATTATAACTTTGAATGTGAATGGGATGAACTCTCCCTTAAAACATAAGAAAATAGCAGGGTGGATTAAAAAACAGAATCCCATAATATGCTGCTTACAAGAAATTCATTTAAAGCAGGAGATTCATATAGAGTAAAGGTAAAAGGTTGAAGCAAAATATATTTTGCTTCAGCTGAAATGAAAACAGCAGGGGTAGCAATCCTTATCTCAGACAAAGCAGCTGCAAAGATAGATATCCTTAAAAGAGATAAGGAAGGAAACTATATCCTCCTAAAAGGTACCATAGACAATAAAGTAATTTCAATACTAAATATGTATGCACCCAATGGTATAGCATTCGAATTCTTAAAGGAAAAGTTGAAGGAATTAAAGGAAGACATAGACAGAAAAACTCTACTAATGGGAGACCTCACCCTTCCATTCTCAAATTTAGATAAATCTAACCATAAAATAAACAAGAAGGAAGTTAAGGAGTTAAATGGATTGTTAGAAAACCTAGACATGATAGACTTATGGAGGAAATTGAATGGAGATATAAAGGAATATACTTTTTTCTGTAGTACATAACACTTACCCAAAAATAAACCATGTACTAGGGCATAAAAACCTAATAATTAATTGCAGAAAGGCAGAAATAGTGAATGCATCTTTCTCAGATCATAATGCAATAAAAAATCACATGCAATATTGGTCCAGGGAGATATAGACCCAAAACTAATTGGAAACAAAAGAACCTCATTTTAAAGAATGAGTGATCAACCAACAAATTATATAAAGAATTAATTATTTTATCCCATATAATGTCAATAATGAAACAACATACCAATCCCTATGCAGTACACTAAAGGTGGCTGTCAGGGGATATATTATATCTTTAAATGCTTATGTGAATAAATTAGAGAAAGAGGAAATCAGTGAACTAAATATGCAACTAAAAAAAAATTAGAGAAAGAACAAATTAAAAACCCCCAATTAAATACCAAATTAGAAATTCTAAAAAGGAAAGGAAAAATTAATAAAATCGAAAGCAAGAAAATTGTTGAACTAATAAATAAAACTAAGAGGTGGTTTTATGAACAAAACAACAAAATTGATAAACCTCTGGTCAATTTGATTAAAAATAAAAAAAGAAGAAAACTAAATTGCTAGTATCATAAATGAAAAAAGGTGAACTCATTACCAATGAAGAGGGAATTAAAGTAATAATTCAGAATTATTTTGCCCAACTCTATGTCAATAAATTTGGCAATCTATATAAAATGGATGAATATTTACAAAAATATAAATTGCTCAGGTTAAATGAAGAGGAAATTAAATACCTAAATAACCCTCTCTCAGAAAAATAAATTCAACAAGCCATTATTAAACTCCCTAAGAAAAAATCTCCAGGGCTTGAGGGATTCACAAGTGAATTATATACAACATTTAAGGAACAATTGGCTCCAATTCTATATAAACTCTTTAGAAAAATAGGTGAAGATGGAACTCTGCCTCACTCTTTTTATGACACCAATATGGTGCTGATACCTAACCAGGAAGACTTAAAACAGAGAAAGAAAACTATATACCTAGATCCCTGATGAATACAGATGCAAAAATCTTAAATAAAATCTTAACAAAATGACTACAACAAGTTATCACTAGGATAATACACTATGACCAAGCAGGATTTATCCCAGGAATGCAGGGTTGGTTCAATATTAGGAAAACTATCAGTATAATTAAGTATATCAATAACAAACCTAACAGAAATCATATGATTATATCAATAGATGCTGAACAAGCTTTTGACAAAATATAGTGTCCATTCCTACTAAAAACACTAGAGAGCATAGGAATAAATGGATTGTTCCTTACAATAATAAGCAGTATCTATCTGACTATCAACAAGCATTTTATGGAATGGGGATACTCTAGAGGCAATCCAAATAAGATCAGGGGTGAAATAAAGATGCCTACTATCACCACTACTATTCAGTATCATATTAGAAATGTTAGCTTCAGCAATAAGAGAAGAAAAAGAAATGGAAGGAATTAGAATAGGGAAGGAAGAGACAAAACTCTCACTCTCTGCAGATGACATGATGATATACCTAGAGAATCCCAAAAAATCATCTAAAAAAACTATTAAAAGTAATTAGCAACTTTAGCAAGGTTGCAGGATGTAAAATAAATCCTCATAAATATTCAACATATCTATATGTGACTAGCAAGATGCATCAGAAACTTTTTGAAAACAATTACAAAATACTTCTTACACAAATAAAAACAGATTTAAATAAATGGGCAAATATCAACTGCTCATGGATAGGCCGAGCAAATATAATAAAAAAATGACAATTCTACCAAAATTGAACTACTTGTTTAGTGTCTTACCAATAAAAATTCCAAAAAATTACTTTAATGAGGTAGAAAAAAGGTAAATAAATTCATATGGAGAAATAAAAAGTTGATAATTTCCAGGGATTTAATGAAAAAAGTGCAAAAGAAGGTGGCTTAACCCTACCAGATCTAAAATTATATTATAAAACATCAGTCATCAAAACTGTATGGTTTGGGGGCATCTAGTCGGCACAGTGGATAGAGCACTGGCCCTGGAGTCAGGAGTACCTGAGTTCAAATCTGGCCTCAGACACTTAATAATTACCTAGCTGTGTGGCCTTGGACAAGCCACTTAACTCCATTGCCTTGCAAAAAAACTGTCTGATATTGGCTAAGAAATAGAATGGCGGATCAATGGAATAGACTAGGTGCAATGGCAGAAAGTGATTATAGTAATCTGCTGTTTGATAAAACCAAAGAGTCCAGCTACTGGGAAAAAACCCTTTCTTCGACAGAAACCATTGGGAACATTGGAAGTTAGTATGGCGGAAGCTTGGATTAGACCAACACCTCATACCCTATACCAAGATAAGAACAAAATGGATCCAGGATTTAGACATAAAAAAACAATATAATAAGCAAACTAGGAGAACAAGGAATAGTTTTACCTGTCAGATCTATGGAAAGAAAGGGAAGCAGTTTATGACCAAGGAAGAAATGGAAAATATCATTAAAAATAAACTAGACAGTTTTGATTACATTAAATTAAAAGGTTTTGCACAGACAAAACTACTGTAAGCAAGATCAAAAGAAATGTAGCAAATTGAGAAACAGTTTTTACAACTAGCACTTCTGACAGAGGACTAATTTCTAAACTATATAGAGAACTGGTTCAAATTTATAAAAAGACAAGCTATTCCCCAATTGACAAATGGTCAAAGGATATGCAAAGGCAATTTATAGATGAGGAAATCAAAGCAATCCATAGTCATATGAAAAATTGCTCTAAATCACTAATTATCAGAGAATGCAAATCAAGCATTGCTGGGGTACTACTTCACACCTCTCAGACTAGCCAATATGACCAGAAAGGACAATGATCAATGTTGGTAGGGATGTGGGAATTCTGAGACACTAATACATTGTTGGTAGAACTGTGAATTCATCCAACCTTTCTGGAGAGCAATTTGGAATTATGCCCAAAGGACAACAAAAATGTGCATACCCTTTGATCCAGCAATACCACTACTGAGTCTATACTATGAAAAGATTATGAAAAAGGATGAAAATATCACTTGTACAAAGATATTCATAACAGCTCTGTTTGTGGTGGCAAAGAATTGGAAATCAAGTGAATGCTCTTCAATTAGGGAATGGCTTAACAATCTGTGGCATATGTATGTGATGGAACACTATTGTTCTATTAGAAAGCAGGAGGGATGGGAATTCATGGAAGCATGGAAGGATTTGCATGAACTGATGCTGAGTGAGATGCACAAAACCAGAAAAACATTGTATATACCCTTACAGCAACACTGGGGTAATGGTCAACCTTAATGGACTTGCTCATTCCATCAGTGCAACAATTGGGCACAAATTTTGGGTATCTGCAATGTAGAATACCATCTGTATCCAGAGAAAGAATTGTGGAGTTTGAATAAAGGCCAAAGACTATTACCTTTAATTTTAAAAAAAATCTATTACCTTATTATGTAATTTTGCTCTTATACTTTGATTCTTCCTTAAGGATGTTATTTCTCTCTCCTCACATTCAACTTAGATCAATGCATATCATGGAAATAATTTAAAGACTAACAGATTGTCTTCTGTAGGGGGTTGGGGAGGGAAGCAAGATAAGAAGAAAAATTGTAAAATTCAATAAAATATTTTTTAAATAAAAAATATCATAATAGAGAACCTTTCATTGTCTGAATGGAGAAACTGTCATAAAGATGTGTAGTGACTTTTATAAGAAAACACAAGGAAAAATCAGATCTAGAATTCAAAGTTGCATACGCAGACTCTAAATCACAGCATAGATATCACATACTCAACATTTCACCATTTCTTTTTTTTTTAGTTTCTGCAAGGCAATGGGGTTAAGTGACTTGCCCAAGGCCACACAACTAGGTAATTATTAAGTGTCTGAGGCCGGATTTGAACTCAGGTACTCCTGACTCCAGGGCCAGTGCTCTATCCACTGTGCCACCTAGCTGCCCCCAACATTGCACCATTTCTCACAATTCTATATCCAAATAGTTGCACAGTCCTTGTCTACCTTTGTAACATCTCTAAAATATACCCCTTTGTTTCCTCTAATACTTCCATCAATTTGTGGCAGGCCCTCATCATCTCCAACCATTTTTGGAGAACAATCTTGGAATTATAACCAATGTAATTTTTTTGAAACTTCCTATACCCTTTGACCCAGTTATACCACTACCAGATCTATTTCTAAAGATGATCAGGTAGAAAGAAAAAAGTCTGTATGTTTTAAAATATTTATAGCAGTTTTCTTTGAGGTAGAAAAGAATTAGAAATTACAGAGATGCTTGTCAATTAGGAAATGGTTGGGCAGATTGTGGTATAATACTTGTGATGGAATCCTACTGTGCTATAAGAAAAGATGAACTCAGTGTTTTTAGTAAAGCATGGAAAAGCATGCATGAAATAATGAAATGAAAATTGAGAAGAATCAAGAGGATATTGTATACAGTAATAACAATATTATTTTAAGAACAACTTTGAGCGACTAAGTCATTTCCGAATATTATAAATACCCAAATGAACAAAAGGCATATAAAGGAAGGTGCTATCTGTTTCCAGAGAAATAATGAATAAATAGATTTATGTATAGAATGATTTTACATATGTGTGTGTGTGTGTGTGTGTGTGTGTGTGTGTGTGTGTGTGTGTGTAAAAATCTATGTGTGGGGGTAGCTAGGTGGCACCGTCGAAAGAGTACCGGCCCTGGAGTCAGGAGTACCCCACACATGGGGTGGGAAGGAAGAAAAAGGAAAAATAGAAATTTATTATATATTTTAAAGGAATACCAAGTTGTACATAATAGAATTGCAGAATGTGAAAGCATCTTGTTTTAAAAATTATACAATGCTAAGGAAATGTTTTATTTTATAAATTAAAAATTACTTAAATTTAAAAATATAAAGGTGGTGAGTGGAAGGCTTGAGATTTTTTTTTCCAGACTTGCTGATTCCAAATCCAGTGCTTTTTAGACATTACACTCCCTCTCATTTTATTTTGAAACAAATGGAAAAATCAATAGAACTTCTAGGACATTTATAATCAATTTAATCATTAGTCTAATTAATAATGAATCAATTGATAATTAGTAGTTTCTCTCAGTAATCAAAGACATATAATGGAGACATTAAATGCCTTAAATGCTTTTTGAAAGGTAATGCCCCTTACAGGAGAAATCAACCTTGATTAGTAAATAATAACTAATTTTTAGTTCCTCCTGTTAAGAATGAAGCTTGATCATGAGACTCAGCCACCCCCAGTGATCTGGACAAAAGAATCTACTTCTTCCTAGACCACTTTGTTATGGGGTAAAGGAAAATATGCAATTAGGCATGACGGTATCTTTTTGGTACTTTTTAAATCACATCAAAGGTGATTATCTATTTTGCCTGTAAATATATATGGATAGTCTGGTTCCAGCATCTTACTAATTCTTAACAGTTTGACTTCTGACCTCATCATCTAATTTGAAAATGCTCTCTTCAGGGGTGGCTAGGTGGTGTAATGGATAAAGCACCAGCCCTGGAATCAGGAGTACCTGGGTTCAAATCTGGTCTCAGACACTTAATAATTACCTAGCTGTGTGGCCTTGGGGAAGCCATGTAACCCTGTTTGCCTTGCAAAAACCTAAAAAAAAAAGTGCTCTCACTCAGTTCAAGGAACTTTTCGCATTCCTCATTTTTACTGAGTTTTTTACAGTTTTTGGCACTGTTGATCACCCTCTCTTCCTTGATGCTCTCTTCTCTGTAGGTTTTTAATACACCCCTCTGTTAGCTCTCCTCCTACTTGTCTGACTTGTCCTTTTCAGTCTATTTTGCTAGATCTTCATCCAGTTCATGCCTGCTCACTATGGGTATTCTGCTATTCTGTGATAGCAATCAGTATGATTGTCAGTACACCCTGGCAAATTTTTATTTCTCTCTGTCTTCAAGTACCTGACTTGGAATTGTTATAAATTGATATACTAATGTTAAAGATATAATTAAATGAAATGTCTCTGATAGTGTAAATTATCATGATCCTTATACAATCAAGTGTATTATATGCCTTTTCAAATAGAACAAAAATAGGAATAAACTAGATGCATTGAAATAGGAGGAACTTCATCTATTATAATTCCCTTTATTTCACAGATTAAGGAAGTGAGGCCAAGAGAGGTGAAATGACTTCTTCATGGTTACATAGATAGTTAATGATCATTCTACAGTCTGGATGTGTGAATTATTTTAATATACATTCAAATAAATTAAAAGAAAATCTATGATAACTTATTTTAAATATTTGAAATGTTTGAGCTTCAGCAATTATAAAATTATTAAAAATAACAAATTCAGTTATTACCTTAAAGTGTCTAAAGTATTTTAAGGAGGGCACTGTAATAAAATGTAAAGAACTTTGGTTCTGGAGTACAAATCCTAGGTTCACAACAATAACCATAGGCTGAAATTCTGAATCTGATGATTAATGTTTATTTGACTTTAGAGAAGTCACTTGACTTTCCTGATGTTCAGTTTCTTTTCTCTAAAATAAGGAAATTGAATATGGTATCTGAAGTTGTTTTCAGTGATAAATCAATTAGCTTATAAACCCTAGCACTTTTACAAGTATCTGGAAGATCTTACCATAAAATGTCCTACAACATTTAAATATTGATGTGATCCAAGATATTATTTCTTATATTCATGTTTTTCATGTATATGGGATTGTGAAATATTAAGAGAGGATATCTCTTAATTAAGAGAGGGTAAAAATGGTTACCATTTCATGAATCTATAAGATTTTACTTTTTTTTATTTTCCTGGAGACCCAGATCTACTCTTTCAATCCTTCTGAGTTCTTTGATTCCAAAATTCTATATCAGCAATCGGTACGATTACAATACATACACTCAAACGTTTTATTTTTCCTGTCTCCAAATATCTGACACGAAGATAATTGGGACAGATTATTACTTGATACACAAATCTTGAAGGGTTTGTTAAATGAAGTGTCTCGGATGATAAGAGCAAACTTTTAATGAGCCTTTGGAGAGCTGAGAGCTTATATAGGTTGGGGGTTTGTGGCTAATTTGTTGTTAATTAGAAAAGTATAAACTTTAGTAGGTCCCTATGGGTATAGAGAAGGTAATTACTTCCCCACTCTATTAAATGAATGGTGAGAGAGTTTAAAAGATCTATATGGGACCAGAACTATGATATATAATCATGCTTGTTTCCAAGTTCTCCTTTTTGATCTACACAAGGGAGTTGAGGTCTCAAAGCAATAAACTTACTAAGTCATCTAACCTAATTATCAGCACAAATCTCTTCAAAGCATCACACAATTTCCTTTTGTTATGGTACCTGAATTTTTGCCAAAACAAGGCTTAATTCTCATATTTTAGTGAAAAAATCAATTCTGCTGATTATAATTAAATTTTTTTAAAGTATCACTGTGACCTTTTATGGACAAAATTCAGCCAACTAATAATGATGTTGGACTATTTCCTGGGTAGAATGATTTCCTGGGTTGGAATCATTTGAGTTGTAGTTTGCACTGGTTCTGTGTCTTACTAAGTATGAGATTTATAACCTTAGTTTCTCAACTGGAAAATATGAAATATTATAACTTTCACTATTTACCTTATAGGGTAGTTGTTAAGAAAGTATCATGCAAATTAAAAAATCAAATGACATTACAACTCAGACACAAACCTGGTAGAATGAGAACTAATCTACATGGGTGCTATGTTATTTATTCATTAATTCCAATATTCTCAGCTCTAAGAAGTTATTTCCTATTTAGAATTACATCTATGCAAGAGAGACAGCAAAGAGATGGCATCATAAAGTAAAAAGAAAGCTTTTTTCTGATTTCATCATCCCAGGCAAATTATATAACAGCATTTATTTAGTACTTTGAAGTATTTATACTTACAAATATTATCTCCTTTGATGTTAATAACAATCCTGTGAATTAGGTGTTATTATTATCCCCATTTTACAAATAAGGAAACTGAGGCAGGCAGACTTGCTGAGGGACATATAGCTAAGAATTCAGATCTTCTTTATTATAAATTGTGTTCTAATCATTATTACAATAAACTTTCTTAAGAGGTTACTCTTAATACACCAAACAACTTTCTAGTACTATAAGTTGCAGGAAGATGTCTAATAAAAGAAGTTTAGTTTTCACTTTAGAAACTTCCTATACCAATGAATCTCAAGTCCAATCCTATTTATGCCAGACACTGAAAAGAGTAGAGCTTTGATGAATAACCTTACCTTAAGTAGTTTACTATCTCATTTGGAGAAATTAGATAAGAACAAAAATCACTATCATTCAAGGTAGAACTTCATCATTTTTATTATAATTGTCAGTGCTAAATATGAATTTAGAAGAAAGTGAGAATACTTTAATATGATGAATTTGTGAAATTTTCATGATAGTACCATTTAGAATGATCACTGAGGACTTGTTAAAATTGGACAATGCAGAAATAGTGGGAAAGTATTCTACATAAAGTAATTATTTTTGTGTAAAAGTATGAAGGTGGGGAAGCTCTGAGTATACTCAGAGAATAGTGAGTAGCTAAATTTTGTGGGTTATAGTATACATGAATGAGAGTAGTAGAAGATAAAATTAGGAATGTGGAGAGCATTGTTTTATATGTATGAATGCTAGATTAAGAAGCTTAGAATCAAATGAATGTTGAAATGGGGAGCTATTAAATGTTGTTGATAAAGGAAATGGCATAATCAGAGCTTTGCATTAAGATAGTTGCACTACAATTACTGGGTAGATTGCATCAATGAGTGGAGAAACTGAATATAGGGCCACCAATAAGGATGCTTTTCCAATAATCCAGGTGAGAGTTAATGAATACTTGAAATAAACTCATTCAACAAACATAGGAAGGTTTGGTTTTCTGTATTTGAAATTAAAGTGTTAATGGTGCATTTAGGCAGAGAATCAAATAGAAAACTGGAAAGTAAGGATCTGGGGCTCATACTCAGATTAAGAGATAAAAAATTTGGAAGCTACTCCCATTGTGAAATAATTTAATAAAATATAATTCAATTATCATATGCTAATTAAACAAAAGATAGCTATATCACTAAAAAAATATAGGGGTGGCTAGGTGGTACAGTGGATAGAGCATTGGTCCTGGACTTAGGAGTATCTGAGTTCAAATCTGGTCTCAGACACTTAATAATTACCTAGCTGTGTGGCTTTGGACAAGCCACTTAACCCCATTTGCCTTGCAAAAACCTAAATAATGATAATAATAATAATATAGAGAAATAACAGAAAAAAGAAAAACATATAATTCATTGAAAAGAATGATTTAAAAGAAAAATCAAGTAAAGGAAAAAGAAAAAGAATGGCCAAAATATATAGAAGATTCACAAAATGAAAGTGTGCTGTCATGATACTAAGGTAAGAGATATTATAAAGGAGGGAATGATCAACATTGCCAAATCCTACAGAGAGATAATGTAGGAAATATTATGAGATATAGGCCATTGATTTGTTGATAAGGCCTTTAGAGAGAACAATAAATAACAATATTAAAGACTAGAAAGAATTATAGAGTGATGAAGATGAAAATTAGATATCAAGGATCTGAAAATTGAGTAGGAAGTAAGGAAATAAGGGGACAAAAGTGTAGATTTCTTTTCCCCCCAGAAGTTTTGCAATGAAAGGAATAAGAATAATGGAAATGAATATAGCTACCTTTTGAGAAAAAGAGATAATAATAATTAGTGCTATATAGTATTTTAATTTTTGTGAAATACTTTATATATGTATGCCATTTGATCCGCCTATCTAATAGTCTTACTGTCTTTCATTTAAATTACAATCAGTCTATGCAAAATTTAACAAAAGAACTGATTTTTCTTCACTAAAATATAAGACATAAACTTTGTTTTGGTAAAGCTCAGGTACCATAATAAATAGGAAATTGTATGTTGCTTTGAAGAGATTTGTGCTAGTACTTAGGCTAGATGTAAATTCATTGCTTTGAGACCTCAGTTCCCTTGTGTAGTTCAGCATTACAAAACTTGGAAATATCCACAAATTTCTGAAAATTTTGATTCTTGTAAGATAAATACTATTATTATATTCATTTTTCAGATAGAAAAGCTGAATCTGAGAGTAGTAACTTGCTTAGAGTAAAATGATGTGTCTGAGGGAAGCTCAAGCTCATATCTTGGCAAAACTAAAAAGATGGAAGACTAATCATTTTCTCAAATCATCATCAATTCTCAGAAGCCTCCAAAATAAGAATAATGTATAAGAGATAAATTAGTTGTAATTGTATGCATAGGTTAAGATACTAAGAACCATAATATAATAATAGCCTGATGAATTTATAGCAGAAAAGGCAAATCCTTCATTTATAATATGGCCAAGAGCCTCTTTGCTCTGGCAACATAGCACAATTGATGATTGGGCTTGTGCTCTGAATCACACCGCAATTCCCTCACTGTAGCTAAATCTCTGCCAGAATCATTCCTTCCTCCAGCCTTTCCCTAATCTTACTATTCTGTTTCAGTAAGCAAAAAATTCAATTCATTCCCTGACCATACCCTGTGTAAAGGAGGGGAATTTTGCTCTATATAAAGTGGCAGCAGTATTTATCCAGAGAACTAGGGAAAAGGAGGGCTTAAGTACATGTGGAGAACTCCAAGAGCCCTGAAAGCTCCTGGAGAACAGTCTTATCGCTTCCCAAGTCACTGCTTGTAGAAACTGTAGAGATTTTCTTGGGGGGGGGGGGGTGTCTGAGATAATTTCGAAGTCTAGTTAATCTACCATCAAAGAAAAAGAAGTTGTATAGTGAACAACAGAGGAATGAATACAAGGGAAAAGAAATCAAAATTACTAACGATCTCAGAAGGAAAAAAATTCAGGTAAAACTCTTGAACAAAGTAGATAAAGCAACATGAAATATATTATTAATAGAAGGAAAATGGCATCTAGAATATCTAAATCCCAAAATATCTTTAAAAAATATCATAACCTGGGGTGGCTAGATGGCGTAGTGGATAAAGCACTGGACCTGGAATCAGGAGTACCTGGGTTCAAATCCAGTCTCAGACACTTAATAATTACCTAGCCATGTGGCCTTGGGCAAGCCACTTAACCCCATTGTCTTGCAAAAAAAAAACCTAAAAAAAACCCTAAAAATATCATAACCTAAGGGAAAATGAATCAAGAATAGAAAAGATACAGGACTGTGGATTTCTAATAAAGTATGGAATCTGCTACAGAAAGACATTCATGAATGCTTCAGGTGAGAAATAAAAATCACAAAAGTAGAATTTTTGTCTTGCTCAAGCAGAAGCATATTAGCAGAGTGGAGCAACTTGAATTACTGAGGGAGTCATCAAAGAAACAAAGGAGAGAATAAATGATTGAGAATATAAAAATATAGAGGTAACTGAAGTATAAGAAAAACAGTTTAGAAGAAAAGAAATAAAAAGAAATAATGTTAAAAGGAAGCATGATGGAGGAGGCAGAGCCAAGATGCTGGAGAGAAGCCAGGAGGTTACCTGATTTCTCCCTCAGAAACAATGTTAAATCAAGTCTTTAAAAGAACTCTTGAGCAACAGAATCCCCCAAAACTGGAGTAAAATAATTTCCCCCTCCCCATCCAGGTTAACTTCAGAAAGGTCTGTTTCATTTTGGTAAAAGAGGAACTCAGTCCAGCACAGACAGATGATGTCCAGGCAAGTCAGTGAGAGGCTCTTAGCTACAGCTCTTAGCCAGATCAGCACCTGAGGCCCCAGCACAGAAGACAAATTGCAACCCCAGAGACCCAGGTAACAGCAGACATGACTAGACTAGTCACCCTAGCACAATGGGTAAGCTGCCAGCCCCAGAGACCCTGGCACAGAAAACCAGTGACTAGAGCCCTGATCCCCCAAGCTCTAAACACTACCAATGTGCCCTAGAAGCAGAGTTCAATTTTGAAAATGAACTAAAAATGGGGTGGTTAGGTGGCACAGTGGATAAAGCACCAGCCCTGGAGTCAGGAGTACCTGGGTTCAAATCCAGCCTTAGACACTTAATAATTACCTAGCTGTGTGGCTTTGTGCAAGCCACTTAACCCCATTTGCCTTGCAAAAACCTAAAAAAAATGAACTAAAAGCAACAACAAAAAAAGAAAGAATGCTGATCATAGCAACAGGGAAGATCAAAACACAATGTTAGAAGAGCACAATAATTTCAAAATGCGTACATGCAAAACCTCAAAGGGAAATATGAATTGGTCTCAAGACTAAAAATTCCTTTTGGAAAAGCTTGTCAAGGATTTTAAAAATCAAGCAGGAAGATTCTATTTCTGGAAGCCAAGATGGCAGAATAAGCAGTAAGTTGCTTAACCTTCCCATATTTATCTCTAAATAATTATAAAAATAGTCCACCAAAACAAATCCTGGAACAACAGAACCAGCAAAAAGAGGTGAAATAATCTTTTAGCGCAATAACTTTGAAAGAACCTCAAGAAAAGTTCATCTCACTCCAGTGAAAGGGGATCATGGGGGTGCAGTCCAAGACAGGATACATCCCAGAAAGCCAGTAAAAAGGCCCACCTCAGCAAACTAATGGAAGATCCTGAGTCCCAATGTGGTAGAACAAATGGTGGTAGGCAAATGCTAGCACTAGGACCCCCCCACACACATGCTATAGTGTAGCCAGAAGAACTTGAAGATTACAACAGACAGACCTCTACAAACTTCAACACATCCTCAGACAAAAAGGCATCCTCCAGTGGACAGATCATTTTGTACCACTGCAGTGTAACCCCAGGGAAATGAATGTGGTCTCTGCACATTCCAGATACCAACACTCAGACCCCTATTTAGAATGTCATAAGGTGCAAGACCCCTACAGCCTCCAGCAGCATGTGTCATACACCCCCAACCCCCTCAATGCAGACACCAAACAAGAAGTCCCATGTAAAGCTCAGGACAACATCAGCAAAACACTAAGTAAACAACCAGGGCCTGCAGTCACTGGCACAAGAAACTTGAGACAGTGCCCCTTATACCCTGGACCTGAGCAGAGATCAAATATAAAAGAAAGGGAAAAAATCAAGGGAAAAAAGATGAACAAAAAAAAGGTGAATAAAGAATATGACCAAAGAAAGTTATTATGATGACAAGGCACAAATTCAGAAGAAGACAACAATGTCAAAACACCTATGGGACAAAACCTTCCCCCAAAATTGGAAGTGGTCTCAAGCCCAGGAAGAACTCAAGGAAGAGCTCAAAAACAGTTAAAATCATATAAGAAAACTAGAAGAAACATTGGAAAAAAGAAAAGAAATATTTAAAAAGATTTGCCAAATAGAAAAGGAAATACAAAAATTCCCTGAGGAAAGCAACTCCTTGGAGAATACAACTGATCAAATGGAAGAGAAAGTACAAAACTAATTGAGGAAAGCAACTTCTTAAGTTAGAATTAAACTAGTGGAAAGAAACTAAATGTCTATGAGACATCAAAATTCCACCAAACAAATTCAATAGAATGAAAACAATGGAAGAAAACATTAAATATGTCACAGGATATAAACTGACCTGAAAAATAGATCCAAGAGAAAAAAATACCAGAATCATTGGACTACCTAAAAGTCATAATCAAAAGCAGGAACTGAACAGCATAGTTCAAGATATTATCAAGAAAACTGCCCTGATGTCCTTGAATCAGAAGGCAAAACAGGATTTGAAAGAATCCAACAATCATGTCTGGAAAGATGTTGTAAAATAAAAACTCCAAGAAACATTATAGCTAAATTTCAAAGATCTTAGGTCAAGAGAAAAGGACTATAAGTGACCAGAAAGAAATCATTAAAATATCAGGAAGTCACAATCAGATTAACCCAGGACGTGGCAGCTGCAACATTAAAGGACTGGAGATCAAGGCACAAGATATTCCAGAAGGTAAAAGAGCTAGGACTACAAACAAGAATCATCCAGCAAAATTATGCTTTCCTTGGATCTTGATAATGGAGGTCAAGTTTTTGGCTGAGTTCTGGTTTTCTTATGAAAGCTTGAGATTCTTATGTTTCAGTAAATAGCTTTTTTAACCCTTGATTATTATGCTTAATAGGTAAAAAAAAGAAAACATAAGGCATTCAAAAGAACTAAACAGTTTACATACATATGAAATAATTTGCCCCATTCTTTTTCTCTCTACCTTCTGCATCCATTATACAACTTTTTCTCATCCCTTTATTTTTTAATGTCATTTCCTCTAATTCACTTTATACCCATATTCTGTTTATGCAAATTCCTTCTGGCTGTACTATTAGTGATACAATTTTTAAGAATTACAAGTAGCATCATTAATAAGATTGCAAGTTAAAAAATGAGCTAATAAACAAATCTAAAAACTACTTCTATTAAAAAATTGGTTAATTTGTTTTAAAAAAGAAAGAATTAAAAACAAATAATTGATGTTAAAAATGAAAAGGGTGAAATCACCACCAATGAAGAAGAAATTGAAACAATCATTGGAAAATATTTTGCCCAATCTGACAATATGAAATAAATGAATATTTATGAAAATATAAATTACCTTCATTAACATATCAGGAAACAGAATTTCTAGATAATCTCCTCTTAGAAAAATAAATTGAATAGCCCATTAATGAATTCCATAGAAATAAATTGGGAAAAGATGAGTTCATGAGTGAATTCTACCGAACACTTAAAGAACAATTAATCCCGATACTATATAGTCTATTTAGTAAAATAGGCAGAGGAGGAGTGTATAGGGTTAAAGTTAAGAATGCTGGCCATGAAGTACTCTTGAAAAAACATGAGACCCAGATGTTTGTACAAGGTCAGAATGCTCTGATAACAGCAAATATCTGAGTGTGCTCTGTACTCAGGAAAGAGCTCTGGGCCTTCTTTATTTAACCATTATCTTACCTGTTTGAAGTTGATAGAAAAGAGAATATCTATTGTGAAAGAGGAAGCCTGGGAGTGATCTTTGAATTATACTGTTTTGCATACCTAAAAGAGGCTGATAGAGTGGTCTTACATGTATAAAAAGGAACTGTCTGCTTGCAAATGCAGAGATTTAGTGGCCTGTTAATAAAAGTTGTTACTCCTCTCTCCTGGTTTGAACTCTCATTATTGAACATGCTAGTTGTTCCGGTGGTGCCCCAAAGACCTTGGAGAAAGGTAGGACCTGGCTGCCCAAAAGGAAAAGTCAAAGGACTTTTCAGAGGAGTCCTACTAAACTTCTTTTTTTGACACAAATATGGTGCTGATACTTCAACCAGGAAGAGATTAAAAAAAAGTGAAAAAAATTGTAGACTAATTTCCCTAATAAATACTCATGCAAAAATTTTTAACAAAATTAAGCAATCATAGCAACATATCACAGAGATTATACACACTATGGTAAGATGGGATTTATAGGTTCAATATGGGAAAACTATCAACAGAATTGACCATATCAATAACAAAACCAATAGAAATCATAGGATTATTTCAATGTATGCTTAAAAAATAGCAAAAACTGTTGGGGAAAACTAGAAAATAATATGACATAGGGATGACTAGGTGGCGCAGTGGATGGAGCACTGGCCCTGGCTTCAGGAGTACCTGAGTTCAAATCCGGCCTCAAACACTTAATAATTACCTAGCTGTGTGGCCTTGGGCAAGCCACTTAGCTTGGGCAAGCCACTTGCAAAAACCTAAGAAAAAAAAGAAAAAGAAAATAGTATGACACAAACTCTGCACAGACCAACATTTTACAATTTGTATCAAGATAAGATAGAAATGGGTACATGATATCAACATAATGGATTGATACCATCAGCAAATTAGGAGAGCAAAGAATAGTTTACCTATCAGATTTATGGAGAGTGAAAGAATTTACGACCAAACAAGAGCTAGAAAATATTATGAAATGTGAAAAAGATAATTTAGGTTTTGCACATGCCCAAATAAACTAAAAGAGACACTACCATGAGAAATAACAGAGACTCACAACTTGGTGAAGACAATCTGTTATCTACCATGTCGAAGGTAGGAACAGATGGGCATGTTCAGCTCAGACTTTTGAAGCCAATTTACTTAAGCTTCCAGAAGGCAAGGACTAGCTCACTCTTGTCTTTGTATATATAGTGCCTGACACATGGTAGATCATAAAGAAATGCTTTTTAATTGATTGAATGAAACATTTGAAGGCAACAATCCTGCTCCTCTAAATGATAAAGTATCATAATCTAGAACTGAAAGAAACATCAGTTTCAACTCCTAATTTTACAAATGAAAAAGATGAAAATGAGGGTTAAATGACTTTGCCAATGTTAAAGTGTTAATGTGCTCTTCTTTAGCATTAAAATCTTCATTTCATTTACCTAAATTTCATATGACATGAATTCAAGGAATTTTATTACCCTGACATCCTTAAATGTAGAATCTAGAACTGAATACAAAACTCTAAATCTAGTCTAAATAGGGCAGAGTTTATGAGAATAATAGCCTCCCTATCACAGATATTACTACTATCATACAGATGTATGATATTGATTTCAAAGTATCTATAATACACTAAAATGTCCCAGTTCTTAAAAGACAAATTGATATTTAAACATTTTTCTCATCTTATAAATGCAAAGTTAATTTTTTTAAAACCATTCTACATCTTTACATTTTCTTTATAAATGTTCAATAGTAGACTGTTTTACTAAGGCATTCCACTGGAAACTTCTTGCATATTGAGCCATTATGAATACTCTTTGGATTTATACATTCAGTCAGTTGGTAATAAATCTAAACCCACCATCACCTATTCCAAATTACTTTATCCTGTCTGTTAGGATAATATAAGTGACCATAAGAAATCATTTTCAAATACTACCTGCACTGGCTTCACATTAGCACTAAGGAATTTGGTAGATTAGCTACTTGACTTGCTACTTTTTCACGACTCTAACTCACATATTTAATATAGAAATAGAAAATGAAAGGCATGTAGGAAAGAGAATAGAATATTAGAAAAGTGAGCTATGATGGACATCTTGGAGAAAATTGAATGGGGATAGAAAGGAATATACTTTTTTCTACAGTACATGGCACCTACACAAAAATTGACCATGTATTAGGGCTTAAAAGTCTCATAATCAATTGCAGAAAGGCAGAAACATTGAAAGCATCTTTTCAGATAATGATGCAATAAAAATCATAGGCAATAAAGGGCCATGGAGAGAAAAACCTAAAAGTAATTGGGAACTGAATAATCTAATTTTAAAGAATGAGTGGGTCAAACATCAAATCATAGAAATAAATAATATTTCACTCAAGACAATGACAATAAGGAGACAATATACCAAAACTTGTGTGTTATAAGAAATTAGTTATTAGGGGAAATAATATATCTCTAAATGCATATATGAATAAAGTAGAGAAAGATAAGATAGATGAATTGGTCACACAACTAAAAAAACTAGAGAAAGAACAAATTAAAAATCCCCAATTAAATACCAAATTAGAAACTCTGGAAATCAAAAGAGAAATTAGTAAAATTGAAAATAAGAAAACTATTGAATTAATAAGAAAATTAAGAATTGATTTTATGGAAAAATCAATAAAATAGAAAAATTCTTAGTTAATTTGATTAAAAAATGAAAGAAGAAAACCAAATTATCAGTATCAAAAATGAAAAAGGTTATTTGATCACTAATAAGAAGAAAATTAAAGTAATGATTTGGAGTTGTTTTGCTCAACTGTATGCCAATAACTTTGACAATCCAAGTGGAATGGATGAATATTTACTAGAATATAAATTACCCAGACTGAAAGAAGAAATTAAATAATTAAATAATCCCATCTCAGAAAAAGAAATTGAATAAGGCATCAATGAACTCCCTAAAAAAATCTCCAGAGTCAGATGGATTCATTAGTGAATTCTACCAAACATTCAAGAAACAATTATTTTCAATTTTATATAAACCATTTGAAAAACTTGGTGAAGATTTTGCCAAATTCCTTCTATGACACCTAAACCAGGAAGAGTCAAAACAGAGAGATAAAATTATAGATCCATTTCTCTAATGCATATGGATGCAAAATTTTTAAATAAAATTTTAACAAGGTGATTACAGCAAGTCATCAATAATGATGTCAATATTTATATCAAGAATGCAGGGTTTATTAATATTAGGAAAATTATCCCCATAATTGATCATATCAATAGCAAACCCAACAGAAATCATATAATTATTACAATAGAAGCTGATGGGGCAGTAGGTAGCTCAGTGGATAGAGTACCAGCCCTGGAGTCAAGAGGACCTGAGTTCTAATATGACCTCAGACACTTAATAATTACCTATCTTGGAAACCTTGGGCAAGTCACTTAAACCCCATTGCCATAAATAAAAAAAAATCAAAAGAATTAATTTTTTAAAATGCAAAGAAAAGCAGCCTCCCATACCAGATCTAAAATTATATTATAAATATCAATCATCAAAACTGGTACTGGCTAAGAAATAGAGTAATGATCAGTGCAAGAGATTAGGAGCAAAAGAAACAGCAGTAAATGACTGTGGTAATCTATTGTTTGATAGATTCAAAGATTCCAGCTTCTGAGAAAAAAAAACTAACTCTTTGACAAAAACTTCTGAGAAACCTGGAAGATAATAGACATAGACCAATATCTCACATGCTATACCAAGATACCATATGAGTACAGATTTCAACATAAGAGGCTTTACTCTAAACCAATTAAGAGAACAAGGAATAGGTTTTTTTGTCAGATTTATGCAAAAGGGAGCAGATTATGATAAAAAAAAGAGATAACTTACAAAAAAACTAGGTAATTGTGATTATATTAAATTTGAAGGTTTTGTACAAACAAAACCAATGCAATCAAGATTAAAAGGAATACAGAAAGTTTGGAAACAATTTTAAAAATAAATGTTTCTAACCAAGTACTTATTTCTTAAATACATAGAAAACTGAGTCAAATTTCTAAAACAAGTCATTTCCCAATTGATAAAAGATCAAAGGATATGGAAAGGCAATTCTCAGATGAAGAAATCAAAGCTAGCTATAGTCCTATGAAAAATTGTTCTAAATCATTATCGAATAGAGAAATGAAAATTAAAACAATTCTGAGGTATACTTCACAAATATTAGATTGATCAATTTAACTAAAAAGGAAAATAATCAATGTTGGAGGGGATGTGGGAAAACTGGAACAGTAATGTAATGGTGTTGTTGGTGGAGTTGTGAACTGATCCACTCCATCTGAAGAACAATTTGCCCAAAGGGCAATGAAACAGTGCATATCCTTTGATGAAACTATACAACTACTAAGTCTGCATACCAAAGAGATGAAAAACTGGGTAAAAATTCCACATATAAAAAATTATTCATAGAAGCTCTTTTTGTAGTGGCAAAGCATTGAAAACTGAGGGGATGCCCATCAGTTGGAGAATGGCTAAATAAATTGTGATATATGAATGTGATGGAACACTATGGTTCTATAAGAAATCATAGGGGAAGGGGCTTCAGAATAGCCTGAAAAGACTTGTATGAATTGATGCTGAGTGAAATGAGCAAAACTAGAAAACATTATACACACATACACAAAACACTCACAGCATCATAGGGTGATGATCAATGCTGATGGACTTGTTCATTTCAGCAGTACAATAATCAAAGATAATAGAATTGTGATGGAAAATACCATCCATATTCTGAAAAGGAACTGTGGAGTTAAAATGAAGATCAAAGCTTACTAATCTTCAATTTTTAAAAACTATGTTATGTATTCTGTCATTATTTCACACTGAATTATTTTCTTCCATTTGGATTTGATTTTTCTTTCATAATATGATCAATATGGAGCTATGTTTGTACATGCAGAATATATTACGTGCTGTTGGGAGTAGGGGAGGTAAGGGAGGAAGGGTGAAAGGGAGAAGAAGCTCCAGTTACATACACAATATAAGTTTGTATTTCTTACATTTCTCCATTTTCTTTTTGCTCTTTGTCTCTTGCTTTATCACTGAAATGAGCACTTGACAAAAATGTCCTTTGTGTAAATATTTTAGTCTCATGATCTCTAGGAGAAAGGGAAGAAGAGAAGAAACTTTTATCATTATTTCATATGTCCAACACATCATATGCACTCCCTGGCTGAAAATAACTCTGGTCCAATGCTTTTACAGATTTTTTCTGGGGCTTATAAGTATATAAACATATAGATACACACATGTATGCATACAAATGCATGCAAATATTACATATATATAAATGTATAGGAATATACAAATAAATTTTATAGATAAATATTATATAAAACAATATACAATGTATAACAAGTTTATATCAAGATATATAATTACCATATGAATATAAACTTTACGTAAATATATGTAAAACTTAATAGCGATTTGCATTTAAATATTGTTATTAATATGATACATAACTAAAACTAGAAGTTTAAGGTATTATAAAGTATTCTGAATTCCTTATTGATATCTAGCATCTCTAGTGACTTGTTTTCTTCTACTGCTATTCTTCTTATAACTTTAAAATGGCAACATCATCATGTGACATTGAAACAACTTTATATATTCTATTTACATTAACTTTTCAGAGATACTCCAAAATCCACATTTGTTTTTTATTTCTGGTGCCTGAGAGATCCAGAAAACTGCAAGGAGAAACCAAAATTTTCAAATACAAATTACAATCAAATCTAGGCAAAAAATAATATTACCCTTTTCTATGTTTATTAATTCTTCCAAGGAAAGAAATATTTATTCTACCATGATCTAATTTTGAGGAAACCATGGCTCTTTGTGATCACACCTTCCTTTTCATGTTTCTGCTCTATCCTTTGAATTCCTAGAATTTTGTCAAGAAATGAAGTAAAGTTTATTGGCCTACAGTTTTGGGACTCCATTATCTTTTCTTAAAAACAAAATGTCAGCAAAACTCAAGAAACTTTCCCTTTCCATTCATGATTATTGTCTTGGAGGTTAGAAGAATACCAAACACAAAGGAGGAAAGAAACAAACTTCATAAAGGGAAGATGCTCTGGAAAAAAGCAGTGTGTTTTCCTACAAGGAATGATGTAGAAATACACAGATACAGGACAGCTAGGTAGTGCAGTGAATAGAGCATCTGCCCTGGAGTCAAGAGGACCTAAGTTCAAATTCAGCCTCAGACACTTAAGAATTTACCTAGATGTGTGGCCTTGGGCAAGTCACTTAACCCCATTGCCTTGCAAAAACAAAAAAAAAGAAAGAAAGAAAGGAAAGAAATACACAGAGACCCATTTAGTAGTGGTTAAAAGGATACAGATGGTGCTTTAGTTTTTGGTGACTTAAGGAAGTGAAGGTATCAAGGCAACTATTTATTAAACTAATAAGGAGATATTTGCCATCTTCTTGAAGTATGTGACAAAAGATGTGACAAAAAAATTATAAAAGAATCATACAATCAGATGATTCTTGTGAGTATAAATGATATACCTAGAAAGAATCTCAAAAGCATTCCTAAAGCATGAAGACATAAGGAACAAATGGAATGTTTTAGGGATAAAAGCGATATTTCAATCACTGTTTTAACAGAGTTGAGATTTTGAGAGGGCTGTGGCAGAGGCTGTTAGCATCCAGCAAGTTTATTTGTCATCCTTTCTCTCTTGCCCCTTTGTTAACTCACAGAGACCTATTCAGTGCCCCCCTCACTTCCATGTTTCTCAGTGTATAGAAGAGTGAGTTCTGCTATAGAAGACGGTAAGGAACTTGCCATGGTCCTGGGAGGCATTGTTTCCTGGTTGCATATGTGTGTGTGTGTGTGTGTGTGTGTGTGTGTGTGTGTGTGTGTGTGTTGTGTGTGTAGATAGATAATGTTCCCACAAAATGAGGGAGATTACAATAAGATAAAAGCTGCAGATATTGATAACCTTTTGTCTTCCTACTATTAAATTGACCTATTCCACTGCTTTTGTGAAATAGCCATAGGTGACCAAATTAAGAACTAAAGGCATCAATACAATAAGCACTGCCAGCACAAATACAATAATGATAATTTTTTACACAAGTCAATTGAATCAGTGTTGCTATTTCACATGAGTGGTCCACCTTGTGATGTCTGCAATGAGGCAGTTTCAGAGTTATAGTGGATGGAGCTGGTAATGAAGCAGAGATCCAGAAAAGAGAGGTGAATAAGAAAGAAATACAATGGTGTATAGAAGCAAAAGTTTATTTGAGACAACAAGATGTTGACTGTGTTGTCCACTGAAGCCAGGAAATAGGCAATCAAAATGACCATATAAAGAACCACTTCAAGCTAGGGACTATTCAAATAGGCCATAGTCCTATGTACTTGATAGCCCAGTATTTTAAAAACAATCTCTAAGAAATCTACAGAAATTCCAATTACTGAAAATCTTTGTTTTTCACAATGTCTCAAGAGAAATGGACCAATGAGTGAAACCTGGCTTTCAGTATCAAGATTCCTGAATACTAGCATAAAGCTGGTGCATAGTATATTTTTAAGCATTCATTATAGACAAAAATGCCTTCTCTATCTACTAGTTTTTATGCTATCACATTCTCTTAGAGTTTCTCCTCTTAATCTCTCTGAGTACATATTTCTTTTCTTTGTTAGCTCCTCTTCCTAGGATGTGATGGAGTAAATCTAGGTGGGCAAACAGAATAAAATTTCTTGAATAAGATTAAATTTGAAAGCTGATTAGATTTTTAAAAAATTATCTGTGCTTTAAAGTTTTCTAGAAAATTTTAAAAAATTCATTAGCCTAAACAATTTAGATAACAAGCAAATGTGGACCCATTCTATCTTTCTAGTCTTTCTCTGACTATGTGCCCTCACAAATTTACTACTCTAGTCAAATTCACCCAGCTTCATCAGGCACTACATTTTCTTTTTCAATGTCCATGACATACTCTACACCTGAAATATTTTGCCACCAATACTCTTATGTTCCATCTCCTCAATTCTGAAATTCATCAATCTAACCATAAACTCAGAAATTCTTCTGACCCTCCTTGTGCTTCAGATCTCCTAAATTTCAGATCACTTAAATTTTATCTTCCTGCTCCAACCTTCAGTCTCTCCATTCAGCCCTGATTTCCCTAAACCATTTCTCCTGTTCTTGTCTTCTATTTTCTTCCATCATTCTACTGACATTCTAACTAGTTAATTAAACTTTATTTTATATTGTTATTTTGTCTTATTGTTGTTCAGTCATTTCAGTTGTGTCTGACTCTTTGTGACCTATTTGATTTTTTTGTTTTGTTTTTGTTTTTTGTTTTTTGCAAAGATATTGCAGTGCTTTGCCATTTCCGTCTTCAGCTCATTTTACAGATAAGAACCTAGAGGCAAAGAGAGCTGAGTAACTTTTCCAGGTTCACACAGCTTAAGGGTCTCTGTCTAGATTTGAACTCAGGCCTTCTTGACTTCAGGCCCCCTACAATATCCACTATGCCACCTAAATGCATCATTTTGTCTCATAGTCACTGATTAATTCCAAATCTCAGTTCTGTATTACTTCCATTATATGCCTTGCTGATTGCTTCTCACATAATAGATCTACTAGAGAAATTCACAAAATTGTAATTATCATATCCATTACAGAAATGTAGCTTGTTTTTTCTTACCTGTGATTTCACAGTATTACATGATATTTTTTCCCTCATCAACTTTATCCCAATCTTTTGGGCCTTTTACAAATATTTTTTCTCCTCAAGCTTCTTATATCATCTTTTATCCATTCAGATTAGCATAGTGATTTTTCTTATGCTGCATTGAAAAAAAATCAAAGGCCATATGACATAAATCTTACCTTCCTCCTAATTCTAAAATGCAAACAACCTCAACATGATCCCTCTTCTCTCCTTCTTTGCTCATGTTTACAAGGTGAGGAGACATTTCTCTTTGGAAGGTTAAACTATGTACCTATATATCCAGGTTTCTATCTCCTTGATCCTATCCTCCAGGAACATGCCTGTTTAACTTCTCCCTGAACAGTTCTTTAATTTTTGTTCTCTCCAACATTCACTTCCTGTCTTTCTTGTATAATTGTCAATATAGAAAGGAGAATAGAAAAAAAGGATTCTATGTGAAATAATTAATTTGTATTATGAAACGGTTATTTCAAGTCTATGTTATCTTTAGCACAGTACTAACAATGCTCTCTTGTTTGTTCATTTACTATTCAGAATTGCTTTCTGCACTCTTTAGTGTACTTTTAGGTTTCAAAATATTGCCTTCTCTTTTTACTATCACTATTCATACAGTCCAAATTAAAACCTTCCCATATATCAAAAAATATAGTTAAAACAAACAAATTTACCTGCTGGTCATGCCTGAAATTTCCAAAAGGAAGGATGAATGATTTATTTATAGTCTTTTGGAATCATGCTTAGTAATTACACTGAGTTGTGTTTTTAGGCCTTTCAAATTTTTTTCTTTAGTTTTTTTAAGTAATTGTGTAAATTGTTCTGGTTTTGCTCACATGAATAATTAAATACAAAATTTGCAGATTTAATGTTAATTTATTCCTTTAATAATTTTTATAGAGTAATTACATTCCTTTAGATAGTTGTTTTATTTGGTATTTCTTTTGCTATTATTGATTTGGAGTTTTTCTTATGGTTGTTGATAGTGGTATTTTCTTTTTTTATAAATGCCTATTTAAATCTTCTGAATGTTTTTAGCTATTAGAAAATATCTCTTGTGCTCATATATTCATACAACTTCACTACATATCAATATCAGAAAAATTTGCTAATAAAGCTATCTTCCCAGACCTTCCAAGAAAACTGTTTAAATTCACTTCAGGAGAGTGGGGTGGTGCAGTTGCATTCTCTAAAACCAAAATAAAATCTGGAGCCCAACAATTAATCACATGGTGTCCTTGACCAAACCACAGAGAGTCTACTGAAAATTCGCAACTTCCTTGTCCAAAACTTTGTCTTTGATCCTTGAGGAACAAATCATTGAATCATCAGAGAACCTAAACCTAGTGATAGGACCCTAGATAACAGAGTCACAATACTTCTAGAAATGCACAGATGTGAGCTTTAGCACAAAAGTTCCAAAGTAGGAAGCAAGGCTGGAAGACTACGTTACAAAATAAAATCATAATTCTGTAATTCTTCCATCTTGTTACATCTTCTTAAATTCACTAAGAATATTTCTCAGCCTAGTCATTTAGCCAGTCTCTCCATTGCTTTCCATACCCCCACCAGTCTACTAGTATGGAGACTGAAATTTTGCTATTCCTCATATCATGACCTCATGAAACTTGATAGCATCATTTCAGCTCAATAATAAATATATTTTAAGTGCCTATGATGAATCAGGCACTGTGCTAGACAATGGAAAATACTAACACAAGAAATGAATTGCTGACATAGTAAGTGATGTTGCTTTTTTATTGCCTCCCCCAATCAAAGTGAGTTTCAAACCTGTTTTTGCTCAATAACTATTTTAGCTGCTGCCAAAATGAGCCTTTAAAGTTAGGTCACGAAAGGGATAAAGAGCAAACAGAATATGAATCCAATATCTGGGAGGTATTTTGAGTGGTCCATGGATATTCTTGAAGGTCATCCACCTCACCTACAGCTAGTTTTAAACTTTCTTTGACTCTATCATTTCCATAGATGTTTCTTTATAGAACCTGAAGCTTGGAGTTATAGATGTTGGAGTTACAGATGAGATTGAATGTATTGAATGTATTGAATGATTCTCATACTTGTGACACACTCTAAAATGAGTATAGGCATAGGGAATATCATAGAACCAATGCTTGAATAATCTCTAAATAGGTCTTTGGTGACTGTCCTTCAAAGGAACTTAAAACTTTATGCATCTCTTTATTGTTGATCCTCTAAATCAAAAAAAAATGAGTCTAAAACTAAAAATTTTTCCGTGAGAATTACCTTACATGAATGTCTTTCCCTTAATAGATTTGGAAATGAATAGGAACTTAATAGTCAATTGGTCCAGTCCTCCAACTACAGATGTGTAACTGAGGACCAGAGAGTTAAAGTAACCTGTCCATCATTACACAGATTACAATGTAAGATGCAGAATTCACACTAAGCTTTTTGATTCACAATCTAGCTCTTATTCCTACAGTGTTTTTAACTTTGTTCTCATTTCATTTTCTGAAATTTTTACTATTTTTTTTTAAAAATGCAGTTGGAAAGCGCTAGATGTGGTAAAAGCTCCTCATGAAGTGACAATATTGAAAGTATCCAGGTTAATCAAACATACAAACACTATTAGTTTTACCAGTTATCTGAACTGGAAAATTCTTTATTATCTGCATATCACTGCAAGGAACTGAATAAGAAAGTTTTGACAATGATTTTATAGGAATTCACTGGGACAAGAGAAGTGGAAATGCTTGGTATGTCTGAAAGATTGATTACATTTAGATGAGAGGAAGAATGATTCTAACTTCACCAAAAGAGAAATTGGAAAGTGTCCTTCATATTATAAGGAAACTGATTAAAATTTGGATTAGTCAGTCAATGAGTTAAGGGCTTTTTTGAGTACTGACAGCAAAATTAAAAGCATAATAATTCTCACCATATTCCCCTAATAGCTTTCATTATACAACCAAGAAAATTGAAGCTGAAATAGGTTAAGCAAATTGTCCTAAAGAACAAAAGTAGTAAATGGTTACTTGGAACCTAGACTAGTGCTCTTGCCAAACACCTTCTCTGTTTAAGATTATAACATTAATTTAGAATATAACTTGAGATATGGAAGATTAGATAGTATCTGACTTTAAAATATTTAGAATGTAGAAACAAAGATTTAAGGTACCATTGGTCCCAATTCTATATAAACTCTTTGGAAAAATAGGGAAAGATGCAACTCTGCCTAACTCTTTCTATGAAACCAATATGGTGCTGTTACCTAAACCAGGAAGAGTTAAAACAGAAAAAGAAAACTATAGACCTATCTCCCTCATGAATATAGATGCAAAAATTTTAAATAAAATCTTAGCAAAACGATTATACCAAGTTATCACTAGGATAATACATTATGATCAAGTAGGATTTATTCCAGGAATGCAGGGTTGGTTCAATATTAGGAAAACTGTTAGTATACTCAATTATATCAACAACAAACCTATCAGAAATTATATGATCATATCAATAGATGCTGAAAACGCTTTTGACAAAATACAGCATCCATTCCTACTAAAAACACTAGAGAGAGAGTGTGTAGGAATAAATGGACTGTTCCTTAGGATAATTAACAGTATCTATTTGAAACCATCAGCAAGCATAATATTCAATAGGGAGAGGCTAGAGGCATTCCTAATAAGATCAGGGGTGAAACAAGGTTGCCCATTATCACCAATACTATTCAATATTCTATTAGAAATGTTAGCATCAGCAATTAGAGAAGAAAAAGAAATTGAAGGAATTACAATTGGGAAGGAAGAGACAAAACCCTCACTCTTTGCAGATGACATGACCTAGAGAATCCCAAAAATCATCCAAAAAAACTACTAGAAACAATTAGCAATTTTAGCAAAGTTGCAGGTTATAAAATAAACCCTCATAAATCCTCAACTTTTCTATATATGTCTAGCAAGAAACAGCAGGAAAAGCTAGAAAGAGAAATCCCATTCAAAGTAACCTCAGACAACATAAAATATTTGAGAGTCTATTTACCAAGACAGACTCAGAAACTTTTTGAAAACAATTATAAAACACTTCTCACATAAATTAAATAAGATTTAAATAACTGGCCAAATATCAACTGCCCATGGATAGGTAGAGCTAATATAATAAAAATAACAATTCTACCAAAACTAAACTACCTGCTTAGTGCCCTACCAATCCAAATTCCAAAAAATTACTTTAATGAGTTAGAAAAAATTGTAAGTAAATATATATGGATAAATAAAAAGTCAAGAATTTCCAGGAACTTAATGGGAAAAAAGTACAAAAGAAGGGGTCTTAGCCCTCCCTGATCTAAAATTATATTATAATGCATCAGTCATCAAAACTGTTTGGTATTGGCTAAGAAACAGAGTGGTGGACCAGTGGAATAGACTAGGTGCAAAAGCAGGAGACAATTATAGTAATCTGCTGTTTGATAAACCCAGAGTCCAGCTATTGGGATAAAAACTCTCTCTTTGATTAAAAACTGCTGGGAAAATTGGAAGTTAGTATGGAAGAAACTTAGATTAGACCAACACCTTACACCCTATACCAAGATAAGATCCAAATGGATACAGGATTTAGACATAAAAAACAATACTATAGGCAAATTAGAAGATCAAGGACTAGTTTACCTGTCAGATCTATGGAAAGGGAAGCAGTTCATGACTAAGGAAGAGACAGAGAACATCACTAAAAACAAACTAGATGATTTCAATTACATTAAATTAAAAAGCTTTTGCACAGATCAAACCACTGTAACTAAGATCAAAAGAAATGTAGTAAATTGGGAAACAATCTTTACAACTAATGATTCTGACAAAGGACTCATTTCTAAAATATACAAAGAACTGAGTCATATTTTTAAAACAAAAAGCCATTCCCCAATTGACAAATGGTCAAAGGATATGCATAGGCAATTTACAGATGAGATCAAAGCAATCCATAGCCATATGAAAAAAATGCTCTAAATCATTAATTATTAGAAGAAATGAAAATTAAAGCTTCTCTGAGGTACCACCTCACACCTCTCAGATTGGCCAATGTGACCAGAGGGGATGGTGATTGTTCTTGGAAGGGGTGTGGGAAGTCTGGGATACTGTTGCACTGTTGGTGGAGCTGTGAACTCATCTGGCCTTTCTGGAGAGAGGTTTGGAACTGCACCCAAGGGGCAACAAGGATGAGCATGCCCTTTGACCCAGCAATGCCACTGCTTGGTCTATACCCTGAAGAGATCATGAAGGAGGGTGAAAATATCACTTGTATGGGAATGTTTGTGGCAGCCCTGTTTGTGGTGGCAAAGAATTGGAGGTCAGGTAGATGTCCTTCAATTGGGGAATGGCTTGGCAGGCAGGCTGTAGTATGTGTATGTCATGGAACACTGTTGTTCTATTGGAAACCAGGAGGGACAGGATTTCAGGGAGACCTGGAGGGATTTGCATGGGTTGATGCTGAGTGAGAGGAGCAGAGCCAGAGAAACAGTGTATACCCTGGCAGCGCCATGGGGGTGATGTTCATCCTTGAGGGACTCGCTCATTCCATCAGTGCAACAATCAGGAACAATTTTGGGCTGTCTGCAAGAGAGAGTGCCATCTGTGTCCAGATAGAGAGCCATGGAGTTTGAACAGAGGACTATTCCCTCTAATTTGGGGGAAGATATCTTATTGCCGGATCTTGTTATTTCTTGGACTTTTTGTCTCTTCCTTGGGAATGTGATTTCTCTCTCATCACATTCAATTTGGATTGGTGTACAACATGGAAACAGGGCAGAGACTGACAGATTGCTTTCAGTGGTGGGGGGAGTGGGATTGGGGGGAAAATTGTAGACCTCAAATAGTATCTTCAATGAAAATAAATTTTTAAAAAATTTAGAATATAGAAGAAATAATAGAAGAAATGTGTAGAAAAATAGAAGAAAGTGTAGAACAAATTAATACAAGAAAAATCAATAAAATAATATGGACAGATAAAGTACAGCCATCAGAAGTTAAAGGAGAGGAATAATGGGAAGAATAATAAGCATTATTTGTATAGCACTTTATAACTTTCAAAGCCATTCAAGTATTCAAATTTTACTCAAAATTGCAAAAATGATTTTAATACTTTCTTAAAGTCTCATGCATTTTTAAAGTATCTCTGAAGATACATGAAGAAGAGTTTATGTATTTAATTTCTCGGAGTTCTGAATAGAGAAAAGTAAATATAGGGAAAACAACAGTAATAGAAAAAGGAAGAAAAGAGAGAAAAATAGGGAAAAGGAGAGAAAGGTAGAAGAGAAAGATACAAAAGAAGAGGGAGAGAGAAAAGAAAGCTGATGTGAAGTAGAAGAGAACGAATGTTATAAAATACAGGAATGGTGAGAATGATGACTGGGATCTGTATCAATATAAGACTTGTATTGATGAGCCAATAATTTATATTGAATCCAGAGACCTACTGTTCTTCATAACAGGAATAACTTGGAGAAATCATAAAGTGAAAATAGTTGTGGCTCTGCAGTCAAAGTATCTAGGTTCAAATCCTATTTCTAATGCCACTTGTATTATCTCAGGCAAGTTACTTAAACTCTCTAAGTCAGTTTCCTCATCTTAACAATTGTGGGCTTGAAGGTGGGCCTATCCATTTGAAAGTCATGATAAATACTTTGGTAAAGGCAAAAAATAGTTCTTAAAAATTCAGATGTATATTCATATCTGAATTAATCAAAAACACAAATTGTAAGTATTTTAAAATAAATGTAATATTTTTTAAAAACTTACACTACAAAAGTTTGATAGAAATTCCTGTACACTTGCTTCCTAGTGGTGGCTGATAAATTATGTGTAATTCTTATTTTGAAACTGGTGGTTAACTTCTTTGTGGCTTTTTTCCAGTGTGTTTTTTTTTACCTGGACGTGAAGGATTTTGACTGTAATGTTCCCAAGAACTTAAAGTTTTGGATTTATTTTTGAGAGGTGACAAGTGGATTCTTTTTATTTCTACTTTATCTTCTGAATACAAGAAATTTTTGGCAGTTTTTCTTTTGAAATTTCTTCAAAAAGAATGTGTAAGTTTTCTTTTGGCCATGGCTTTTAGTTAATTGGATGTCTCAAATTTTTTTTACTCCTGAATCTGTTTTCCAATGTAAGCTGTTTTTGCCATGACACACTTTACATTTTTCTGTAGTCTTTTGACTTAAATACATATATGCATCGATATAGACATGCATATACTTAAATTTATATGTATATATATATATATATATATATATGTTTGTGAGTGTATATGTGCATTTCTAAGTTTCATTCTAAGTTTCAAGGAGTTCACAATTTTGAAGAGGTATTAATTCCCTTTCCAAATCTTTCTTCAATAACTTTCTTTTATATTTTTCTCTCTTACACTCTGATTTCATTTTTTGATACAAATGTACCTATAACAATTTTTAAAGATTTTTTTTCTTTTTCTGGGAATACTAGTTAAGATTATGCCAATCTTTGCTTTTCTTTGTAGTTTTGCTTGGAATTTTTTTAATTATTCTCTTCATTTTGGGCTTGTGTCTTGATCATCCCTTCAAAGTTTTATGACTTTTGTTTCCTCCTTCATCTAGCTTTTTTTTCTGACTTCAAACTTAATGTGAGAATCAACTTCTACACAGTTTTTGGGAAAAGATCTGGGCTAGTTCTTTTCCTGCCTTCTAAGGGGTATCTTAGAGTGTTATCTTATTGTTTATTGTTATCTTATTCAGTGAAACTCAGGCTGAGGATCTGTACATGTTTCAGTGCTTCCAAAATGATCAGTTTTAGGGGAAATTATTATTGTTGTCCCCCTACTCTGACCTCTGAGAATTCTTTACTTGCTTTTGGGTTGAAACAATGGAAAACTGATATTTGACTCACCTATTATCCACCAGCTGTTAATCCCGATTTATTCTGAGTGATAAAACTACTGGCTCCCTTTAGTTCAGGATTCTTGCTTTGGTAATTCTGTTCTGGCATTAGAGCCATACCACTGATGGTTGTTACTTTACTAGATTCTCTCAATCTAGTGTCTGGCTGCTCCCAGTTCTAGAAAACCAAAGTTCTGGAAAAGAGATTAGGAACTCTTTTCTAATGCTATCCATTCTCAGAGAAAGACATTGATCATGTCTGAATCTTCAGGGTTTTTTGTTTTTTGGTCTATGTTCTTTCACAACTTCAATATTATGGAAATGTTTGCATGACTACACATGTATAACCCATATCAAATTGTTTTCCTTCTCAGTGAGGTAGAATTGTGGATGGAAGGGGGGAGAAAAATTAGAACTGATAGTTTTAGAAATTAATATTAAAATTGTTTTTACATGTAACTAGGGAAAAATAAAATACTAAATAAATTTTTAAAAATGAAAATAAAGGAAGAATTACAATTAAAAAAAGAAAAAGAGACTTCTTTTATGTTACAAACATGATTAATTGGCCACAAAACTGCTGGTTTGCACCTGTTCCTCTATGATCACCTGTAGGAAACTGGGAACTCCTTTTAATTCAGTGAGCAGTCTCTTGTGGGCCTGGAATGCTACTCACAATTGTGCTTGACCAATTGCTGTCCCCAGGGACCATAGTCCTCTGTCTAATTCCCTGTGCTTATTTGGGCTGGAAAAGTAACACATTCTTTATAGTCTTTCTAGTGACCTATCCATTTGACTGACACTACTCCAAAGTTACGAATTATTTCTTATTGATCAACTCGAATAGCCTTTTCTCAGTTCTCATTCTTTTTTTGTTAGCTTACCTACAGCCTTTGACATTGTCAACACTCACTTCTCTTTGATACACTCTTCTCTCTAAATTTTTGTGATACTGCTCTCTTCTGTTTTTATCTACCTATCTCACAATTTCTACTCAGATTCTTTGTATATTCAACCAAAATGCTTAATAAACATGGGTATACTAAAGGATTCTGTCATAGGAAATCTTCTCATCTCCCTCTATATTATTTCATCAGCTCCCATGCTGATGGAAATTTAATATTCCAACCCAAAATGCTATGCAGTATTTTCTGGATAGCAACTTATTCCAGTATCTATAAACCTCTTTGTCTGTCATCCTAAATTTCCCTGAGCTGGAAAAATGACCCACTTTGATGTTTTCTAGGTTTTCCTGATCAGAATTTGGTTTCTAATTTTTTATAATTTTTATGGAGGAGGTATGTTGAATAAACTAGGAAAATTGTTTACTATCATTCTATTTCTTGACACCACCCACTCTAAATGATTATAAAAACAAGTTCACCTTTTGGTTATGAGTAATAGTTTTAGAAGTGAGGATACATATAGAGTGCCTTTGAAAGCTATGAGAACATCTATTGGGAATCCACTCTGAAACCCATAAATGTTAATTAAAGAAGAGATACTACATTCCTAGTATGTGAGTACATTCTATACCATGTCATTCTTGGGTCAAATGAAGAAAATGAATGTGTTTAGCTTAAATAAGAGTAGATTATTTTCAAATACTTAACCCTCTTGTGGAACAGACTAGACTAATTTTGTTTGGATATAATCAATACAATTACAAGAAGTAAATTTCAACTCAAAAGAAGGGGAAACTTTCAATAGAGAAGTAGAATAGACTACATTAGAAAATAATGTTTCCCATCATTGAAGTCTTCACCTAGATTCTGAAGTATAATATTTTTCAAACATGTTATAAGAAATCCTTTCTCCAGTATGGGTTTTATTAGAAAACTAAAACTTCCTCTACTATTTGGAGGCAACAAAAATGAAATTTGTCTGCCATATAGTTTCATTTAGAAATTTCCCTCAAGTAGGATATTCCTCTTGAAAGATTGATGACGCTTTGAATCAATGAACTGTTGATGTTGTTGCAGCTACTGCTGTTGATGTTGTGCAATTTCAAGCTTAATGAAGCCTGAAAACTATTTTTAAGTCTGTTTTCCCATTCTTGCTATGTGCTCTTTATTTGTTTAAAAAAAAAGAAAGATAACCCAGCTTTGAAGTGGGTTTTAAATGCTCAGAAGAAAACAGAATGTAGAACAGTTTTGAAAATTACATGCTGAATTTCTTATGTTTATTAAATAAAAAAACAGGCTATATATTAAAAATTCACAGATTCAGTTTCTGCCCCTTTATTTCCCATATATTATAAGGAAGAAAAACAATATGCTTTTGTGTTTTATTCAAATCTTCATAGACACGTTTTTAATTAATTTACCTGAAGTCTATTTGAAGACTGTGAGATTTCTGAATTTCTCTTGCTAAATTAAAATGTTCTCCTTTTTAAAGTTGTTTACAACACACATTTTACAGGAATTTAACTGCAGCAATAAAAAAATAATTTCTGAGATGGAGAACATTTTGAAATGCAAAATAGATAATTTTTATTTTGAACATGCCCAGATAAACTAAAACAGATGCATACTATGAGAGGCAACAGAGAGCAACTTCTAGGTCAAGATAAGCTATGTTATCCTAATATGTTGATAGTAAAAGCAGCTAGGTATGCTCAGATCAAACTTATTTAACTAAATTCCTATCTCATGATTGAGTTTATATCTACATACAGCATAACAATGTTTGGCACATAGTAGATGCTTTAAAAAATGCTTTTTAATAGATTACTATATTGATTGAAACATTTGAAGATAAATATCATGACCCTCTAAGCAAAAAGATCATAGTTCTAGAACTGGAAGAAACATCAAAATTCATCTAATTCAACCTTCTAATTTTACAAATAAAGAAAATGAGGATGAGGGCTAAATTACTTTCCCAATTCAATGTGCTAGTTTGCTCTTCTGCAGGATTAAAAGTCCAATTCAATTTACCTAAACTTTATATGACATGAACTCAAGAAACTTTAACACCCTAATCTCTCCTGTGCTCACATCCACCTATTAATGTTCTTTCTTAAATATGTAATCTAGAACTGAACATAATACTATCTTAGATATGGCCAGCTCACGAGAATGATAACTTTTTTTGTGATATATTATGACTCTTTTAATGTAGCCATATGATACTGTTATTTTGTAGTTTTTCAACACAAAAATCCCCCAATTGTAAAAAGACAAATGGAGATTTAAACGTTCTTTCCCCATCTTTTACTTGCGAAGTTGTTTTTTAAAACACCAATCAGTCGTAAATCTTTACATTTTCCTTATAAATATATAGCGCACACAGCTCTCTAAAACATTCCAATGGAGAACTCCTTGCATATTAAGCCACTGTGATTACTCTCTGAGTTTAGACAGTTAGTTATTAATACACTTAATTACAATACCTTCTGTCCCATATCTCTTTATCCTATCTATAATATGAAATTATTTTAATACTACTCATACATGAGTATTTGCTTCACATTAATCTTGAGAAATTTGTTAAAATTGCTACCTGGCAATTATATAACTTGGGTAAGCCACCAAATCATTTTCCAAGAACTGACCTAAAAGCTCTAGTGATTATATAATTGCAATCATGACATAGCCTCTCTTAGATTCATGAAGTCAATATCATTATATCCCCAGGCTCTTATCAAGTGGTTTGCATATTAATTTCATTATAATGTATAACTTGCTTAGGGCTTTCCATTCCCACATAATCTAAATACCTTTCCTAACTTTATGTCACCAACCCAGATTATATCTGCAGAATTTATAAAAAGTGAAAGGTATGTTATTAACAATCCAGTCACATGTCAGTCTGAATTTCTCAAATTTTACCCATTATTCTTTTCTCACTGCTTCTTGCTGTCATCACTGAGACAAGCACTTGAGAAAAGTCCTTTGCCAAAAATTTTCTGGTGCAATAATAACTAGAGAGAAGGGAGGGAAAGAAAAGTTTTTTCCCTTTATTATTTCATGTGGCCACACATTATAGATATTCCCTGACTGAAAATACCTGTGTTCTAATGAGTTATTCCTGGAACTTATATATATACAGTATATAAATATAGAGAGATATATCTACATATATGTATGTATACAAATGCATGCAAATATATTAAGCATGTATGTATATGTATATACACAAACTTTGAATAGAAATATAATAGAGAAAATATATAAATTTTATATACATATCCATATAAATGTTATATATAATTAATATATATATGGACTTTACATAAATATATGTAAAACTTCATTAAAAATAAGTATTTAATGATAACTTATTATTTGATATTATAAATAAAAGTAGAGATACTTCACTTCCTCATTGGTCTCCAGCATTCTTTTTTTTTTTTTAGATTTCTCAAGGCAATGGGGTTAAGTGACTTGCCCAAGGCCACATGGCTAGGTAATTATCAGGTATCTGAGGTTAAATTTGAACCCAGGTACTCCTGACTCCAAGGCCAGTGCTCTATTCACTGTGGCATCTAGCCGCCCTGGTCTCCAGCATTCTTGTCAACAATTTTTCCTCACTAATGATCTTCTAGTAACTCTTAAAAATGGCTACAATAAATCATTTGACATTTGAACAACTTCTGATATTCTGTTGATATTAGCTTTTCAGGAGTACTGCCAAACCCACATTTGTCATTTATTTCTGATGCCTGTGGGATCCATAAAATATCCAGAGGAAACTAAAGCTTTTTCAAATGCAAGTTACACTAAATATAGGCAATCTAGGTCTACAACATTACCTTTGTCTACTACTTTAATAATTCTACCATGAAAAGAAAAATTTGTTCTAGTATTATCTGATTTTGATGAAATCATGGAGCTTTGTGATCACATCATTCTTGTTCTTCCTCTGTCCTCTTAACTTTTAGAAATATGCTATGAAATGAAAGCTTACTGTAGGCTCCATTTTCTTCTATTAAAAATAACTATGAAATTTCTAATATAGTCCTTGTGGTATTTTGGAGGTTGGAAGAATATCCAATACAAAGGAGGAAAGAATGTAGAAAATCCTCCTAAAGAGAAGGAATCTAGATGCTTTGAAAAGAAACTGCTTTGTTTCAGCTATTTCTTCTACAAAGAATGAAGTATAAATGCACAGTAACTCATTTAGTAGTGATCAAAAGAATAAGTCCTGAGCTTTGGTGTTCAGTGTCATTGGAAGGTGAAGATAACTGAGACAACAACTTGTTAAACTAATAACTATAGAGATATTTTGTGTTTTCCTAAAGTATATGATAAAAAATGTGACCAAAAAAAGTTCTAGGGGCAGCTAGGTGGTGCAGTGGATAGAGCACCGGCCTTGGAGTCGGAAGTACCTGGGTTCAAATCTGACCTTAGACACTTAATAATTACCTAGCCGTGTGACGTTGGGCAAGCCACTTAACCCCATTGCCTTGAAAAATCAAAAAAAAAGTTATAAAAGAACCATACAATTATGTTCAGGTGATTCTTGTGGGTACAAATGATGGCCTGAAAAGTATTACTAAAGCATGAAGACCTAAGGAAGAAATTTAATGTTTTAGGAGACAAAAGTGAAATTTTAATCATTGGTTCCTATCTTTATATATTTGAGCCTTTCTGAGGGCTATGGCATAAAACAATTTTGTTTGTCATCATTTCTCTCTTACCTCTTTATTCGCTCCCAGAAGTCTTTTCAGTGCCCCTTTCACCTCTTTGTTTCTCAATGTATAGATAAGGGGATTGAGGAGTGGAGTCACTATATTATAGAACAGGGTAAGGAACTTGCCCTGGTCCTGGGAGGCACTGTTTCCTGGCTGCATGTACATATAGATAATGTTCCCATAAAAGAGAGAGACTACAATGAGATGGGAGCTGCAGGTGTTCATAGCTTTCCGTCTTCCTACTACTGACTTGATCTTTACCACTGCCTGAGTGATATAGCCATAGGAGACCAAAATAAGAACTAAGGGTGTCAATACAATAACTATTGCCAAAACAAATACAGTGCCCTCAATGATAACAGTGTTTACACAAGCCAACCGAATTAGTGCTGGCATTTCACACAAGAAGTGATCCACCTTATTGTGTCCGCAACGGGGCAGTTTGAGAGTTATAGGGGACATGGCCAAGGAGTTAGCCACACCACCAAACCAGGCAATAGACACTAGCCCTAAGCAAAGCTTTGGATGCATAATCATCATGTAATGAAGGGGCTTGCAGACAGCAACAAAACGGTCATATGCCATGACAGCCAGGAGGAGACATTCTACACCACCCAGAGCAAGGAATAGGAAAAGTTGAATAGCACAGCCTGTGTAGCTAATGGTTTTATCAGATCCATTCAAGTTATAGAGCAGTTGTGGGATAGAGCTTGTGGTGAAGCAGAGATCCAAGAAAGAGAGGTGAGTAAGAAAGAAATACATTGGTGTGTGGAGGCAAGAGTCTATTTGAGACACCAGGATGATGATTGTGTTACCCACTACTGTCAGGAGATAGGCAATCAAAATGACCACAAAAAGGACCACTTCAAGCTGGGGTCTATTGGAGAATCCTAGAAGGATAAAATCATCTTGGATGCTCTCGTTGGTCCCATCCATCATTTCTACTGTACTGGAGAGAAAAGGGAACAGAAATAATGAATGGATTACCATAATACTTTATACTTTATGGTCCAGTGATTTAAGATCAAATCCCAAGTATCTACTGAAATACCAATTACTTGAAATTGTTTATTTTTCACATACCTGAAAATTAATAGAATCAATTGTGAAAACTGGATTTTAATATCCAAGATTCCTGAATACTAACATAACAATGGTCCATAGTATATTTCTTAAGCCTTCTCTGGAGTCAAAGTGTCTTACTTACTTATTAATTTCTGTGATAACACATTCTCTTGAAATTCCTCCTCTTAATCCCTCTGACTACTCTCTTTCCTTTATTGGCAGTTCTTCCTTCTAAGGTCATAATGGAATGAATCTAGGTGGACAAATTAAATACAATTTTTCTGAATTAGACTAAATTTGGATGCTGATTTGATAAAAAAAATTATCATATTTTCATATTTCTTTGAAAATTTAAAACAAATTTATTAGTCTAGCAATTTAGATGATAAGAATTTTGCTTTTTAAGTCATATATGTCACTATTTGCTCTCACAAGTTTACCACTCCAGTAAAACTGACTCTACTTCATCTGGTCCTAAGCTTTTCATTTTTTTATTGCATACAACATTCTCTCTGCTTGAAATAACCCTGCCACCATTACCCTTCTGTTCCATCTCATAATTCTGAAATTCATTACTATAACTATAAATTCCTATCCTTTCATTTCTTTCTAAGCTTTAAATTTTCTGAATCTCAGATTACTTAAATTTTCCTGCCCTCTGTGAACTTATAGGCTTTCCATTTAGCCCTTCTTTCCCAAGGCATCACCTCTTCAAATCCCTTCTTTCATTCTCTTGACAGTTTTACTAAGCAGTTAAACTTTATATTATATATCCTTTCCATCTTTGTACCCCTTGAAATTTTGTCTCATTGTTTTAAGTCATTTCAATTATGCTTGACTCTTTGTGACCCATTTGGGGTTTTCTTGTCAAAGATACTGGAATGGTTTGCCATTTCTTTCTCCAGTATATTTTACAGATAAAAAACCTGAAGCAGAGAGGGTTAAATACTTTATCCAGGATCATACTGTTAGTATGTATCTCAGGCCAGACTTGAACTTAGATCTTCCTGTCTTCAGGTCCCCCACTCTATCCATTGTTCCATCTAGATGCCTCATTTTGCTCCACAGTCACTGGTCACTTCTAAACCTCAGTTCTGGCCTACTTCTATCATATGTCTTCAAAGCAGCTTCTCATATTATTTGGGAATTCATACAATGGTATTCACCAGATCCAATACAGAACTGTACAACCACAGAGACACTTCTTTTTCATCCCTCTCATCAACTCTATGAAATGCAATAGAGTATTTCTTTTACAACTTTTTTATCCTCAGGTTACTTATACCATCTCTTATCTATTCATCTCAGCAAAGTAACTTTTCTCATACTTCACTGAAAAACTTGAGGCCCTCATCATCCCAGTCATAAAATTCAAATAATTTCACCTTGATCCCTCCTTTTAACTGCTTTGCTTATGCTCCCAAAGTGACTCTTCTAGTGTATATATTTATGTAATTTTTCATCTAAGCATGTATGTACATATATATGTACTATGTATATATGTGTACAAAGGCATGTATGTATCTAGCTTTTTGATCCCATTCCCTCTGCTCTTCTCTAAGAACATACTCATTAAATTCTCCCCCTCCTTAAATTTAGTCTCTATGAATCTGCTTCCTTTTTTTACTTCAATTTTCAATACACAAAGTACAGGGAAAAAAAGGAATATATGTGAGACAATGTACTGTGTCAAAATTATTTTAAGTATATATATGAACTAAAACATAATACAACAATGCTGTCTTGATTATCTACCATTTTGAATATTCTAATTTCTTCCATGTATTTTTAGATTTAAAATTTTTGCCTTTTTTGACATTATTTTCACTACTTACATACTTCAAATGAAAGGCCTCTCTATGTATTAAATAAATATATTTTAGCTAAACAATTTTACTTCTTGGACACGTTTGAGAATGCCAAGAGATGGGATGCTTGCTGTATTCATAATATTTTAGAATCATGCTTTTCATTTACACTGATTTGAGTTTTTAGATCTTTCAAAGTTTTATTTGTCTTTAGATGATTTTAGTAATTGTGTAAACTGTACATACTTCTGGTTATGCCCATCTGAATAATTTCATAAAAATTTCTCCAGGTTCCTGTAAGTTCATTCCTTTAATAAATTTTATGGAGGAATTAAATTCATTTAGATTTCCATATTTTAATATGTTTGACTTCCTCATTTGATGAGCATACATTTTATTTCTAATTCTTTGTTACAACAAAAGTACAACACTAAAAGCATTCAAAAGGTATTTAAGTTCAAAAGGTACAAAAATTATTCCCTCTGTTTTTTACATCCTTGGATTATATATCTCATAACGATGTCCTAAGCTAAAGGAAATACAGTTTTATTTGACTTCTTATATATAATTCCAAATTGGTTTTAAAAAATAGACTAATTTATACCTCTACCAGCATGGTATAACTGTGAGTGCCTTTCATTCCCATAATTTTATTTTCTTCTCTTGTTTTCTTTGACAACCTGATGGATATTGTTTTAACAGAACTTTTTATTATTATTGATTTGAGTTTTTCCTATGGTTGCTGATAAAGAGATTTTTTCTTAATAAATGCCTATTTAAATCTTTTGAATATTTTAGCTATTGAGGAATAGTTCTTGTGCTCATTATATATTTGAACAAATTCTCTATATATTAAAAATCAGAGAAATTTTGTAATAAAGTTCTCTTTCCAAACCTTCCTCTCAGATATCTGCTTGAATTCTATTTCTGACTTCATTAATAGCTTGTTCAAAAATGATTCAATTTCATGTTGTTTAAATTTTTCATTTTATATTTTATGATCATTTTTCTCATTTAACTCATTAAGAAATTGCTTGATCTTCATAGTTGTGAAATACAAAGGAAATTCAAGGGAAAGAAAGACAGGTATATCTGTGGATGTTGGGGTCACAGCACCTCAAGAGGCAGCCCCAGACCATGGCACAAGCATGAACTCAATGTGAGAACAAGGGTTAAGTCTGACAAAGTTTCAGGTCAAAAATTCAAAGCAGTGAAGGGATCCTGGAGGGGGAAGGAAGAGCGAGGCCAGGGATGAGATTTGGAGAGAAGAGAAGGTTTAGAAGCCAGCAGATGTGGGCCTGGATCCTGGAGCAGAGCAGAGTCTCATTTGCAGTTTTAACCAGTTCTGAAGTCTGCAGAAGAAGGAGTTCAGGAACCCCAGACCAAAGAGGGACCTTCAGGTCTGTCACTTAGAACAAGAGGTCACAGTAGAGTCTACTTTTGCTTAGTCCCAAACCTAAGTAACATGCAAATCTCCCTCAAGGGAAACAATTGGACTTTGCCCAAGATAATTTTAATCCTCTAACTTTTCCCATCCTCTCCCTCTCACCCCTGCCCCAATTACCTCTATAGGAGTATGATCTTCTGATCTAGAGTGATCAGTCTGTTGATGAGCTTTAAAATCATGTGCTATATAACTTTTAGAGTTGAATTAATTTAATATGTAGAGGTAAAAAATTAAAGAACTTTCATGTGAAAGGAAAATGTCTGTCTTAGAATTGGTACAAAGGGCACAAGGAACATCAATGGTTAGAAGTTACAGAAAAACAAATGTCAGTCTAAGAAAAAGCTTCTAAAAATCAGAGCTGTCCAAAAAAGTAAAAAGAAAATGATTAAGCACAGGATATATAATTCACTTACTGAAGATATAAAATATTAAGATAGAAATAAGATGACTTTAAAATGTTATTTTTTAATTAATAAGCACCAATTTGGGGGGCAGCTAGGTGGTGAAATAGAGCACCAGCCCTGGAGCCAGGAGGACTAGAATTCAAATATAGTGCCAGATACTTAATAATTACCTAGCTGTATGATCTTGGATAAGCCAGTTAACTACATTGCCTTGCAAAAAAACAAAAAAAATATAAGCACCAATTTTCTATTTTCTCTTCGACTATACTCTGAATAAAAATATAAGAAAGTGTGGAATTGTTGATGCATCAGAGTACTTACCATTTCTGGTGGCATCAAAATGTCTCTCAACTTAGTAGTCCAGTTGGACTAGGGAATTTATCCAAAGGACTTCATTTATACCAGTATTCAATTGGGAGCAAAGTACTCTCTAGTTTTCTGTCTAAGTAGTAGTTCCCATTTGCTGCTGGTGGATCAGTTTTAAAGATGGATTAGGGATGAGGATATTTTCCTTTTAAAAAAGGATGAAAGAGGATTGTGATATGAGAAGTAATGGAGTTTGTCTCATCACTTGTATCTCTCATCACTGTCTGGAGGGAATTTCAGAGAAAGACCCTGGTTAATTAAGGACAAGGAAGCCACTGGGACTTATGAATATTTGTATGTCATTAGTATGGAGGCAAAGATATCTTACACAGGAGGATTCGAGAAGCAATCATTTCAGAACTTTCTGCTTTTCAAAATATTGTAAAATGAAATATGAATCACATATTGGGAATTAAGATATTTGACATTTTTCTCCTTGCCAAAGTATATCAATTTCATTACTTCAAGATAAAAATAATCTAAACACAATAGTCACTAGGGACTGTGTGATCACTTAGACCATATTCTCTAGCAGGGCAAAACCAGGATAATATTGCTGAGGTCAATGCTACTTTCCAGAAAGTGATGGATTTAAAGGAAAACTGGAACAAGACCTTACACCTCAGCTAGCAACATAACTCCTGCTCCATCTTAGAAAATACACTAATTTCTATGATTGTGTGTTCTTTTATTAATAAAAATACAGGCTATCCAATTCTGTATTTTAAAAATCTCTTAGATGCCATGCTCCCAAAGAAAATCAAAAAGTGCACTGTCTCTGGAATCAGACCATCAAGAGTAAAATCCTGTCTCTGAAACTTATTATCCATGTGACCTTTGGTAATTCACTTAACCTCCCTGGAACCAGATTTCTACATCTGTAATATGGAACAATTGGACTAAATGGCTTCTTATTGAACTGGTTCAAAATCCCACAGGTTGAAAGAATTTGTGTACTTTGCATATTTATGTTCCATTATTCTTTCTGGCATGTATCATCTTTCATAGGTGTGAAGTAATAGTTTAGGTCCCTTTAAATTCTGGAAGACACTTTCTTTGATTGAATTGACAAGACAAGCCCTTTTCAGCAAACTCATTCAGGTCCTCATTATTTCTCATAGAGATGAGCTTTATAGCTTCTATAATTGGACTCCTCTCTTCTATATTTGTTAAAGTAATATCTCTTAAAAATAAATTATTAATTTCATATCAAATTCCAATGGTTCTCTTGCTTGTAGCATCAAATATTCATTTCTCATTTTGACCTTAAAGTATTTTCACAACTTGGCTCCAATTTGATATAATAGTTCTTTTCATCATTCTCTGGTATAGCTAAATTGGTCCAATTGCCTCAAGCATGGAAATCTTTCCATTCCTTTGCTGCTGTACATACTGTTGTCCTTGTTTGGAAAACATTGCCTCCTCATCTCAACCTTTTAATATTCTTAGTTTCATTTTTTTTATTTAAGGCAAAGAAGTTTAAGAGTGACTTGGCCAACTGGGTAAACTCAGGTCCTCCCGACTCCAGGTTGTGCTCAATCCACTGCACCACCTAACTGCCCCTCTAATTTCTTTCAAATCTTAGTTCAAGTACCATTAGAATATTGCTAGTTTTTTGTACAATGATTTCCTGGTTCTGTTTATTTCACTTTGCTGTTGCAAAATATACTCACGTCTGTTTTTTTAAACCACCCCAACTTGTCATTTCTTATAGCACAATAGTACTATAACACCATCATATTCCATGGCTTGTTTTTTACCACTCAATAACTGATGGGTATCCTCTTGATTTCTAATTCTTCATCACTCCAAAAAGAGTAGCAATCGTTTTTATACATATTGATGCTTTTTCCTTTTTCTTTCATTTCTTTGGGGCACAAATAGTGATATTGTTGGGTCAAAATGACATAGTTTCAAATTGTTCTTTAAAAAGATTGGATTGGGGGTGGCTAGGTGGTGCAGGAGATAGAGCACCAACCCTAGAGTCGGGAGGACCTGAGTTCAAATCTGGTCTCAGACACTTAATAATTACCTAGCTGTGTGACCTTGGGCAAGCCACTTAACCCTATTGCCTTGCAAAAAAATATAAAAAAAAATAAAACATAAAAAGATTGGATTGGTTCACAACACTATTGATTGAAAGAATTTGTATACTTTTTGTATTTATTTTTCAATATTCTCTCTGGCATTTATCATTTATCATAGGTGTGAAGTAGTAGATTAGAGTTATTTTAATTTGCATTTCTCTGATCAATAGTCATTTAGATGACTAAAAAGGAAAATAATCAATGTTGGAGGGGAGGTAGGAAAACTGGGATATTATTACATTGTTGGTAAAGTTGTGAATTGATCTAGCTTTTCTGAAGAGCAATTTAGAATTATGCCCAGAGCAATAAAGGCCAATAAAACTATATATACTCTTTGATCCAACAATAATTTCTGCTATCCCAAAGAGAGTACAGAAAAGGGTAAAAAAAGCCACATGTACAAAAATATTCATAGCAGTTCTTTTTGTAGTGGTGAAGAACTAGATATTGAGGTGATGCCCATCAATTGGGGAATGGCTGAACAAATTGTGATGCATGAATATGATGGAACACTATTATTCTATAAGAAATCATGAGTGATAAGACTTCAAAATAGCATGATAAGACTTGCATGAACTACTTCTAAGTAAAGTGAGCACAACAGAAGAACACTGTACACCCTAACAGCTTTATTGTGTGATGATCAGCGATGGTGGACTTTTCATTTCAGCAATAAAATAATCAAAGATAATTCTAAAAGATAGAAAATACCTCCACATTCAGGAAGGAACTATGGAATTTAAATGCAGCCCAAAACAATACCTTCAAATTTTAAAACTTGTCTATTGTATTATATTTTTCTCTTATGTTTTTCCCCATTCCAATTTAATTCTTCTTTCACAACATGAGGAATGATTAACATAATAATATACATATATTAGATTGCTTTCATCAGGTGGAGGGTATTAGAGGAGGGAATTGAGTATGAGAAAAAAATGTGAAACTCAAAATCTTACCTAAAAGTGACTGCTGAAAACTATCTTTGCATGTATTTGTCAAAATAAATGAAAATATTTTTAAAATAGTCATTTTGAGCATGTTTTAATATGACAATGGATAGCTTCATGATTTGTGGATTATTCCTTTCTGGCTATTTGCACTATTTTCTCTTTGATTTGGGTGCTCCAGAATTCACCTGTATAATTCCTGGGAGTTTTCATTTGGGGATCTCTTTCAGGAGGTGATTAGATATTTTCGATTTCTGTTTTGTCATGTTTCTCTTCAAGATATCAGTGCAGTTTTCCTTCATAATTTCTTGGTGTATAATGTCAAGGTTCTTTATTTTTTTCATCCTGGATTGTGGGTAGTTCAGTAATTCTCAACTGATCTTTTCTCAATATATTTTGCAGGTCAGTTGTTTTTCTGATGAGATATTTAACATTTTTCTGGATTAATTAATCATTTTTCTTTGATTTATTGTTTCTAGATATCTCATGAAGCCATTAGATTCCACTTGCCCACTTCTATTTTTTTCACATAATAGTACTTTATTTTTTTCCTATTTCATGTGAAGATAGTTTTCAACCTTCACTTTAAAAAGATTTTAGTTCAAAATTTTTCTCATTCCCTCCCCTGCCCTCTACTTTCCAAGAGAGAAGAAGTTTGATATAGGTTATAGGTGAACAATATGTTTCTACATCAGTTATATTGTGAAAAAGTCCATTTTAATTTTTTCTAATTGCTTTATTCATAGAGATTTTGTAATTCATTTTCCATTTGTCTGATTCTTCTTTTTTTCAGATGTTTTCTTTAGTGAATTCTTGTGTTTTCTTTTCCATTTGGCCAATGTCAGTCGAATTTGGTTGGTTGCTGCCGGTAATCCCCTATCTTCAGGTACCTTGGAATAATTTTTCTAAGTCTTTCTATGTCTCCTCAAAGCTGCCATACTTCTCCCTTCCTGCAGTATCTCAGGTTTAAAAAAAAATCTCAGATTTTACAGTAATAATTGAGGTCATTTGCCTTCCTCATTTAAATTATTTATATGTCCTCCTCACCTCTTTCTCTTCCTTCACTCCTTTCACATATAATAGTGTGGTCATACTCCTTAACAAGATTAACCTGTTTATGTGCAAAAGTGATGCCATTTTAACCTATCTCCTCCAACAGATTGCTCCTTTTTTCATCCCCATTTGTTCCCCCCCCCCATGCTTTTTCATTCCCATGTTTTCAGTCTCTTCCTTTGTACTGGCTTATTTCCTACTGACTACAAATATTTCCATGTCTCCTCCAACCTTAAAAAACCATCACTTGATTCTAGCATCACTTGATTCTTCCATCCCTGTCCCTTACAGCTATGTCTTGAATAATCTATCTATAATAGATGCTTCCACATTCTTTTCTCTTACTCTCTTCTTAAGTCCTCTCAATTCAGCTTCTGATTTTATCATTGAATTGAATTTAAATTTAAATTTAAATTGAATTAAATTGAAATTTAAAATTACCATTGAACTCTTATTTGCCAAATACAGTAGGTTTTCATTCATCCTCATTCCCCTTGTCCTCACTACAGCTTTTTGTTGATCACCATTTTCCACTCCTAGATCCTCTTCTATCTAGGTTTTTAGGATACTCTTTCAGTTCTCTTCCTATCTCTATGATCTCTCTTTCTCATTCTTTTTTGCTGGATCCTCCTCCAGGTCACCTCTCTAACAACAGATACCCCATGAGATTCAAGCCTAGTCTTGTCTCTCTTTAATAATTCACTCTTTTAAGCTCCCATGGACTGTCATCTCTGATGATTCTTTAAACTACTTCATCTGACCCTAACTTTCTGCTGACCTCCTCTAATTAACTTTTAGACATCTTAAACTGAATTTCCAGAAGACATATTAAACTCAAAATTAGAAAAATGGAACTCATTATTTTCTCCCCTAAATCTTTTCCTATACCACCTAACCCTCCCTGTGCGTGGAGAGCAGCACAATTGTCCCAATCCCTCAAATTTGTAATTTAGGGGTGATCCTTGACTTCCCACTATATTTTATTCCATATTTAAATTGTTACCAAGGTCAGCTTATTTTGCCTTTGCAACATCTCTTTATTATGCACCCCTTTTGTTCATCTGTAATATTGCAATAGCCTGATAATGGGTTGACCTGCCTTATTGCTCTCCTCATTCCATTCCATCTTTCACTCAAGCACAAAGTGATCTTCCTAAAGTTTAGGTTGAACTGGCATATTTCACTCTTCTACTCAATAAACTCCAGAGTTCCCTAGAGTTTCCAGGATCAAATACAGAATCACTTGTTTGGCATTCAAAGCCCTTCATAATTTAATCCCCTCTTTTTTTGTATCTCTTATATTTTATTCCCCATAATATACTCTTTAGTTCAATGACACTGGCTTCTTGTCATAGCATGAATGAAATACTTCAAGCATGTCTGTCTGATGGCAAATTCTTCAATGTGAAAAGGCTACAAGCCAAGACTAAAGTGGAGGTAGTAGTATTGATGCATGATTTTCTTTTGGAAATGATTGTATACTCAAGGCAGCCTTTGAAGCTGAATTGCAACGAAGTATGAATCTCTGCTGCTTGTGCTACTTTTGACCTAATGATTAACACCAAGAAAACACAGATACTTCATCAGCCAGCATCATGCCATTCATATGTGGAACCACTACAGCAAATGGAAAAGTTTTAAATATTGTGGAAGAGTTTGCTTATCTCAGCAGTATACTTTCCAGAGTGGTAAATATTGATATGTTTGGTATACCCATTGCAAGAGTTAGCTCAGTTTTGGGGTCTATAGAGGAGTGGAACTGATTTCATCTCTGTGAAACCTAGAGAGTCTATCAGCACTTTTCCAAGAAACTTAATTGCTTCCATTTAAATTGTCTTAGGAAGATCCTGGCAGGATTGGATACTAGACACAGAGGCCCTGTCTCTTGTTAAACTGCCAAACATTAATGGAGAGCACAACTTTGATGTATTAGACAGTTATTTGAGTGGCAAACATACACTTCCCTAAAAGATGTGTTTTATAGAAAACTTTCACAGGGCAAGTCCTCACAATGGGGTCAGAAAAAAGTGATACATTCTCAAAATCTCTCTTAAGAACTTTGGAATTAACTTACTCATTAATTTGCTCATCCTATTGACATAGGAGCATCCAACATGGCATGCCTTCATCAAAGAGAGTGCTGTGCTCTGGGAGCAAGTCAGATTTAAAGTGTCTCAAAAGAAAGGTGATATGTGGCAAGTTTAAAGTAACCATCCCAGGTATTCACATGCCCAACCCAAGGTAGCACATTCCAAGCTCATTGTTGGTCTAATCAGCCACAGTCAGACACTATAACTTGTCTCTAACATTGTGACTTCATTTTGGTGCTCTTCAATAACAAAGGACAAAGATCAACCAACCCCATGACTGCAATGTTCTCCCTCTTTATCTCTGTCAACTGGCTGGCTTTCCTTATGTTCTCCGCCCCCCCAAAAAAAACCCTCTCTTCTACAGGAAACTTTCTCAGTCCCTTTTAACTCTAGTACCTTCTGTCTGTTAATTATTCCTGACCTAACTTGTATATAGTTTGTGTAATATGTAATATATGTCTGTTGCTTCCCCCATTAACTTATGGCCTACTGGAAAGGACAGTTTTTTTTTAAATCCACAGCACTTAGCAGTTCCTGGCACAAAACTGGTACTTAATAAATATTGATCAGTAAAGTAAATCTAAATTATGGCATCTGACAATGTAAATGGCATTTGGCATCAGTAATCCCTCATTTCCTTACTGAAGGAATAAAGTTTTTTTTTTGCTCATCTCTCCTCTGGAGCCAAGATAGGTCATTGCAATTATTCAGTATTGAACTTTATTTTAATGTTCTTTTTATTTATACTGTTTTAATCATCGAGTATTCTGTTGTTTTCCCTGCATCAGTTTAATCAAGTCTTCTATTTTTTAGAATTTCTCCTATTCACTTTTATACAGTACCACTCCATTACATCATATCAGACAATTTATTTAACCAATTTCAAATTGATAGGCATTGAATTTTTCCCTTTTTTGCAACCACAAGTAATGCTATCAATATTTTGCTATATTTAGAATTATCCTATATTTCACCTGCTTGCCTTAATGTATCCATAGGAGTATCAGGTGTCATAGGTTATAGAATGTTCATAACAACTTTTTAGTTATAAACTTTTCTAGAATGGTAAATGATATTATATTAGTTTACTGTTCTTGTCCTTTGATTACCGTACCATGAGATAGTATAAATAAAGGAATGACTGCTGACTATAGGATAGGGGGTTTATTCTGATTCTATTGCTTATTCTCTGGGTGACTTGGTCATTTAATCTCCATCAATCTCAATACCCTCATATATAAAATGGGAAAGCTGGACTATATTGCTTCTATTGATATTTCCTTCTCTGGATCTATATTCTTTGTGTAATATATATGTATTGTTTTTATATATCTATATGTAATATATCAGACTTAGATTTGTATTGCTTTTATATGTGTGTGTGTGTGTGTGTGTGTGTGTGTGTGTGTGTGTGTGTAATATATCAGAATTAGAACAAAGAGGATTTCAGAAAAAATTTACCCCCAAAACTGGCACTTTTCATCTTTAACTAGCTACACTGCTGCTGGGCATGGAAAACATTTGAAATTCCACATTTCAAGTATAGACTTCACCAAAAAGTTGGAAAACTAAGACCTTTTCTTGGCTCTAATGACCTTTTAAACTTCTCCATGATAGGGATTAAACACAAAAGATGAATTGATGGCAGTTTTTCCCCCAAGGTTCAGAACCTCAAAAACATAAGCAAAACCAAAATTTCTAGATAATTTCCTCTTAGAAAAATAAATGTAATAGCCCATTAATGAATTATATAAGAATAAATCCCTGGGACACAATGAGTTCATGAGTGAATTCTACCAAGAATGTTAAAAAACAATCCCAATACTATATAATCTATTTGATAAATTAGGCAAAGGAGGAATCCTACCAAACTTCATATTTGACACAATTATGGTGCTGATGCTTCAACCAGGAAGAGATAAAAAAGTGAAAGAAAATTATAGACTTAGTTTTCCTAATAAATATTCATGCAAAATTTTTTTATTTGAGTTTTGAGTTTTACAATTTTTCTCCCAATTGTACTTCTCCCCCCCCCCCCGGCCATGGAAAGCAATCTGTCAATCATTATTTTGTTTCCATGTTGTACATTTATCCAAACTGAGTGTGATGAGAGAGAAATCACATCCTTAAGGAAGAAACAAAAAGTATAAGAGATAACAAGACCAGACAATAAGATATCTGTTTTTTTTTCCTAAATTAAAGTAAATAGTCTGAAATTTGTTCAAACTCCATGGCTATTTATCTGGATACAGATGGTATTCTCCATTGCAGACATCCCAAAATTGTCCCTGATTGTTGCACTGATGGAACGAGCAAGTCCATCAAGGTTGAACATCACCCCCATGTTGTTGATAGGGTATACAATGTTTTTCTGGTTCTGCTCATCTCACTCAACATCAGTTCGTGCAAATCCCTCCAGGCTTCCCTGAATTCTCATCCCTCCTGGTTTCTAATAGAACAATAGTGTTCCATGACATCATGCAAAAAAAAAAATTTTAGGTTTTTGCAAGGCAAATGGGGTTAAGTGGCTTGCCCAATGCCACACTACTAGGTAATTAATAAGTGTCTGAGACCAGATTTGAACCCAGGTACTCCTGACTTCAGGGCCAGTGCTTTATCATGCAAAAATTTTTAACAAAATTATGCAATGATAGCAACATATCACAAGGATTATGCACTATGGTAAGATGGGATTTATAGGTTCAGTATAGGAAAAGTATCAACATAATTGGCCACATCAATAATAAAACCAATAGAAATCATAGGATTATTTCAATGGATGCTTAAAAATTGACAAAAACTGTTGGGACAACTAGAAAATAGTATGACATAAGCTACACAGACCAACATTTTACACCTTATATCCAGAAAAGATAGAAATGGGTACATAATTTAGACATAAGGGATTGACACAATCACCAGATTAGGAGAGCAAGGAATAGTTTACCTATCAGATTTATGAAGAGGGAAAGAATGTACAACAAAACAAGAGCTAAAATATATTATGAAATGTGAAATGGATAATTTAGGTTTTTGCACATGCCCAGATAAACTAAAAGAGACTCTACCATGAGAAATAACAGGGACTCATGACTTGGTGAAGACTATCTGTTATCTACCATGTCAAAGGTAGGAGTATATAGGAATGCTCAGCTCAAACTTATAAAACTAATTTATTTAAGCTTACAGAAGGCAAGGGCTACCTCATTCTTGTCCTTGTATATATAGTGCCTGAAACATAGTAGGTATTTAAGAAATGCTTTTTAATTGATTGATTGAAACATTTGAAGGAGACAATCAGTCCCCTATAAGTGATAGGATCATAGATCTAGAACTAAAAGAAACATCAGTTGCAACCTACTAATTTTACAAATGAAATAGATGAGAATGAAGGTAAATGACTTTCCCAATGTCAAAGTGTTAGTGTGCTCTTCTATAGAATTAAAATCTCCATTTCATTTACCTAAATTTTATATGAATGAATTCAAGGAATTTTATTATCCTGACATCCTTAAATGTAGAATACAGAACTGAATACAATACTCTAAATCTGGTCTAAATAGGGCAGAGTTAGGGGCAGCTAGGTGGCTCAGTGGATAGAGCACTGGCCCTGGAGTCAGAAGTACCTGAGTTCAAATCTGCTCTCAGACACTTAATAACTGCCTAGCTGTGTGGCCTTGGGCAAGACACTTAACCCCATTGCCTTGAAAAAATTTAAATAAATAGATAAATAAATAATAAGTAAGGCAGAGTTCATGAGAATAATAACCTCCTTACTGCAGATATTACTGCTCTCTGTATGATTAATGTTGATTTCTAAGTATCCATAATACATTAAAATCCCCCAGTTCTTAAAGGACAAACATATTTACACATGTTTTTTTCATCTTATAACTGTAAAGTTAATTTTTTTTAAAACCATTCTACAGCTTTACATTTTCTTTATAAATGCTTATTAGCACACTGTTTACTAGGATGTTCCACTGGAGAACTTCTTGCATACTGAGCCATTCTGAATACTCTGGATTTAGATATTCAGTCAGTTGGTAATAAATCTAAACCCACCATCACCTTTTCCATAACATTCTATCCTGTCTGTTAGGATAACATAAGTGACCATAAGAAATCATTTTCTAATACTGCCTGCACTGGCTTCACAGTAGAACTAAGGAATTTGGTAGATTAGCTACTTGACTTTCTACTTTTTTCATGACTCTAACTCATATATTTAATATAGATGCTGACTGCAATAAAAAATGAAAGGCAAAGGGGATGGCTAGGTGGCCCAGTGGATAGAGCACAGGCCCTGAAGTCAGTGGTACCTGAGTTCAAATCTGACCTCAGATGCTAAATAATTACCTAGCTGTGTGGCCTTGGGCAAGCCACTTAACCCCAATTGCCTTGCAAAAACCTAAAAAAAATGAAAGGCATGTAAGAAAAAATAGAATATTAGAAAAGTTAGCTATGATAGACATCTGGAGAAAATTGAATGGAGATAGAAAAGAATATACTTTTTTGCTGCAGTACATGACACCTACACAAAAACTGACCATACATTAGGACATAAAATCCTCATAATCAAATGCAGAAAGGCAGAAACATTGAAAGCATCCTTTTCAGATCATGATGCAATAAAAATCATAGGCAATAAAGGGCCATGGAAAGAAAAACCTAAAAGTAATTGGGAACTAAATAATCTAATTTTAAAGATTGAGTGGGTCAAACATCAAATTATAGAAATAATTTTTCATCCAAGACAATGATAATAAGGAGACAACATACCAAGCAAAGTAGTTATTAGGGGAAATAATATATCTCTAAATGCATATATGAAAAAAGTAGAGAAGAATGATATCAATAAATTGGGCATACAACTAAAAAAAACTAGAGGAAAGACAAATTAAAAATCCCCAATTAAATACCGAATTAGGAAACTCTGGAAATCCAAAGAGAAATTAGTAAAATTGAAAATAAGAAAACTATTGAATTAATAATGAAACTAAGAATTGATTCTATGGAAAAATCAATAAAATAGAAAAATTCTTAATTAATTTGATTTTAAAATGAAAGAAGAAAACAAAATTATCAGTATCAAAAGGGAAAAAGGTTATTTGATCACTAATAAGAAGAAAATTAAAATAATAATTTGGAGTTGTTTTGCTCAACTGTATGCCAATAACTTTGACAATCCAAGTGGAATGGATGAATATTTACTAGAATATAAATTGTACATGTTGAAAGAAGAGGAAATTAAATACTTAAATAACCCCATTGAATAAGTTATCAGTGAACTCCTTAAGAAAAAATCTCCAGAGTCAGATGGATTCATTAGTGAATATTATTTTTAGATTTTATTTTGGCAAGGCAAATGGGGTTAAAAGGCTTGCCCAAGGCCACACAGCTAGTGTTTGAGTTTTGAGTGTTTAAGGCCGGATTTGAACTCAGGTATTCCTGACTCCAGGGCCGGTGCCCTATCCACTGCACCACCTAGCCACTCCTCATTTGTGAATTCTACCAAACATTCAAGAAACAATTATTTCCGATTCTATATAAACCAATTGAAAAATTAGGTGAAGAATTTTGCCAAATTCCTTCTGTGACACCTAAACTAGGAAGAGTCAAGAGAGAGAAAATTATAGACCAATTTCCCTAATGCATATGGAGGCAAAAATTTTAAATAAAATTTTAGCAAGGTGATTAAAAGCAAGTCATCACTAGTATAATATCAAGATTTATATCAAAAATGCAGGGTTTGTTCAATAATAGGAAAATTATCCCCATAATTGATCATATCAATACCAAATCTAGAAGAAATCATATTAATATTTCAATAGATACTGATGGGGCAGTAGATGGCTCAGTGGATAGAGCACCAGCCCTGGAGTCAGGAGGACCTGAGTTAAAATCTGGCCTCAGACACATAATAATTGCCTAACTCTATGACCTTGGGCAAGTCACTTAAACCCCATTGCCTTAAATCAATAAAAAAGAATAAATCAATAAAAAGGAATTGATTTTTTTAAATGCAAAGGAAAGCAGCCTCCCATACCAGATCTAAAATTATATCATAAATATCAATCAACAAAACTATTTGATACTGGCTAAGGAATAGAGTGATGGATCAATGCAAGAGATTAGGAACAAAGAAACAACAGTAAATGACTTTAGTAATCTTTTTTGATAGACTCAAAGATTCCAACTTCTGAGAAAAAACTGCTGGGAAAAAAGGAAAAGAGTAGACGTAGACCAATATCTCACACCCTATACCAAGATACCAAATGAATACAGGATTTAGACATAAGAGGTTTTACTATAAGTCAATTAAGAGAACAAGGAATAGTTTTTCTGTCAGATCTATAGAAAGGGGAGCAGTTTATGATCAAAAAAGAAAGAACTTACAAAAGATAAACTGGATAATTATGATTACATTAAATTTAAAATTTTTTGTACAAACCAAACGAATGCAATCAAGATTTAAAAGAATACAGAAAGTTTGGAAACAATTTTTAAAACAAATGTTTCTGACCAGGGGCTTATTTCTTAAATACATAGAAATTTGAATTAAATTTATAAGAAAACAAATCATTTCCCAAATGACAAAGCTTACTAATCTTTAATTTTTTAAATCTATCTTAGGTATTATGCCATTATTTCACTCTAATTTTTTTCTTCCATTTTGATTTGATTGTTCTTTCATAATATGATCAATATGGAGCTATATTTAGCATGGTTGTACATACAGAATCTATTACTTGCTGTTGGGAGTTGGGGAGGGTAGGGAGAAAGGGAGAAAGGGAGAAAGGGAGAAGAAGCTCCAGTTACATAGGTAGCATAAGTCTTAATTTCTTAAATTTGTCCATTTTCTTTTTGCCCTTTGTCTCTTGCTCTAACCACTGAAATGAGCAATTGAGAAAATGTCCTTTGGGTAAATATTTTAATCTCATGATCTCTAGCAAAAAGGGAAAAAAAGAAGAAACTTTCACCATTATTTCATGTGTACAACACATCATATGCACTCCCTGGCTGAAAATAATTGTGGTCCAATGTTTTACAGATTTTTTCTGGGGCTTATATGTAAAGGGTATAAATATATAGACACATATATGCATAAATGCATGAAAATATTATATGTGTATATGAATATACAAATAAAATTTATAGATAAATATATAAAACAATATACAATGTATGACATAAGTTTACATCAAAATATATTATTAACATACATATGAACTTTACATAAATACATGTAAAACTTTATTAGAGATTAATATTTAATATTATTATTAATAATATGATACATCAATAAAACTAGAACTATAAGGTATAAGAAAGTGTGCTGAATTCCTTATTGATATCCAGCATCTCCAGTCACTAGTTTTCTCCTACGGCTATTCTTATAACTTTAAAATGGCAACATCACCATGTTTAATTGGAACAATTTTAGATATTCTGTTTACATTAACTTATCAGAGATACTCCAAAATCTACATTTGTTTTGTATTTCTGGAGCCTGAGGGCCCCATAAAACTGCAAGGGGAAACCAAAGCTTTTTCAAATACAAATTAAAATCAAGTCTAGGCAAAAAAATGATAATACCCTTTTCTACCAATTCATTAATTCTTCCAAGAAAAGAAATATTTATCCTAGCATGATCTAATTTTGATGAAACCATGGCTCTTTCTGATCACACCTTCCTTTTAATGTTTCTGCTCTATCCTTTTAGTTTCTGGAATTTTGTCAAGAAATAAAGTAAAGATTATTGACCTACAGTTTTTGGACTCCATTTTCTTTTCTTAAAAACAAAATGACAACAAAATTCAGGAAACTTTCCCTTTTCCATTCATGACTACTGTATTGGAGGTTAGAAGAATACCAAACACAAAGGAGGAAAGAAACAAACTTCCTAAAGGGTCTTCACTTTTTCCTCTGGAAAGAAAGCAGTGTCTTGTCTTACAAGAAATGATGTAGAAATACACAGATACCCATTTAGTAGTGGTCAAAAGGATAAGGATTGTGTTTGGTTTTTGGTGACTTAAGGAAGTGAAGGTATCAAGGCAACTATTTATTAAACTAATAAGGAGATATTTGCCATCTTCTTGAAGTATGTGACAAAAGATATGACAAAAAATTCTAAAAGAATCATGCAATCAGGTGATTCTTGTGAGTATAAATGATATACCTAGAAAGAACCTCAAAAGCATTGCTAAAGCATGAAGACATAAGGAATAAATGGAATGTTTTAGGGATACAAGTGATATTTTAATCACTGATTCCTGTTTTAACAGAGTTGAGATATTGTGAGGACAATGATAGAGGCTGTTAGCATCCAGCAAGTCTATTTGTCATCATTTCTTTCTTGCCTCCTTGCTCACTCACAGAGACCTTTACAATGCCTCCCTCACTTCCATGTTTCTCAGTGTATAGAAGAGTGAGTTCTGCTATTACAATAAGATGGAAGCTGCAGGTATTGATAACCTTTTGTCTTCCTACTATCAAACTGATCTATTCCACTGCTTTTGTGAAATAGCCATAGGTGACCAAATTAAGAACTAAAGGCATCAATACAATAAGCACTGCCAGCACAAATGCAATAATGATAATTTTTTTACACAAGTCAATTGAATCAGTGCTGCCATTTAACACAAGTGGTCCACCTTGTGATGTCTGCAATGAGGCAGTTTCAGAGTTGTAGTGGATGGAGCTGGTAGTGAAGCAGAGATCCAGAAAAGAGAGGTGAATAAGAAAGAAATACAATGGTGTATAGAAGCAAAAGTTTATTTGAGACACCAAGATGATGATTGTGTTGCCCACTACAGCCAGGAAATAGGCAATCAAAATGACCATATAAAGAACCACTTCAAGCTAGGGACTATTCAAATAGGCCATAGTCCTATATACGTGATAGCCCAGTATTTTAAGAACAATCTCTAAGAAATCTACTGAAATTCTAATTACTGAAAATCTTTATTTTTCACATGCCTCAAGAGAAATGGAACAATGAGTGAAACCTGGCTTTCAGTATCAAGATTCCTGAATACTAGCATAAAGTTGGTGTATAGTATTTTTTAAGCATTCATTACAAACAAAATGCCTTCTCTATCTACTAGTTTTTATGATATCACATTCTCTTAGAGTTTCTCCTCTTAATCCCTCTGAGTACATATCTCTTTTCTTTGTTAGCTCCTCTCCTAGGATGTGATGGAGTAAATGGGCAAATGGAATAAAATTTCTTGAATAAGATTAAATTTGAAAACTGATTTGATTTTTTAAAAAATTATCTGTGCTTTACAGTTTTCTAGAAAATTTTAAAATATTCATTAGCCTAGGAATTTAGAAATCAAGCAAATGTGGACCCATTCTATCTTTCTGGTCTTACTTCTGACTATGTGCCCTCTCAAGTTCACTGCTCTAGTCAAATTCACCCAACTTCATCAGGCACTACATTTTCTTTTTCAACGTCCATGACATACTCTACACCTGAAATATTTTGCCACCATTACTCTTATGTTCCATCTCCTCAGTTCTGAAATTCATCAATCTAACCATAACCTCAGAAATTCTCCTGACCCACCTTGTGCTTCAAATCTCCTAAATCTCAGATCACTTAAATTTAATCTCCCTGCTCCAACCTTCAGTCTCTCTATTCAGCCCTGATTTCCCCAAAATATTTCTCCTGGTCTTGTCTTCAATTTTCTTCCCTCGTTCTCTTGACATTCTAACTAGTTAATTAAACTTTGTTTTATATTGTTATTTTGTCTTATTGTCATTTCAGTTGTGTCTAACTCTTTGCAACTCATTTGTTTCTTGTTTTGTTTCCATTTTTGTTGTTGTTGTTGTTTTTGGCAAAGGTACTGCAGTAGTTTACTATTTCCATCTTCAGCTCATTGTACAGGTAAGAACCTAGAGGCAAAGAGAGCTGAGTAACTTTTCCAGGATCACACAGCTTAAGGATCTGAGGCTGCATTTGAACTCAAGTCTTCTTGACTCCAGGCCTCCTACAATATCCATTAATGCCACCTAAATGCATCATTTTGTCTCATAGTCACTGATTAATTCGAAACCTCAGTTCTGGATTACTTCCATTATATGCCTTCCTGATTGCTTCTCACATAATAGATCAACTAGAGAAATTCACAAAATTGTAATTATCATATCCATTAAAGAAATGTAGCTTGTCTTTTCTTACCTGTAACTTCACAATTTTACATGATACTTTTATTTTCCTCTCATCAACCTTACCACAATCTTTTGGGCTTTTGACAAATATTTTTTCTCCTCAAACTTTTTATATCATCTTTTATCCATTCAGATTAGCATAGTAATTTTTCTCATGTTTCTCTGAAAAAATCAGAGGCCATATGGCATTACCTTCCTCCTTACCTTCCTCCTAATTCTAAAATGCAAACAACCTAAACATGATTCCTCTTCTCTCCTCCTTTGCTCATGTTTACAAGGTGAGGAGACACTTCTCTTTGGAAGGTTAAACTATGTACCTATAAAACCACGTTTCCATCTCCTTGGTCCCATCCTCCAGGAACATGCCTGTTTAACTACTCCCTGCATAGTTCTTTAATTTACGTTCTCTCCAATATTAACTTCCTGTCTTTCTTGTATAATTGTCAATATAGAAAGAAGAATAGGGAAAAGGATTTTATGCAAAATAATTAATTTTCATTATGAAACCGTTATTTCAAGTCTTATGTTATCTTTAGCACAAAATTAACAATGCTGTCTTGTTTGTTCATGTACTATTTTGAATTTCTTTCTGCACTCTTTAGTGTACTTTTAGGTTTCAAAATTTCCCCCTCTCTTTTTACTATCACTACTCATACAGTACAAAGTAAAACCTTACCATATATCAAAAAATATAGTTAAGTCAAACAAATTTACCTGCTGGTCATGCCTGAAATTTCCAAGAGGAAGGATGCATGATTCATTCATAGTCTTTTGGAATCATGCTTACTAATTAATCTGGGTTGAGTTTTTAGGCCTTTCAAAATTTTTTTCCTTTAGATTTTGTATAGGTGTTTTTTCAAGGAAAATGGAATTAAGTGGCTTGCCCAAAGCCACACAATTAAGTAATTATTAAGTGTCTGAGGTTGGATTTGAACTCAGGTACTCCTGACTCCGGGGAGAGTGCTCTATCCACTGCACAACCTAGCTGCCCCCCCCCTTTAGATTTTTTTAAAGTAATTGCATAAATTGTTCTGGCTTTGCTCACCTGAATAATTAAATACAAAAATGTGCATATTTAATGTGAATTTATTCCTTTAATAATTTTTATAGAGAAATAACATTCCTTTAGTTAGTTATTTTATTTGGTACTTCTTTTGTTATTATTGACTTGGAGTTTTTTCTTATGGTTGTTGATAGTGGGATTTTCTCTTTTGATAAATGCCTATTTAAATCTTCTGAATGTTTTAGCTATATCACTTGTGCTCATATATTTGTACAAATTCCCTACTTATTAATAGCAGAGAAATTTGTTAATAAAGCTATCTTCCTAGATATTCCAGGAGAGTGGGGTGGTGCAGTTGCACTATCTAAATCAAAAATAAAATCTTGGGTCCAATAATTAATCAGATGTTGCCCTTGACCAAACCACAGAGTCTACTGAAAATTTGCAACTTCCTTGTCCAAAACTTTGTCTTTGATTCTTGAGGAATAAATCATTGAATCATTAGAGAACCTAGTGACAGGATCCCAGATAACAGAGTCACATTACTTCCAGAAATTCACAGATGTGAGCTTTAACACAAAGATCCAAAGTTGGAACTAAGACTGGAAGACTATATTAAAATACAAAAAATAATCATAATTCTGTAATTCTTCTACCTTATTTCATCTTAATTGAATTAAGAATATTTCTTAGCCTAGTCATTTAGCCAGTCCTTCCATTGGTTTCCATACCCCCACCAGTCCACTAGCATGGGGATTGAAACTTTGAGATTCCTTGTATCATGACCTGATAAAACTTGATAGAATCATTTCAGCTAAATAATAAATATATATTAAGTGCCTATGATGAATTAGGCACTGTGATAGACAATGGAAAATACTAACACAAGAAATGAATATCTGAAATAGTTTGTGATGTTGCTTTTTTAGTGAGTTTCAAACCTTTTTTTTTTTTACTCAATAGCTATTTTAACTGTTGCCAAAATAAGCCTTTAAAGTTAGGTCAGGGAAGGGTTAAAGGACAAACAGAATATGAATCCATTATCTGGGAGAGTTTTTGAGTGGTCCATGGAGATTCTTCAGGGTCACACACCTCACCTACAACTAGTATCAAACTTTCTTTGACTCAATCACTTCCATAGATGTTTCCTTATAGAGTCTAAAGCTTGAAGTCTCATGTTGGGGTAACAGAAGAGATTGAATGTACCATAATTCTCATACTTCTGGCACACTCTGTGATGACTGACTAACTTCTGAATAAGCTATTGAAGGCCTTGGTGGCCTTAAGTTCCTTTCTAGGGAACTTAAAATTTTATGTGACTCTATTGTTGATTCTCCAGATTAAAATAAATAAATCCAAGACTGATAAAATTTTTCTGTGAGAATTATCTTGCATGAATGTCTTTCCCTTAATTAGATTTGCAATTGAATAGGATTTTAGTAGTCAATTGGTCCAGTCCTCCCACTACAGATGAGTAATCTAGGATGAGAGAGTTAAAGTATTACAGATTACAATGTAAAATGCAGGATTCACATTAAGATTTTTGACTCACAATCTAGCCCTCATTCCTATAGTGTTTTTAACTTTGTTCTCATTTCATTTTCTGAAATTTTTACTATATTTTAAAAGTGCAGTTGGAAAAAGCTAGATGTGGTCAAAGCTTCTGATGAAGTGATATTATTCAAAGTATCCAGGTTGATCAAACATTCAAACACTATTAGTTTTACCAGTTATCAGAATTAGATGGTTCTTTATTATCTGGTGACCACTGCAAAGATCTGAATAAGAACACTTTGACAAAGATTTTTATAGGAATTCATTGGGATAAGAGAAGTGGAAATGCTTGGTACTTCTGAAGGATTGATTCCATTTAGATGAGAGGAAGAATGATCCTAACTTCACTAAAAGAGAAATTGGGAAGTATCCTTCATATTATAAGGAAACTGATTAAAATTTGGATTAGTCAATCAGTGAGTTAAGGGCTTTTTTTAGTGGTGACAGCAAAATTAAAAACATAATAAATCTCACAGTATCCCCCCTCATAGCTTTCATTATACAACCAAGAAAATTGAAACTTAAATATGTTAAACAAAATTGTCCTAAAGAACAAAAGTAGTAAATGGTAACTTGGAACCTAGACCAGTGCCCTTGCAAAACACCTTCTCTGTTTAAGATTATAACATTAACCTAAAATATAATATAATTTTGGAATATCGAAGATTAGATAGTACCTGACTTTAAATAATTTAGAATGTAGAAGAAATAATAGAAGAAATGTGTAGAAAAAAATAAAAGGGGCGACTAGGTGGCCCAGTGGATAGAGCACAGGCCTTGGAGTCAGAAGAACCTGAGTTCAAATCCGGCCTCAGACACTTAATAATTACCTAGCTTTGTGGCCTTGGGTAAGCCCCTTAACCCCATTGCCTTGAAAAATACTAAAAGAAAAAAAACTGAAGAAAGAGTAAAACAAATTAATACAAGAAAAGTCAAAAAATAATACAGGCAGATAAAGTACAGTCAACAGAAGTTAAAGGAAGGGAATAATGGGAAAAATAATAAGCATTATTTGTATAGCACTTTATGACTTGCAAAGCCATTCAAATACTCAAATTTTACTCAAAATTGGAAAAATGAATTTAATAATGTCTTAAAGTCTCATGCATTTTTAAAGTATCTCTGAAGATACATAGAGAAGAGTTTATTTAGTTTTTCTGAATTCTGAATAGAGAAAAGCAACATATGAGGAAAGCAATAATAATAGAAAAAGGAATAAGAGAGAGGAAAAATAGGAAAAAGGAAAGAAAGGTAGAAGAGAAAGATATAAAAGAAGAGGGAGAGAGATAGGAAAGCTGATGTAAACTAGAAGAGGAAGAATGTTATAAGATATAGGAATGGTGCGAGTGATGACTGGGACTTGTATCAATTTTGTGCTGATGAGCCAATAACTCATATTCAATTCAGAGACTCACTGTTCTTCATAACAGGAATAACATGAAGAAATCATAAAATGGAAATAGTTCTGGTTCTGCAGTCAAAGTATCTAGGTTCAGATCCTTTTTCTAATACTACTTATATTATCTTGAGCAAGTTACTTAAACTCCCTAAGTCAATTTCTTCATCTACAATGTAGGGTTTGAAGGTAGGCCTATCCATTTGAAAGTCATGAGAAATACTTTATTAAAGTCAGAAAATAGTTCTTAAAAATTCAGATGTACAGTCATATCTGAATTAGTCAAAAACACAAATTATCAGTATTTTAAAATAAATATAATATTTTATAATAACTTACATATAAAAAAAGTTTGATAGAAATTTCTTTGTACTTCCTTCCTGGATTATTGGATTTTAAACTCTTTACTCTCTCCTAGTGGTGGCTGATAAATTATGTCTCATTTTGAAACTGGTGTTTGACTTCTTTCTGGCTTTTTTCAGTGTTGTGTTTGTTTGGTTTTTTTTTGACCTGGACATGATGGATTTTGACCACAATGTTCCCAAGACCTTAAAGTTTTGGATTTGTTTTTGAGAGGTGACAAGTGAATTCTTTTTATTTCTACTTTGTCTTCTGAATAAAAGAAATTTTTAGCAGCTTTCTTTTGAAATTTCTTGAAACAGAATGTGTAGGCTTTCTTTTAGCCATGATTTTTAATTAATTGGATGTCTCAAATTTTTTTTTCTCCTGAATCTGTTTTCTATGTAAGCTGTTTTTGCCTTGACATACTTTACATTTTTCTGTATTCTTTTGACTTAAATACATATATGCATCGATATAGATATGCATATACCCACATTTCCATGTGTATATATGTTTGTGAGTGTATGTGTGCATTTCTAAGTTTTATTCTAAGTTTCAAGGAACTCTGTTTTGAAGAGGTATTAATTCCTTTTCCAATTCTTTCTTCAATAACTTTCTTTTATATTAAATTTTTCTCTCTTACACCCTGATTTCATTTTTTAATACATATGTACCTATAACAATTTTTAAACATATTTTTCTTTTTCTGGGAATTCTACTTAAGATTATCAGTCTTTGCTTTTCTTTGAAGTTTTGCTTATAACTTTTGGAGTTATTCTCTTCTTTTGGGGCTTGTATTTTGATCATTTCTTGAAAGTTTTATGACTAATATTTCTGGTTTCCTCCTTCATCCAGCTTTTTTTTCTGACTTCAGACTTAATGTGAGGATCAACTTCTACACAGTTTTGGGGGAAAGACCTGGGCTAGTTCTTTTCCTGCTTTCTAAGGGGTATCTTAGAGTGTTATTGCTTATTGTTATCTTATTCAGTGAAACTCAGGCTGAGGATTTGTACAAGTTTCAGTGCTTCCAAAATGATTAGTTTTAGGGAAAATTATTATTTCTGCCCCCCCACTCTGACCTCTGAAAATTCTTTACTTGCTTTTGGGTCATATCAATGGAAAACTGATACATGACTCACCTATTTTCCACCAGCTGTTAATATCGACTTATTCTGAGTGATGAAACGACTGACTTCCTTTAGTACAGGATTCTTGCTTTGGTAATTCTGTTCTGGCATTAGAGCCATACCACTGATGGTTGTTACTTAATTAGATTCTCTCAATCTAGTGTCTGGCTGCTCCCAATTCTAGAAAACCACTCATAAGTTTAGGACCTCTTTTCTAATGCTATCCATTTCCAGAGAAAGACATTGATTATGTCTGAATCTTCAGGGTTTCTTTTTTTTGGTTTATGTTTTCTTTCACAACTTGAATATTATGTAAATGTTTGCATGACTATACATGTATAACTCATATCAAATTGTTTTCCTTCTTAATGAGGGGGAATTGTGGAGGGAAGGAGGGAGGGAGGGAGAGAAATTGGAATTGAAAGGTTTTGAAATTAATATCAAAATTGTTTTTACATGTAACTGGGGGAAATGAAATAAATTTTTAAAAAAAGGAAAATAAAGGGAGAACTACAATTTAAAAAAAAAGAAAAAAAGACTTATGTAACCAAGAATATTGAATAATTGGGCCACAAAACTGCTGATTTGCACCTGTTCCTGTATGATCACCTGTAGAATTCTGGGAACTCCCCTTAACTCAGTGAGCAGTCTCTTGTGGGCCTGGAAAGCTACTCACAATTATGCTTGACTAATTGCTGTCCTCACGGACCATAGTCCTCTGTCTAATTCCCTATGCTTATTTGGGATGGAAAAGTAACACATTCTTTATAGTCTTTCTAGTGACCTTTCCATTCCACTGACACTGCTCCAAAGTTACCAGTGATTTCTTATTGATAAAAATCGAATAGCCTTTTGTAAGTCCTCATTCTTTTTTTTAACTTAGGGTCTTTGACATTATCAATCACTCATTTCTCATTGATACACTCTTCAAATTTTTGTGACAATTTCTTCTCACTTCCCTTGCATATTCATTCAAAATGCCTAATAAACATGGGTATCCTAAAGGATTCTGTCATAAGAATTCTTCTCTTCTCCTATATTATTTCACTAGCTCCCATGCTGATGGCAATTTAATATTCCAACCCAAAATTCTATGCTGTACTTTCTGGACAACAACTTATTCCAGTATCTATAAACCTCTTTGTCTGTCTTCCTAAATTTCCCTGAGCTGGAAAATTACCTACTGTGATGTTTTCTTGGTTTTCCTGATCAGAATTTTGTTTCTAATTTTTTATAATTTCTATGGAGGTGGTATGTTGACTAAACTAGGAAAATGTTTACTATTATTCTATTTCTTGACACCACCCACTCTAAATGATTATAAAAACAAGTTCACCTTCTGGTTATGAGTAATAGTTTTAGGAGTGAGGATACATATAGAGTGCCTTTGAAAGCTGTGAGAATATTCATTGGGAATCCATTATGAAACCCTTAAATGTGAATTAAAAGAGGGATACCACATCTCGAGTATGTGAAAATATTCTATACCATGTCATTCTTGGGTCAAATGAAGAAAATGAATGTGTTTAGCTTAAATAAAAGTAAATTATATTCAAATACTTGAATAACTATGTTGTGGAACAGACTAGACTAATTTTGGTTGGATATCTTCAGTACAATTACAAGAAATAAATTTCAACTCAAAACAAGGGAAACCTTTCAATAGTGGAGTAGAATAAACTATCTTAGAAAATAATGTTTCCCATCAATGAAAGTCTTCATCTAGATTCTGTACTATAATATTTTACAAACATGTTATAAAAAATCCTTTCTCCAGTATAGGTTTTATTAAAAGACTAAAACTTGGGGTGGCTAGGTGGCACAGTGGATAAAGCACCAGCCCTGGAGTCAGGAGTACCTGGGTTCAAATCCGGTCTCAGACACTTAATAATTCCCTAGCTGTGTGGCCTTGGGCAAGCCACTTAACCCCATTTGCCTTACAAAAAAAAAAAACCCTATAAAAAAAAGACTAAAACTTCCTCTACTATTTGGAGGCAACAAAAAACAAAATTTGTCTATCATATAATCTCATTAAGAAATTTCCCTCAAGTAGGAATATTCCTCTTGAAAGATAGTTGACTCTTTGATTCAATGAATTTTTGATGTTGTTGCAGCTGCAGCTGTTGCTATTGTTGTGCAATTTCAAGCTTTATGAAGCCTGAAAACCTCTGTTTGTCAAGTCCTTTTTTTCCATTCTTGCTATGTATTCTTTATTTGTTTTTTTAAAAAAAAAAGAAAGAAAATCCAGTATTGAAGTGGGTTTTAAATGCTCAGGAGAAAACAGAATGTAGAATAGCTTTGAAAATTACCTGCTGAATTTATTATATCTATTAAAGAAAAAACAAGCTATGTATAAAAAATTCACAGATTCAGTTTCTGTCCCTTTATTTCTCATAGATTTATAAATAAGAAAAACAATATGCTTTTGTGTTTTATTCAAATCTTCACAGAAATATTTTTAATTAATCTTCAAGAATTCTATTTGAAGAGTGTGAGATTTCTGAATTTCTCCTGCTAAATTAAAATTTTCTTCTTTTAAAAGTTGTTTACAACACAAATTTTATGGGAATTTAACTGCAGCAATAAAAAAAGAATTTCTGAGATGGAGAATATTTTGAAATGCAAAATATATAATTTTTATTTTGAACATGCCCAGATAAACTAAAACAGATACATACTATGAAAGGCAACAGAGCCCTACATCTAGATCAAGACAAGCTATGTTATCCTACCATGTTGATGGTAAAAGCAGCTAGGTATACTCAGATCAAACTTATTTAACTAAGTTACTTAAGGATCCAGAAGGCAAGGACTATTTCACTATTGACTATATATATATATATATATATATATATATATATATATATACAGCATAACAGTGTCTGGCACATAATAGAAGCTTAATAAATACTTTTTAACAGATTACTATATTGATTGACTGAAACATTTGAAGTTAACTATCATAACCCTCTAAGAGATAAGATCATAGATCTAGAACTGGAAGAAACATCAGAATTCATCTTTCTAATTTTACAAATAAAGAAAATAAGGATGAGGGCTAAATTACTTTCCCAAATCCAATGTGCTAGTTTGCTCTTCTGTAGGATTAAAATTCCCATTTAATTTACCTAAACTTTATATGACATGAACTCAAGAAACTTTACCACCCTAATCTCTTCTGGGCTCACATCCACCTATTAATGTTCTTCCTTAAATATGTAATCTAGAACGGAACATAATACTATCTTAGATCTGGCCAGCTCATGAGAATGATAACTTCTTTTTTTGTGTTATATTATGACTCTTTTGATGTAGCCATATGATACTGTTATTTCGTAGTTTCTCAAACACAAAAATCCCCCAATTGTAAAAAGACAAATGGAAATTTAAACATTCTCTACCCATCTTGTATTTGTGAAGCTGTTTTTTAAAAAACCAGTTTCGGGGGTGGATAGGTGATGCAGTGGATAAAGCACTGGCCCTGGAGTCAGGAGTACCTGGGTTCAAATCGGATTTCAGACAGTTAACAATTACCTAGCTGTGTGGCCTTGGGCAAGCCACTTAACCCCATTTGCCTTACAAAAAAAAAACCCAATCAGTTGTAAATCTTTATATTTTCCTTATAAATATATAGTGCACACAGCTCTCTAGGACATTCCAATGGAGAACTCCTTGCATATTAAGCCACTGTGATTACTTTCTGAGTTTAGACATTTAGTTAGTTATTAATACAATTAATTACAATACCTTCTGTCCCATATCTCTTTGTCCTATCTATAATATGAAATTATTTTAATACTACTCATACATGAGTATTTGCTTCACATTAATCTTAAGAAATTTGTTAAAATAGCTACCTGGCAATTATATAACTTGGGTAAGTCACCAAATCATTTTTCCAAGAACTGACCTAAAAGCTCTAGTGATTATATAATTGCAATCATGACATAGCCTCTCTTAGATTCATGAAGTCGATAACATTATGTCCCCAGGCTCTTATCAAGTGGTTTGCATATTAATTTCATTATAATATATAACTTACTTAGGGCTTTCCATTGCCACATAATCTAAATACCTTTCCTAAATTTATGTCACCAACCCAGATTAAATATTCAGAATTTATCAAAAGTGAAAGGTATGTCATTAACAAACTCCAGTCACATGTCAGTCTGGATTTCTCAAATTTTACCCATTATTCTTTTCTCACTGCTTCTTGCTGTCATCACTGAGACAAGCACTTGAGAAAAGTCCTTTGCCAAAAATTGTCTGGTGCAATAATAACTAGAGAGAAGGGAGGGAAAGAAAAGTTTTTTTTCCTTATTATTTCATGTGGCCACACATTATAGATTATTCCCTGACTGAAAATACCTGTGTTCTAATGGGTTATTCCTGGAACTTATATATATATATATATAGTATATAAATATAGAGAGATATGTCTACATATATGTATGCATACAAATATATTAAGCATGTATGTATATGTATATACACATAAACATTGAATAGAAATATAATATATAAAATATATAAATTTTATATACATATCCATATAAATATTATATATAATTTATATATGAACTTTACATAAATATATGTAAAACTTCATTAAAAATAAGTATTTAAAGATAACTTATTATTTGATATATAAATAAAACTAGAGATACTTCACTTCCTCATTGGTCTCCAGCATTCTTGTCAATAATTTTCTTTCACTAATGATCTTCTAGTAACTCTTAAAAATGGTTACAATAAATCATATGACATTGGAACAACTTCAGATATTCTGCTGACATTAGCTTTTCAGGGGTACTGCCAAACCCACAATTGTCATTTGTTTCTGATGCCTGAGGGATCCATAAATTATCCAGAGGAAATTAAAGCTTTTTCAAATGCAAGTTACACTAAATATAGGCAATCTAGGTCTACAACATTACCCTTGTCTACTAATTTAATAATTCTCCCAAGAAAAGAAAAATTTGCTCTGGCATTGTCTAATTTTGGTGAAATCATGGTGCTTTGTGATCACATCATTCTTGTTCTTCCTGTGTCCTCTTAATTTTTGGAAATAGGCTAAGAAATGAAATAAAGCTAATTGACCTACAGTTTGTAGGCTCCATTTTCTTATGTTTAAAATAACAATGAAATTTTGAATACAGTCCCTTAATAAATCCTGTAGTATTTTGGAGGTTGTAAGAATATCCAATACAAAGGAGGAAAGAATGTAGAAAATCTTCCTAAAGAGAAGGAATCTAGATGCTTTGAAAAGAAACTGCTTTGTTTCAAATATTTCTTCTACAAGGAATTTGGTGGCTTTAGAAGGTCAAGATACTGAAGCAACAACTTGTTAAACTAATAACTATAGAGATATTTTTATGTTTTCCTAAAATCTGTGACAAAAAAATATGACCAAAAAAAGTTATAAAACAATCATACAATTATGTTCAGGTGATTCATGTGAGTACAAATGATGCTCTCAAAAGTATTGCTAAAGCATGAAGATCTAAGGAAGAAATTGGATGCTTTAGGAGACAAAAGTGATATTTTAATCACTGGTTCCTCTTTTTCTCACATTTGAGGCTTTGTGAGGACTATAGCATCAAACAAGTTTATCATCATTTCTCTCTTACCTCTTTATTCGCTCCCAGAAGTCTTTTCAGTGCCCCTTTCACCTCTTTGTTTCTCATTGAATAGATAAGTGGATTGAGGAGTGGAGTCACTATATTGTAGAACAGGGTAAGGAGCTTGCCCTGGTCCTGGGAGGCACTGTTTCCTGGCTGCATGTACATGTAGATAATGTTCCCATAAAAGAGAGATACTACAATGAGATGGGAGCTGCAGGTGTTCATAGCTTTCCGTCTTCCTACTGCTGACTTGATCTTTACCACTGCCTGAGAGATATAGCCATAGGAGACCAAAATAAGAACTAAGGGTGTCAATACAATAACTATTGCCAGCACAAATGCAGTGCCCTCAATGATAACAGTGTTTATACAAGCCAACCGAATCAGTGCTGGCATTTCACACAAGAAGTGATCCACCTTGTTGTGTCCACAACGGGGCAGTTTGAAAGTTATAGGGGACATAATCAAGGAATTGGCCACACCACCAAACCAGGCAATAGACACTAGCCCTAAGCAAAGCTTTGGATGCATAATCATCATGTAATGAAGGGGCTTACAGACAGCAACAAAACGGTCATATGCCATGACAGCCAGGAGGAGACATTCTACACCACCCAGAGCAAGGAACAGGAAAAGTTGAATAGCACAGCCTGTGTAGCTAATGGTTTTATCAGATCCACTCAAGTTATAGAGCAGTTGTGGGATAGAGCTTGTAGTGAAGCAGAGATCCAAGAAAGAGAGGTGAGTAAGAAAGAAATACATTGGTGTGTGGAGGCGAGAGTCTATTTGAGACACCAGGATGATGATTGTGTTACCCACTACTGTCAGGAGATAGGCAATCAAAATGACCACAAAAAGAACTACTTCAAGTTGGGGCCTATTGGAGAATCCCAGAAGGATAAAATCATCTTGGATGCTCTCATTGGTCCTATCCATCATTTGTACTATACCTGGAGATAAAAGGGAACAGAAATAATGAATGGATTACCATAGTACTTTATAATTTATGGTCCAGTGATTTAAGATCAAATCCCAAGAATCTACTGAAATACCAATTAGTTGAAATCGTTTATTTTTCACATACCTGAAGATGAATAGAATCAATTGTGAAAACTGAATTTTAATATCCAATATTCCTGAATATTAACATAATTATAGTCCATAGTATATTTCTTAAGCATTCTCTAGAGGCAAAGTGCCTTACTTAATAATTTCTATGATAACATATCTTCTTGAAGTTCATCCTCTTACTCTCGTTGACTACTCTCCTTTGTTGGCAGCTCTTCCTTCTAAGGTCATAATGGAATGAATCTGGGTGGTCAAATTAAATAAATTTCCTGAATTAGACTAAATTTGAATGCTGATTTAATACAAATGATCTATATTTTCATATTTCCTAGAAAATTTAAGATAATTAGTCTAACAATTTAGACGATAAGCAGATATTGGCCCATTTTTGCTTTGTAAGTCACTATTTGCCCTCATAGGTTCACCACTCCAGTAAAATTGACTCTACTTCATCTGGTCCTAAACCTCTCATTTTTTATTGCATACAACATTCTCTCTGCTTGAAATAACCCTGCCACCATTACGCTTCTGTTCCATCTCATAATTCTGAAATTCATTACTATAACTATAAATTCCTATCCTTTCATTTCTTTCTAAGCTTTAAATTTTCTGAATCTCAGATTACTTAAATTTCCCTGCCCTATGTGAACTTATAGACTCTCCATTTAGCCCTTCTTTCCCAAGGCATCACCTCTTGTCTTCAAATCCCTTCTTTCATTCTCTTGACAGTTTTACTAAGCAGTTAAACTTTATATTACATATCCGTTCCATCTTTGTACCCCTTGCAATTTTGTCTCATTGTTTTTAAGTCATTTCAATTACGCTTGACTCTTTGTGACCCATTTGGGGTTTTCTTGGCAAAGATACTGGAGTGGTTTGTCATTTCTTTTTCCAGTTCATTTTACAGATAAGAAACCTGAAGCAAAGAGGGTTAAATACTTTGTCCAGGATCATACTGTTAGTATGTATCTCAGGCCAGACTTGAACTTAGATCTTCCTGTCTTCAGGTCCCCCACTCCATTCCACCTAAATGCCTCATTTTGCTCCACAGTCACTGCTCACTTTATAAACCTCAATTCTGGACTACTATCATATGTCTTCAAAGCAGCTTCTCATACTATTTGGGAATTCATACAATGGTATTCAACAGATCCAATATAGAAATGTACAGCTACAAAGACAGTTCTTTTACATCCCTCTCATCAACTCAGTAGGGTATTTTTTTATAATTTTTTTCTCCTCAGACTACTTACACCAACTCTAATCCATTCATCTCGCCAAAGTAACTTTTCTCATGCTTCACTGAAAAATTTGAGGCCCTCTTCATCCCAATCATAAAACTGAAATAATTTCACCTGGATCCCTCTTTTGAACTCCTTTGCTTATGTTCCCAAAGTGACTCTTCTAGTGTATATATATTTATGTAATTTTTCATCTAGTATATATATATATATTCATCTTTGTGTATATATATATATATTTATCATGTATATGTATGTACAAAGGCATGTATGTATCTAGTTCTTTGATCCCATTCCCTCTGCCCTACTCTAAGAACACACTCATTAAATTCTCCCCCTCCTTAAATGTGGTCTCTACATATCTGGTTCCTTTCTTTTAAAACTCAAATTTCAATACACAAAGTACAGGGGAAAAGAGGAATATATGTGAAACAATGTGCTGTGTCAAAATTATTTTAAGTATATATGAACTAAAACACAATAGAACAATGCTATCTTGATTATCTTCCATTTTAAATATTCTTCTATTTTCTTCCATGTATTTTTAGATTTAAAATTTTTGCCTTTTTTGACATTATTTTCACTACTTACACACTTCAAATAAAAACCTCTCTATGTATTAAATAAATATGTTTTAGCTAAACAATTTTACCTCTTGGACATGTTTGAAAATGCCAAGAGGTGGAATGCTTGCTGCATTCATAATCTTTTAAAATCATGCTTTTCATTTACATTGATTTGAGTTTTTACATCTTTCAAAGTTTTATTTGTCCTTAGACGATTTTAGTAATTGTGTAAACTGTACTTCTGGTTATGCCCATCGGAATAATTTCATACAAATTTATCCAGGTTCCTGCAAATTCATCCCTTTAATAAATTTTATAGAATTATATTCCTTGAGATTTCTAGGCTATGTTTAACTATTCCTCATTTGATGAGCACACATTTTATTTCTTGTTCTTTGCTACAACAAAAGTACAACTCTAAAAGCATTCAGAAAGTATTTAAGTTCAAAAGGTACAAAAACTTTTCCATTTGTTTTGACATCCTTGGATTACATAGCTCATAATGATATCCTTAAGCTAAAGGACATATAGTTCTATTTGACTTCTTGTGTATAATTCCAAATTTATCACAAAAAGTTCTGCTAAAGGGGCAGCTAGGTGATAAAAAAAAATAAACTAATTTATACCTCTACCAACATGGCATGACTGAATTTCTTCCATTCCCATAATTATATTTTCCTCTGTTTTCTTTGACAACCTGACATATTGTTTTAATCAGCACTTTTTTATTATTATTGATTTGGAGTTTTTCCTTTGGTTGTTGATAATGACATTTTCTCTTGATAAATATCTATTTAAATCTTTTGAATATTGTGAATATTTTAGCTATTGGGAATAGTTCTTGTGTTTATTATATATTTGAACAAATTATATATTAAAATCAGAGAAATTTTCTAATAAAGTTCTCTTTCCAAACCTTCCTACCAGATATCTGCTTAAATTATTTCTGATTTTATTAATAGTTTGTTCAAAAATGATTCAATTTCATGTAGTTTAAATTTCTCATTTTATACTTTATGATCATTTTTATCATTTAACTCATTAAGAACTTGCTTGATCTTCATAGTTGTGAAATGCAAATCCTTTTGTTTGCCACTAATTTAACTTGTATAGCTATTTGGAGCTTATTGTGTTATGTTATTTGAAATGGAGAAGTAAAGTAAAAATGGTCAGCTACACCTAAGAATCCTCCAAGACAGATTTAGAAAATCTTCATAGTGAAATATAAGAAAAATTCAGCGAGTCATTTGTTCTTTGGTGCTTGGAAAGGGGAAGAAAAACCACTAGAGGACTAGATGATTTATCCAAAGGACTTCAATTATACCAGTATTCAGTTGGGAGCAAAGTACTCTCTAGTTTTTCTGTCCAAGTAATAGTTCCCATTTGCTGCTGGTGGATCAGTTGTAAAGATGAATTAGGGATGAGAATGTTTTCCTTTTAAAAAGCATGTAAGAGGGTTGTGATGTGAGAGGTAATATGGATGTTGGGGTCACAGCACAAAAGGCAGCCCCAGACCATGACACAAGCATGGGCTCAATGTGAGACCAAGGGTCAAGTCTGACCATGTTTCAGGTCAGAAATTCAAAGCAGACAGTGAAGGGATCCTGGAGGGGGAAGGAAGAGGGAGGCCAGGGGTGGGATTTGGAGAGAAGAGAAGGTTTAGAAGCCAGCAGATGTGGGCCTGAATCCTGGAGCAGAGCAGAGTCTCATTTCCAGTCTTAACCAGTTCTGAAGTCTTCAGGAGTTCAGGAATCCCAGACCATAGAGGGATCTTCAGGTCTGTTACTTAGAACAAAAGGTCACAGTATAGTCTACTTTTGCTTAGTCCCAAACCTAAGTAAGGAACAAGCAAAGCTCCTCCTAGGGAAAAATGGGACTTTGCCCATGATAACTTTAACACTCTAACTTTTCCCATTCTGTCCCTCTCACCCCTAACCCATTTGCATCCATTGGAGTGTAATCTTTTGCTCTCGGGTGATCAAGCTGTTGAGGGGCTTTCAAATCATGTTCTATAAATCATGGGTTAAGGGAGTTGGATTAATTTAATGTATAGAGGTAAAAATAATTAAAGAACTTTAATGTGAAAGGCAAAAGTCTCTTAGAATTAGTACAAAAAGCACAAGGAATAGCAATGGTTAGAAGTTACAGAAAAGCAAATGTTGTCAGTCTAAGAAAAAGTTTCTAAAAAATCAGAGCTGTCCAAAAAAGTAAAAAGATGATTAAGCACAGGATGTAAAATTCACTTGTTGAAGATATAAGATGTTAAAATAGATAGCAGGTGACTTTAAAAAGTTACTTTTTTAAATTAACAAACACTAGTTTGGGGGGGGGGGGCAGCTAGGTGATACAATGGATAGAGCACCAGCCCTGGAAGCAGGAGGACCTGAATTCAAATGTGACCTCAGATATTTAATTACCTAGCTGTGTGATCTTGGATAAGTCAATTAACTACATTGCCTTGCAAAAAAAAATATAAGCACTAATTTTCTATTTTCTTAGACCTGTACTTTGAATAAAACTGTAAGAAAGTGTGGAATTATTGATGCGTCAGAGTACTTACCATTTTTGTAGGCATCAACATGTCTCTCAACTTAGTAGTCCAGATGGACTAGAGTATTTATCCAAAGAACTTCAATTATACCAGTATTCAATTGTGAGCAAAGTACTCTCTAGTTTTTCTGTCTAAGTAGTAGTTCCCATTTGCTGCTGGTGGATCAGTTGTAAAGATGGATTAGGGATGAGGATGTTTTCCTTTTAAAAAGCATGTAAGAGGGTTGTGATGTGAGATGTAATGGAGTATGTCTCATCACTTGTTTAACTCCTATACAGCTACAAAAAAAAAAAACACCACTGCTGTGTCAAGGCTTTACTTATGTAGGTCCCAAAGAATGGAGTAGGATCTCTTGAGCATAAGTCTGGAGGGAATTTCAGAGAAAGACCCTGGTTAATTAAGGACAAGGAAGCCACTGGGACTTAAGAATATTTGTATGTCATTAGTATGGAAGCAGAGATATCTTACACAGGAGGATTCGAGAAGCAATCATTTCAGAACTTTCTGCTTTTCAACATATTGTAAAATGAATATGAATCACATATTGGGAATTAGGATATTTGACATTTTTCTCCTTGCCAAAGTGTATCAATTTCATTACTTCAAGATAAAAATAATCTAAACACAATAGTCAATAGGGACTGAGTGATCACTTTGACCTTATTCTCTAGCAGAGCAAAACCAGGATAATATTGCTGAGGTCAATCCTATCTTCCAGAAAGTGATGGATTTAAAGGAAAATTGGAATAAGACCTTACACCTCAGCTAGCAATATAACTTCCTGCTCCATAATTCCTATGATTATGTGTTCTATTGTTAATTAAAAAAAACACAGGCTATCCAGTTCTGTAATTAAAAAATCTCTTAGATGCCATGCTCCCAAAGAAAATCAAAAAGTACACTGTCTGTTGAATCAGACCCTCTAGAGTAAAATCCTATCTCTGAAGCTTATTATCTTTGTGACCTTTGGTAATTCACTTAACCTCCCTGGAACCAGATTTCTACATCTGTAAAATGGAACAATTGGACTAAATGGCTTCTGATTGGACTGGTTCACAGCCTCATTGATTGAAAGAATTTGTGTACTTTGTGAATTTATTTTTCATTATTCTTTCTGGCATTTATCATTTTTCATAGCTGTGAGTAGTAGTTTAGGTAGTCCCTTTAAATTTTGGAAGATATTTTCTGGCATTGAATTGACAAGCAAAGCTCTTTTTTCAGTCAGCACATGGATTCAGGTCCTTGTTACATCTCATAGAGATGATCTTTATAGATTTTATAATTGGACTACTCTCTTCTGTATTTGTTAAAGTTTTATCTCTTAAAAATAAATTATCTATTTCATATCAATAAATTCCAATGGTTCTTTTGCTTGTAGCAAATATTCAGTTCTCATTTTGACCTTTAAAGTATTTTACAACTTGGTTCCAATTCAACATATACTTCTTTTCAATGCATTCTCTGGTATAGCTAAATTGGTCCAATTGCCTCAAGCATGGAAACCTTTCCATTCTTTTGCTACTGTACATACTGCTGTTCTTGTTTGGAAAACACTGCCTCCTCATCTCAACCTTTTAATATTCCTAGTTTCTTTTTTTTTTTTATTTAAGGCAAAGAAGTTTAAGAGTGACTTGCCCAACTGGGTAATTATTAAGTGTCTGAGGCAGGGTGTGAACTCAGGTCCTCCTGACTCCAGGTAGTGCTACAACCAAAGGGTCATACTCAAAGGTAATAGAATATAATTGTTTCATACAAAATTACAAATATGATTGACCCAGCACATAGTAAGCTGAGCAAAAGTAATAATGTGCATGAAGGCTACCATAATAAAAAGGAAAAGTCCACTAAAAATATTAGAACTTGGAGCAACATAAATGATTCCAAAGGACTCTAATCTATGTTTCCAATCTTGTTATTCATGACTTTTTCCATGCATTTTCTAGTACAGGCCTTCTTAATATCCCATTCCAGGTTTATACTATTGCCCAAATTTGGAATTCACTAACTCTTCATCTCATCCTCCTAAAATCTTTAGTAGCCTTCAGAGCACCATTCAATACTCCTTCCTTCAGTAGGTCTTTCCTAGTCCCAACAACAGCAGGTGCTTCTCCCCTCATCCTCCACCCTCAAATTTAGCCTGTATATATTTTATATTTGGTTCACATTTTGACAAGTATGAATTGTTTCCACTGATCAAATCTAAGTTTCTTCTAAGAAGGAAAGAAAGGGAAAAAAAGAAGAAAGGGGGAAAGGTAACAAGGAAGAATGGAGGAAAAAAGAGAAGAAAAAGAGAGGAGGGGGTGAAGGAAAAAGTAAAGGAAGGTAAGAGGGGAAGAGAGAGAAAAAGGGAGAAAAGGAAGAAAGTAGGGAAGGAAACAAGTATTAAGCACCTGCTATGTGCTAGGTACTATGCAAAGTACTTAGCAGATATCTCTTTTAATCCTCACAAAAAACCTTGGAAAGTTGGTGCTGTTATTCCCATTTTACATCTGAGGAAACTTGCACTGGTCATATAGGAAGTGTCTGAGACCTTATTTGAACTCATCTTCTTGATGCTAGATCTTTTTCTCCTATCTACTGCCCCACCAAGCTACCTCTGAGTAGAAACCATTTTTTAAAAAATCTTTACATCCTCAGCATTAATTTTAGTGTCTGTAGTACTCAATATATACTTGTTGATTGATTAATTAATTCATAACTAATGACTAATCATCTTTTCCCTTTATTGGATTTTGATGCTTTTCATTTGTATATCACAATCATTTCCAAACTATAATGCTACCCCTATAATGCTATACTGCTACTATAATGCTACCTTGTAACAAAGCAAAGTGGCTCTGCAAAAGAGACCCACATACTGATGGCCTCTGATTGTATATATAAAATTTGACAAGGTAATCCATTTCATCCTTATTAAAGTATTTATTATAGTGTCAGGAATATGGCAGAAACTTATTAAATGTTTATTGATCATTGTTTGATTGAAGAAAGGAAGGAATCAATATTTTCCTCCATTTCTTCTCTTGGTACCAAAATTGGTCAATACAATTACTCAACATTATACTTCATTTTATTGTTTTTTTATTTATTTGTTTATATAATTATCAGGGTATAACTTATTCTCCTAGATCTACTCATTTATTATGCATCAGTTCATTCAATCTATATTTCCCTAAATTTTTCATATTCATTTTAAAATCACAATAATAAGGGCAACTAGGTGGCTGCCTAGCACTGGCCCTGGAGCCAGGAGTACCTGAGTTCAAATCCATCCTCACACACTTAATAATTGCCTTGCTGTTTGTGACCTTGGGCAAGTCATTTAACCCATTGTTTTAAATAAATTTAAATTTTTTTAAATCACAATAATATACCATTCATCTATGTAATCTATTTAGTCATTCTCAAATCCATAGATATCTATTTTATTTCCAACTTATTGCCACTATAAATATTGCTATTAACATTTTTGGTAGTTATGAATTTGGACAATAGAAAAATGACCTGAGTAGGAATGTTGGAGCAGGGATCAGCTTCTTTTTCTATCATTTTGACTGAGAATAGAATGAAAGATATAGTTAGTTGCCAAGATCAGGAGTATATAGCAGAATTTTCTCTTAGGGTACGTTCTGTGATTCACACCAAGGACTGATAACTAGGGCAGTGCTAACATTCTAACTACTAAATAGAATTTTTAGATTCATCTTGAGAACTCAGACCAGAGAGAGACCAAAATAATACTAATGCTATGATTCCAATGTGGTATAGAAATTCATTCTCCAAGTTCAGGAAAGTGGAGTAGTGCAGTTGTGTTACCTAAAATCAAAATAAAGTCTGGAGACCAACCATAATCAAATTGTGTCTTTGAACAGCCTACAAAGAGTATATTAAAAATTTTCAGCTTCCTTGTCAAGTTTTGTCTTTGATCCTTGAAAAACATAACATTCAATAATCAGAGGACATAATGGTAGGACTCCAGATAATAGAGACCAGAACCATATAAAGGTACATTACTTCCAGAAATATATAGGTTCTGGCCCTTATACAAAATCCCAATGTTGGAAGTAAGGGTGGAAGACTATGTAACAAAAAGAAAATCTATAATTATTCTATCTTATTTTATCCTCTTAGTTATATTAGGAATATTTCTTAGCTTTAGTCATTTTATCAGTCTTTCCTTTGATTTCCATACACCCATCAGTCCACTAGAGTCCACCCATCAATCACTAAGGAGACTTAATTTTTGACTTTCCTTGTATCATGGACTGAAGAAAATTGACAGAATCATTTCAACTCAATAACAAATATGTATTAAGTATCTACCATGTATTAGGCACTGGGATAGATGATACTTACACAAAAAATGAATTGCTGAAATAATTAGGGAAGTTGCTTAGTTGTTGCCTCCTCCTCTTGAAGTGAGTTTCAAATTTTTTTTGACCAGTAGCTGGTGTAGCCACTGCCAAAATAAGCCTGGAAAGCTAGGTCATAGAAGGGATAAAGGGCAGCTAGAGCATGAATCCAATATCTAGGAAAGATTTTGAGTGGTTCATGAAGGTTCTTGAGGATCATCCACCTCATCTACATATTTCAAAAATTCTTTGGCTTAACAATTTCCAAGGATGTTTCCTTATGGAGCATGAGGCTTGAAGTCTAAAGTTAGGGTAATAGATGAGATTAAATGTACCTTGATTCTTATACCTGTGGCACACTCTGAAATGAGGACAGGCAGAGAGAAGATCATATAGAACCAATACTTGGACTAACCTGCAAGTAACATGTTGAAGGCCTTTGGTGACCATCCTTCAAGTAACCTAAAATTTTTTGTGTCTCAGTATTTATTATGGGCTTTGTTTCATGGAAGCCAGTGAGTCAAGGTTAGTAAAATTTTTTCTGTGGAAAGCTGAAAAAGACTTTACTAGTCAATTAATCCAGATCTCCCACTTTAAGCACTAAGGATGAGAGAGTTTAAATGACTTCCCAGTGTTACACAGGTAATAAGTACAAGATGCAAGATTCACCCCAGATCTTTTAATTCACAATTTCATCCTCTTTCCAGGCACTATAGTCTTCTTAATTTCTGTTCTCATTTCATTTTCTGAAATTCTTACCATTTTTTGAAGGGCAGCTGGAGAGAACTGAATATGGCCAAAACATCTCAAGAAGTCATATTTGTGAATGCATTCTAGTCTATCAAATATGTACAAAAACAATTTTTAATTATAAACTTCTTTGGCAACCTACAAATAACTACAGAGATCAGCATTTGAAACTTTGACAAGGATTCTGGTAGTAGATCCTAGAGATAAGGAAAGTGGAGTCAGGAGGATTGATTCCAATTAGACAAGAGGAAGAATGATCCAGACTACACAGAATGAGAAATTGGGAAGCATCCTTTGTTCTCAGGAAATTCATTAACTTTTCAGTTGGTCAATGTTATGGGATTTTTTTTGAGTGCCCACAGCAAAAATAAAAATATAACACTCATAACATCCCTTTGTTATCCCTTTGTCCAATTACTATAACTCTCATTTTACAAATAAAAAACCTGAGGCTTAAATAGGCTAAACAAATTTCCCCTAAGAACAAAACTTTTAAGTAGTGACTTGGAACTTAAAAATCAATGCACTTTGTGATATACCTTCTATGTGTCAAGTTATAATAATGTATTAAATAACTTGGGAAGATGGAAGATTAAATTTTATCTATACTCAAATAATTTAGAATGTTAAAAGAAATGTGTAAAATAGAAGAGTGTAGAACAAATTAAAATAATAAAGAAACAAATACAATAATTAAAATAATATTAACCAATAAAATATAATTAATAGAGTTTAAGGTAGAGGAATAATAAAAAATAATAACCTTTATTTGGATAGCAACTTCTTGTTTTCAAGGCCTTTCCAAAAAAAAAAACCTAAAAAAAATTCAGCTGTACTTTTATAGCTGAAAGTTTCAAAATTACAAATTGAAAGAATTTTCTAAAAAGAGATAACGTTTTATAACAGCTTACAGATAAAAATGATGATAGAAATTTCTTAACCTTCGGCTTCTAGAATATTGGATTTTAAACTCTCTGCTCCCTCCTAGTGGTGACTGATAAATTATGTGTAATTATGTGTAAATTTGGCTATTTGCAGTATATTTTCTTTGACTAGAAGCTCTGAATTCTAGCTATTACTTTCCTAAGTTTTAAACTTGGGTTTATTTTTGAGAGATAAGTGGATTCCTTGTATTTCCATTTTGCTTTCTGTTTCTAAGAATTTCCTGGCTGTTTCCAACTTTCAGGTTTAATGTTAGGGATAGTTTCTACACAGATCTGGAGAAAAGATCTGGTCTAATTCTTTTGCTGTTTTCTTAGATTATTGAGTATTATCTTATTGATGAACCTCAGGGATAGTTCAGTCCAAGGACCTAAACAATCTTTCAGTGCTTTTAAAGTGATTAGTTTTAGGGGGAAGTATGATTACTGTCCCTCTAGTCTGAACTTCAAAAATTCTTTTACTTGCTGTTGGGTAAATTCAATGGTAGATTGATACTTGACTCACCTACTATCCACCAGTTGAGAACCTCTACTTTATCTGAATGACAAAACTACTATCTTCTCTTTGGTCTATAAATTCCTGCCCTAGTCATTCTTCTATGAACTCCTGCTGTGTTCCTGGGATTGGAGTCATACCACTGATGTTTGTTTCTAATCAGTTTTGTGTCTATGGCTGCTTCCTATTCTGGAACATCACAGTTGGGGGCAGGACTTCTTTTCTGTAACGAAGAACTGATTAGTAAGCAACTTTCCTCCCCAATTGTATATGTCAGAACAAATGTTGCCTGGAAAATCTGAGAAAAAAATCTTACTGTATTACTTTTCCAGACAATATCAGTATGGGAAAAACACAGAGAAGTCTGTGATCACTAGGGATGGGATCTGACCAAGAGCAAGTGTTAGTAGCATTCCAGGACCCAGAACAGACTCTTCACTAAAGAGGTACAAATCACATAGCTAAGGTGCTTTTATTTATAAAGGAGAAACAAAGTGCTCTCCCAATCCAGAGATTTCAAATTTATTCTTCTTTCCTAATGGGAAGAATCTAGGAAATCAACCTTTTTCATTTGAAACTAGCTTAGGTGAGCTTTGTCATGATGTAGGGGGAGAGACCCCCTAACTTCACAAAGTCCTCCCTTAGCAATGGAACCCAACTTTCTTCTTTCATTTGTCATGTAGAAAATATCTTGAGAGAGTAAAATTTTTCTCTGTGATGATTTAAGTGGAATTTTGGAGGCAGAACAAATACAAAAGGACTCCTGGGGGAAAAGAACCTAATTCTTCCTTTCTATCACTGGAGTTAAGGTCAAAGGAGCTGAGTCACAAATGAAGAAATAAGGCCGGATGATCCCTGATAACACTTGAGTGAATGTGTAGATATGACTCTCTTCTGTGATGTTGTAAAAGGACACTTCACCAGCTTCACAGTCTAACAGAACTCCAATTCCTTCTGGCCGTTTCTCTTGGAGGATTGGAACTGATGGGGATGCAAGAACCATGTAATCCTTCCCTTCCAGCAACCACAGTGCCCAGATTCCATTTTCAGGGGATGGTGTGGCTTCCCCTTTTCGTGGGGCAGAATTCAGGCAAACTCCTAAACCCCACTCTGTCTTATCTTGCATAGTCACTACCCAGTAATGTTTTCCTGAGGTGAAACTCTCCATGCCAAGGACACAAGGCCATGTGTCAAATCGCTCTGCGTTGTTGGGAAGTTCCTGCCATATATTTCCATCCCATATGCTCTGTTGATCCTCAGTGAGGTGAAGGCTAGGGTGAGCTGTGGCAGGATCCAACCTCACATTAACTGTGGGGAGAAATAAAGAAGTGATAGAATGGGACACCTCCCAGAATTAACTGGACCAAATTACACGATGTAGGGGCAAGGTTCAGTGCCCTTATTTCTACCTTTCTCATCATACAAATGCAAAAAGTAAAATGTACTTCGCAGGTCACTTGGCACATTGGGTTCCTAATTGTAACCCTTGCTCCCTCTGCCAAGTCCTGATGTCACCATGAATATCTCTGTTTTTCCCCTAATCTTTCACTCCCCCTTTAATGATGCTTGTGATCAATAATTATGTTTCTGTGGAAATATTTAATTCCCTTATAAGCTGATATTTCTAATAAAAAATGTAAAGTAAGACTTCATTAATCCAGTTAATTTATAATTTATCATTTAACAACTTCTCTGAAAGCTAGATGATCTTCAAAGTACTCTTTGAGAAAGAAATCTACTATTATTATTTGGACAGTGATAAAGTCAATTCACCATAAATTTTATTGAACGTCTGCTACTATATGTAGCATTTCAGTAGCACATATTCATTTGCATAAAAAATAATGAAAATCCTTATTGGAATTATTATCTTTCAGAGTTGATGTTTATCACTTTTTGGCAAAACTTTGTCAGAATACCTTGCAACTATATGACTGCATTTAGCTGATGCCAGAAAAATTAGTTGAAAAGCAAAAGAATCTATTGATCAACTAGTTTTTGTATCTATATAACATTCAAAAAAGTACAGCTAACTGTCCTTCCACTTATTGATCTAAATTGTATAGTTTTTAAATTAGATTTTGTTTTCAATCAACAAAAAATCTGCCTTTTCTCTCACCTCTCCCCTAGGTTGAGAATGAGAAAAAAAACAAAAATCCAGGTACAAACATATATTGTTAAGCAAACAAACTTCTACATTAACCATGTTCAAAAGGAAATATGTATGCATGAGAGTATATGCAAGTATGTATTGATGTGTAGGTTAAGTATATATGTCAAAGTACATCTGTGTTTGTATGTAGTTATCTATGTATGTATAGGCATATATATGAATATATTATGTGGGTATGTATATATTAATATGTATACATGCATATCTCATATTCTTCAGTTTAAATTCTTTGCCTATCAGAAAGTGGGTAACATGTTTCATAATTAAAGATATGGAATTGTGGTTGGTCACTCCTCTGATCAGAGTTCCTAAGTCTTTCAAATTTGTTTTTACAATATTATTATTATTATTATTATTATTATTATCACTATTGTATAACTTATTCTCATGGTTCCTTTTCACTTCACTCTGCATCAATTCATCAATCTCCTCAGGTTTCTCTGAATACCCCTTCATTGCTTCAAAATATTCTATCATATTTGTATACTATAGTCTCTACTTCATGTGTACTACCTCAGATTGCTACTTCTTGACACTCTCAAAGGAGCTATAAATAATTTTGTACATTCTTCTTTAGAGTTTATTTTACTTGAGACTCATCCCTTGGGGCAGCTAAGTGGTGCAGCACTGATCCTGGAGTCAGGAGGACCTGAGTTCAAATCCAGCCTCATATACTTAATACTTACTTAGCTGTATGAACTTGAGCAAGTCATTTAATCCCATTGCCTTGAGAAAAGCCAAAAAAAAGAGAGAGAGAGGCTCATCCTTTCTTTAATCTATGGTACTTCACATTCTCCTTTCCCCTCTCTTCCTGTTGTGCTATTGAATTAAATATATTTCTGTATCTAATTGTTTGTGAATATATATATATATATATATATATATATATATATATATATATATGTATATATATATATATATATATTCTTCCTTCCTTTGACCATTTTAGATGTGAGGTTCAAGCATTTGCTACTCTTCCCTTTCTCCTCCTTCTCCCCTTCTTCCTAGACCCTGAATATGTATGATAATTTTTAGGGCTTCCTTTTCTTTCTCTCTCTCCCCATGGTATTCCCTCTTCCTTTTCCTTTCCATTCTTCTTTTAAGATTATCAAGATATAACAGAGTAATTCCTAGGTCTTCTTTTTAATTGGTCTCCCTCTATGATCCCTAATGATGATAGGGCTCAAAAGGGTCATACATCTACTAATATTAGAATTAGCAATTTAACCTGTTTAGTCCCTTATGATTATTTATTCACCTTTACCTTTTTTTGTTTTTTAACTCTTATGTTTGAATGTCTGAATTTCTGATCACTTTATCAGGAATGCTTGGACATGTTTTATTCATTAAAAGCTCACATCCACCACCCCTTCCATTCACTCTCCCCCATATAAATATATTTAGTTTTGCTTGGTAAACTGTTCTTGATTATATCCTAATATCTTTTGGCTTCTGGAATATTTTATTGCAAACCCTCTGCTCCCTCCTAGTGGTGGCTGCCAAGTTATATGTAATACTAATTGTGACTCCTCGGTGATTGAATTCTTTCCTTCTAGTTATTTGTAGTATTTTTCTTTGATATAGAAGTATAGGATTTGGGAGTATAATGCCCCAGAGTTTCATTCTTAGGGATTTCTTAGAGAGGATGACAGATTCTATTTCCACTGATTCTAAGAAATTTGGGTAGTTTTAATGTGGTATTTAAGCTTTTTTTTCCTTGATTATGGCTTTCAGGTAGCCCAATGACATTTTTTTCTCTTTAATCTTTTTCTTAAGGTCAGTTCTTTTTATTATGATATGCCTTACTTTTTTTCCTTACATAGTCTTTTGCCCATGTAAAATATTTAACAACATAAAATATTTCTTGTTGTCTCATGGAGAGTCATTAACTTCTATCTGGTCCACTCTAAGGTTCAGGAAGGAGTTTGAAGTTTGGATAAGGTTTGACCTCTTGTGCCAAGTCTATAATTCCTTTTTTAATTTTTTCTTCCATAATTTTCATTTCAGTCAGGGCAGCTAGAAAGCAGAAGGAAGAACTGAGTTCAAATCCAGTAGTTTGGGGCTAGTTTTTCTGATGTTTTCTTAGATTATTGAGTATTATATTATTCTAGGATATCAAGAACAGCTTGGGCTAAGGACTCATATACAGTTTCAGTGCTTACAAACTGATCTATTGATGCCTCCCTGGTCTGAGCTTTGTGAGTTCCTTACCTGGGTTTGGGTCTGAGTAACAGTGAACTTTAGCTGGATTCAATCACTTTTTTCTGACCTAATTATTACTCTGCAGACTTCATATTAGGATAGAAACTGGAGGTGAGATACTGTTCTGCTTCATGGGTCAGAGTCACACCATTTTTTATTTCTTCTGAACTGCATAATACAGGGTTCTTTTATGCCATCTCCAGGGCCTAGCCCCTCCTTAATCTGCCTGGGATCTGTCACATCAAAGCTGCCTAGTGGTTCTCACTTTCTATGCTAGGTCATGGTGCCCTTGTATGGATCTGGGACCTCCTCTTGCTCTGGCATACAGCTTTTCCCTGTATATTCTATTTATTTATTTATTTTATTATTTATAGTACACTATGCTCCTGACCAGATGACTCCCTAGTGGGTTTTTTTTACCCCATTATCTCTTTATGCTGAACTGTATTGGACTCATACAGGGTTGTATAGCTCATCTCTAAAGTCTGACTTGAATTTATGAAGATGGCATGAGAGTTGTCTTCAAGTATTTGAAGAAGCTTCTTGTGAAAGAGGGACTAAACTTGTTATACGTGGTTACAGAGAACTGCACCAGGAACAATTGTTGGAATTACAAAGAGGCAAACCTAGTCTTGGTAGGAGAAAGTTATTGATAATTAGAGCTGTTTCAAAGAATCGTGAGGTGCTTAGAGAAGTAGTGAGTTCTTCTTCATTGGTGGTCTAAAAGAAGAGGCTAGATGTTTACTGGGTGAATTATGTTCTGGATTCTTTTCGTGTAGGTATTCCATGAGATGGCTGCTAAAGTTCCTTTCAATTACCAAAATTTTCAATCCTTTGAAATAATACTAATAAGTCAAGAAATTGAAATATCTTGGTTATTGTCCCAATTCTGCCATTAAGTGACATTGGTCAAGATTTCTCTTCCAAGATTTCTTTTGTCTCTAAATCACTGAAAATCCATTATTATATATATTTGTAAATTAATTGATTGGCTAGTTCAAATAATAATAGTCAATGATTTATAGAATTTAGAGTGATCATCTGGTCCATGTATTTTCCAAAACAGATAACAAAGGTCTAGAATGTTGAAAGGAATTGCCTACAGTTATATAGTTATTTAGCAACACAACTAGAACTCCACAGAACCAGAGTCTCCTGACTCAAGATCAATATTCTTTCCACTATAAATATTGAATTGACTCATTTATTTTTCTTTTCCATGATCTGTTATTATGAAGTCCTGTGGTTCCATTTGTATATACTTAAAATCATTAGAACAGTCTTTCTTTGATTATATCCTACAGTACAAACATGTCTCTAATGCTAAATAATCTTTCCCAATTTTACCACATAAGACTTGACTGTACAAAATACCAAATAGATCATGGGAATCTTGGATGACTTCAAAATCCAGGGCCTTCCACGCTCACAAAGCACAAGCTACAATATACCTTGGAACCTCTTGAGCATCATCATCATCCCAGGGACACGACACATTGTCTTCAGATCTATGGAAATGAGTTCTGGTTCCTGGAATTTTACATTTTCACTCCTATAAAGAAATAGTTTTTCATGACTCTTCTGACTGTTCATAGATCAATGCAATCTTCTCTCCCACCTTCTTCCTATCTCCCTCCAGATTGAATTATTTATCATCTAACCTTCATGAACTCTGAACAATGAGGACTTACCTTCTCAAGACGTCTTTAACTTGCTGGAGGGGAAAGGAAAACAAAGAATGGTGAGAGGAAAACCTATCAATTGTGTTGCAACAAGAGAGGTAAGAGGTAAAAAGATTTCAAAACTTAATGAAAGATGAGCTCCTGATGCAAAGAAACAAAAGGAGGGTTCCATGAATATTTATACACCAGAGATATTCCAATTTCCTATTCCCCCTGTTCATTCATGATTTGTGAACCACTACATTACACTAGAATAGTACTAACCTTCCTCTGGGAAAATGTTCAAGCAGCTTCCTATGGTTCTAAATCAGAGTACACAATATCTGGGCAAGAGAGGGAGAGAATGGTACTTGTAAAGTAGCCATTAGAACAATCGGTGACTTCCTAAAGGTCATAACTGTAAGATGCAATTTAAAAAGGGAACATCAGAAATCTAGAACAGATCAAACTGTTAATAAATGTACATAGATCTAACAATATCAGTCATCTGCTTAAGAATTTCAATGGTTTGTACTGTTTATAGAATAAAATACCTAATTCTCTAACTTGACATTTAAGGTCTTTCATAATCTGATTTTAATGCAACCTTCTAGCCTTATTTGGCATTACTCCTTTACATGTACTCTATAGTTTGGATAAACTAGAATAGTCTTACTTCTCTATTCTGGTCTCCTTTAGCTCTGTGGATTCACTTAGGAATATGCCCAGGAATGGGAATGAACTCTCAGCACATTTCTACTCATTGAAGTTTTTTCCTTTCTTCCAGGGTCAGCTCAGTAGTCACCTCCATCAACAACACTACTATCATCTGGTATTTAGCAAGCATCTGATTGTTATTATCTCCATTTGACAGTTGAGAAAGGTGAAAATGACTGTAGTTGGATCTATAATTTAGAAATAATAATTTTGAAGTGGTAGACAATGGATTGACTAAGGGAGACCAATTAGGAGGCCATTGCAATAGTCTAAGAAAATGGTGATATGGGTGAGAATAAATATGGTGACTGTGTGAATAAAAATAAGGGGAAAGATGCAAGAGATTTTATAAGTTGAACATATGGGACATGACAATCTATTGAATGTGGTAGGTGAGAAAGATTGAGGAGTTGAAATTAATTTTGTGGTCAACTTTCAGATGAGAGATAGATTCTATAGATTTGATGGTCATCTGCACAAAAATAATAGTTGAACCTATGAGTTCATCTAATGAGAGAGAGTATAAAGAAAGCAGAGAACTCTAAACAGGCTCCTTAGGGATGCTAATACATAAACTTGGACTGATGATCAAAAAAAGAGATTGAGAAGATTGCAGAGGTCAGATATTAGTAGTAATAGTGTTGCTATGAGAACTGAAAGAAGAGAGTTTATGAAAAGGAAGTGATTACTAGTGTCATAGACTACAAAAAGATCAAGAAGAAAAAAGACTGAGAAAAGGCCATTGGATTTAGAAATTAAGAAATTATTTCCACAATAAACAGTGAATGTTAAAAATTAAAAAAGAAAGTGTTTATCCCCAAAGAAGAGATTTGAAAAGGGTTCCATTTACTCCTTTTCAGAGGATAGAGGTCCACAGTTGTAGCATATTTCATATATTTTCCATTTTTTATATAGTTTGGTTTGGCAGATTTTTTCTTTTTTTAAAAAAATTGTTTTATGGGATGATTCTTTGGGAAAGAAAGGAAGGGGGTGCTAAATAGGGAATGAAAACAAAAGATATCATAAAAACTTATTTTGGGAAAATAAATAAGAAAATCTTGAAGGGAGTTATTTCAGTTGAACGGTGAAGTCAGAAACCAGATTTCAAGGAGTTATAATATAGATGAGATATGAAGAAGGGGAGTCAAGGATTTTAGAGTGTTCTTCTAGGAGATTGGGTAGGAAAGGTAGGAGAGATATTTGGTGATAGTGGGAAAAGTTGGCAAAGTCACATGAAAGTTTTTTTTAAGTATTGGATGAGATCAGAAAATTAATAAGCAGCTGAAAGAGTAGCATTGGATAAAGAGAAACTAAGAAGTAGGTACAAGGTATAATTGAGGTTCGTTGTCTCTGGAAATTAGAGGCAGGGATAGGATCAAAAGAGCAAATGCAAGTTGGCATTGAAAAAACAAATGGGATATAAAATAGAGAGAATGTGAATTAGAGAGAAGAGTGAGCTCACAAAGTATCAACTCAAGTTTCTTGATAAAGTGTGAAATGAAATTCCAAGGTATTAAACATATATGATCGGTAATTTTGAAATAAAGAGGATTTTCACATCTTAGGGGAAAATAATGAATTCTCTTATTTTTTGAACTTCTGAAACTTAAGGTACTAGTGGGACAACAAGGTAAAGAAATCTTTTGAACAGTTAGAGTTGAAATCTGACAATAAAGATTTGAGAAGCATCTACACAGAGGTAATTATTGTAGAGAATGAATAACTTTTTAGAGAAAGAATGAATACATCTTGGGAAAGATTGAAGAGCTGAAGTTAATTTTGTAGTAAACTTTCAGATGAGAGATTCTATAGTTTTGATGGTCATCTGCACAAAAATAATAGTTGAACCTACAAGTTCATCTAGTGAGAGAGAGGAAACACAAATCTTAAGGGTATTTGAGAAAGATCTAGGAAGTAACAAGTCAGACAGAGATGCTGGGGGAGGTAGGAGTGGGAAAGGAGAAAAATGGGTAAAAAGGTGGTTCAGGGAAAACCAGGACTGAAAAGAGTCCTCACATGAGAAAATGATGACAAAAGATTCCTACAAGACCAGTTCTTTAGTCCAGGGCAGATCAAATATGGAAGAGATTAGTGAGATCATAAGTGGCACACTTAATGAGTTATTGAAGACTATGTCATTGATTTTAAGTGGTTGTATTTTCATGTTGACATCCTCATCACCACTTATTGATGGGCTAAGAAGTGAGATTTGGGAATATTTATAGAGGGACTGAAAATAGTCTCTGATCCATGTTCCTTTCTCCTTTGTTTTCTTCACTAGAAAGAAGCCCTCTGCTGAAAATTTAATTTCTCCATATCTTTTTTTTACTTACTCAGTGCCCCAAGAGACTAAAGACTATGCCCCTCTATTTTACATCCTCACCATACAACACCTAATGCAGATATTCTAGTCCAATGTGGGGGGAGAAAAGTAGACTTAAGCTGTAAAATAAGAAAATCAGAAGTCAAAAAAAAACTTCCTCTGATCAAAGAAAGCTAACAACAGAATTGATGATGAAATGCTGTGGTAGAATGCATTTATCTGATATAAAACAGAGATTATTGATATATGGGTGTGATGTTTTAGTAGACAATGTAGTATATGTATAGTAGGAATGTCACTGAATGAGTAGTCAGAGCACGTGGTTTCTAGTCCTGGCTCAGACCTTAACTGGCTGAGTGACCATAGACAAGTTCCTTTTCCTTCTTCAGTTTCTTCAGTTTCTTCAGCTAGAAAATGATAGGATTATTGAATGAAAATCCCTTCCAGACTTAGAATTTTCTTATGTATTTCACCCATTTACTGAAGGGTGCTTTTGTGAAGTATGCATATAAAGAACTAGAACCTTTTCATGAGTTTAGAGGAATAAAATATGACTCTGACACATTATGGAGAATAGATGTTATGATATATCTCTGTTCCTTTGTAACCCTAGGAGTTCATATTCATGTTTTTCTCTCCTCTTCCTCCCTCTAACTCTCTCTAGAATTCACCTCCTGTAGGTCCCAAGCTGTGCACTGACTGCATTCCTCCAACTCCACAGTCAAATTCCTCAGAGTTCGACTCTGCTGAGCCAGTTTGGTCTTGCTCTCCTTCAGTTTTTGTATGGTTACTCTCTCCTCCTCTTCTAGTCTCCGCAGCTGCTGCTGTTCTTCCTGAGTCAGAAATCCATGCAGTTTCTGAAATTCCACCATGAATCTCTGTCTCCATAACTCCACTTTTTCCTGTAATAACAAAAATGGCAAATGTAAGAATTTTTGTGTGTTAAAGGATATGGAAAAGAGTGAATACCCTCAGAGCAGAACCACTGAGATGGATCAAAAGATGAACTGAGAGAAGAGGATAAAAGAGCTAATCTTTGTCAACTTGAGTAAGAAAAGATTATGTAATGCTATCATAAAAGAACCTTCATGTTTTGACACAAAATGTCTCCTCTAATGAGGAAAAAGGAAGAATATAAACAATAGTATGAAGACAAGAAGAATTTTCTGAGAGTCTCATTTGTGTAGTAGGTGACAAGAAGAGATTGAGAATGGATATATCTTTGAGAAACCTGAATATTAATCCTATGGGATTTCAATATTTCAGGGATGAATTAGCCTGGAGTGAAAGAATGACAAATATGACTTTTCATCATTCCATCTTCTCATGTTTTTACTTTCAACATGACAAATTTTCTTTTTACAAGGATAAAAAAAGGAATTTAATAGCATTCATGCATCAAATGATGACTTCTATTGAAGAGAATGCTGAATTGGGTATTTAGTGCCTTTGTAAACTTAAGCAAGTCACTTAAACTCTCTGGACCTCATATTAATAAGACTACAGATTTAGAACTGGAAGGGTTTTCAGAGGTCATCTAGTCTAAATTCCCTATTTTTATTGATAAAGAAACTGAGGCCCAGGAAAGGTAAATAACTTGATCAAAGTCATGAAGAAAATGGCAGAGACAGGATTAGGACCAGTTCCCATGACTCCAAAATTTTAGCTCTTTCTGCTTTATGAGGAATGAATTTCATTAAATTCAATAGTTCAGCATTAAGTACCCATTATGTGCTAAGCATTGTCCTAGGCAATAGGAAACAAGACAAAAATGGAGTAATTCTCTGTCTTCTAAAATATCCCTCCATAGGTATTAGTCTGGGTCATACTATTAAGATAGGTTAATGAAATTCTTTCTCACATCCTCCACAAGATTCTCTGAACTGGATTCAAATGTAGAATTCCACTTACCTTCCAAATAACTATTTTTTTTCCCACATTGGTCTCCTGGCTCAACACTTCTTCCATTTCCTTCTTCACATGTTCTAAAGCCAATTGGACTTTTACCTGTATTAGAAAAATCAGCTGATATTTCCCTTGGCAATGCCCAAGGGTCAGATTGAAACCTTGTGGTCAAAAAGTGGTTCCTAAGCACAGCCCATAGTCCCCTGGGGAGTCAGAGAAGGTTTGAAAGAGATCAATAAATTGAAATAAAAAACTATAAAAATGCAAACACATCTTTTGTAAAGGAAAGTCAATTCATCAAGAAACAAGTTACATGCCTACTATGTGCCAGACATTAAGCTTGCTACTGGGGATGCAAGGAAAGTCAAAAGATGGTCATAATATGAGACAATTTGCAAATAGCAATGTACAAATAAGCTCTATGCTGGGTAAATAGGAGATAATCAACAGAAGAAAAGTCTCTAGAATTAGAATTGAGAAAAGCTTCCTACAGAAAAATGGAAATTCCCTTGATGGAAACCAGGGAATTCAGAAGTTGGAAATAAATAAAGGAGTTGAAGATGATGAATAATGGAAGGGGATAGAAGGGAAACTGCTTAGGTGGGAGATGGAGAATTTTGTATGAGGAATAGAAAAAAAACCACTCGTGGGAAAGTAAGTTGTAAAAAGGTTGAAAAGTTAAGGAAAATCAGGCTATGAATGATTTTGAATGTCAAACAAAGGATTTTATAATTGATCCTAGAGGTTCTGGGGAAGCATTTTAGGAAAATCGGTTTGCCAGCTGACTACGGGCTGGAATGAAGAGAGAACTGAGGCATGCGGCCCAAGCACAGTTTATTGCGATAACGCCCGAAGTGATGCGGGCTGGCACCACATTGCTTCACCCTCTCTTCATGACTCTCTCTGCCTCGGTTGCCCGCATCTTCTAACAAGGTCATTGGATCATCTGTAAGCTGAGGTTCATAATTCGCTCAGAGGGATGCTGTGCGAAAGTGTTTTGATAAACTATATAAATTGCTACATAAATGTGATTTATCACTGTTTCCTATCAGCCTTTTTTTAGACTAAGCAAGAAAATGTAAAGTGGCTCCCATCCATCAAGCCTCTAGACAGGGAAGGTAGACATGGCACACTTCCTCCGATGCGGTAAATATTCCCACCAGGAACGGAGAGTCTTTGTGGGAGAGAGGTGAAGCCTACGCGCCGGACACACACAGAAAGCCGGACAAGCTACAAGAGAGCTGAATGTGTGTTGAAAGCACAGCGGGTGGAGAGGGCAGGCGGAAGCGGAAGCGGCGCGGCGGCGTCAGAGGGTGACACTGCGGTGACGGCGGCGGCGGCGGGTGACAGCTGCGGCGACTGCGGCGGGTGACAGCTGCGGCGACCGCCGGAGCCGGCGCCGGGATCAGGCCCTGAGGTGGGTGCGGCGGGGCGGGGCTGGTGCCAGACGGGCGGCAAGAGCGGGCGCGGCCGGCGGACTTGGGGCTTGTGTGCCGCAGCGCTTGGGCAGGGCGCTCCCCTGCCCGCCCCTCCCCCTCGCCGCCGCGCCGCCGCCGCCGCCGCAGCCATGGCCTGGGTACTGAAGATGGATGAGGCGGTGGAGGCGGGCCTGGTGCACGATTTCGATGCCAGCCTCTCAGGCATCGGGCAAGAGCTGGGCGCGGGTGCCTACAGCATGAGTGATGTCTTGGCCCTGCCTATCTTCAAGGAGGAAGACTCTGGCCTTCCGTTGGACGCGGACCCCAAACAGCCGCCCTTTCAGTATATCCTGTGTGCCGCCACGTCCCCCGCAGTCAAACTGCACGACGAAAGCCTCACTTACCTGAACCAAGGTCAGTCCTATGAAATCCGGATGCTGGACAACAGGAAAGTGGGAGACATGCCCGAGATCAGTGGAAAGCTGGTCAAGAGCATCATCAGAGTCGTGTTCCACGACAGACGACTCCAATACACCGAGCACCAGCAGCTGGAAGGCTGGAAGTGGAATCGCCCGGGGGACCGGCTGCTCGATCTCGATATTCCCATGTCTGTTGGGGTCATCGACATAAGAACAAATCCGGGCCAGTTAAATGCGGTTGAGTTTCTCTGGGATCCTGCAAAGCGCACATCTCTATTTATTCAGGTCCACTGCATCAGCACGGAGTTCACACCGAGAAAGCACGGTGGTGAGAAGGGGGTTCCTTTCAGAGTCCAAGTTGACACTTTTAAACAGAATGAAAACGGTGACTACACGGATCACCTGCATTCGGCCAGCTGCCAAATCAAGGTTTTTAAACCTAAAGGAGCGGACAGAAAACAGAAAACAGACCGAGAAAAGATGGAAAAGCGGACAGCCCATGAGAAAGACAAATACCAGCCTTCCTATGACACGACCATCCTCAGCGAGTGTTCCCCGTGGCCTGTCACCATCACGAGTGGACCCTACGTCAATGACAGCCCTGTGCCGGCTCCCACCTTCACTCCTGCGCAGCACAGCACCTACAACGTCCCTAAGAGCAATTCTTCCTCCCCAAACCATCAAGGAGATGGAACTTCCCAAGGCTCCAGTGAACAACTTCATCCATCTGCCACCATCCAGGAAGTCCAGCAGTGGCTGCTCAGGCACAGGTTCACCACCTACGGGCGGCTCTTCGCCAACTTCTCAGGTGCGGATTTACTGAAGTTGACCAGAGATGACCTCGTGCAAATTTGTGGCCCGGCTGATGGCATTCGACTCTACAATGCACTGAAATCAAGAATGATTAGACCTCGTCTCACCATCTACGTCTGCCAGGAGCAGCCCAGGAACACACAGCTGGAAAGGCAGCCAGATGCAGGCCGTGGAGATCCCAGTGGTGCAGTATATGTTTATCATGCGATCTACCTGGAAGAGATGGCAGCCTCAGAAGTCACACAGAAACTGGCTTCAGCGTTTAACCTTCCCTTGCACCAGATTAACCAGGTTTACAGACAGGGTCCCACCGGGATTCATGTCCTCCTTAGTGACCAAGTTGTCCAAAATTTTCAAGATGAGAGCTGTTTCTTATTTGCCACCGTAAAAGCAGAAAATGGAGAAGGATTCCATATCATTTTGAAATGAAGGCCTTGCATCTGTATGAATTGAAGCCTCACTTCACCCCCTGTGTATAGCAATTGGACCCAAAAGAGGTTGGGATTGGACTTCACCACTTAGAACTGTTTCATATTCAAAAATCAAGGTGACCTTTTATGATGCACTGCTAGAGAGGTGGACTTAATTCTTGTCACTGACCTTACCACAAGTCCTGAGCCATGGAAAGGCATAGAGATGGACATGGAGCACGGTAGGGCTTCTGGTCCTCAGTCAGGCCTAGCAACCATCTCACACTCCATCACACTGTGTCTGGTTTGGAAATCAATTAGCTCCTCTTGTGCCAGTAACTGTTCCCACTTGTACCCCCTGGTGACTTGGGGAGGCCAGAGGGCAGGGAGTAAGAAACCTAGAAATCTGTGCAAGGATGAATAAGGTGCATCATAGTTCAAGTCCTCCTCCAATCCAGCGGGATTCCTCCCTGAGTGTGTGTGAGGCTGAGTGAAGATGTGACTTGTGACTTTCTTTGTGTCCCAGAGTGTCATAATAGTCATCAGATCTTGGTGAATAGAGAACCATTGGAGATGCTCCCCTTTATATCATCCTCATTTCCTTTCTGGGGAAAAGCTCTTCTCATGTCAACTTTTTTTCCTATTTGTCTTTTTATTCTCTTTAAAAAAAAAATGTTGAATTCTTGGCTTGGACACCAGAGAGAAGTAACACAGCAGAAAGCAGAAATATTTTCCTGGTAGTAACTGCTTGGGACTTGGTGTCAGAGGGCCTTGATAGGCCACATCCAGTGTCTGCCCCCTCTTCTCCCAGACTGGATGGTCTTTGATCTTTGGTCTCCTGAGTGATATGATGGGGGGAGGAGGAGGGGCTGGACCGGACCTTCATCATCAACTTCAATTCAGGAAGACAATGTACTGTCTCCCCCTTTGCCATTTTCATGACATCTTTTGTCCAAACTAGTCACAAAAGTAAAATCTGGGATCATTTTTGAGCTCTTTGGTGTGATACCTAGTGTAGTATTATATGCTGAAGAATACACATGGTGGCTTTTGTCCTGTTGTAGATTAGACTTGGTGCATGCATTTATGCTTGTTTGTACCTTTGTGTGCATTTCTGTGTTTCAAGTAAAGAAGTGTAGATGTGTATCTTCTTTCCTTACTGAGATGGAATCTGTAATGCTTATGTGGGGATAATAAGGAGAACTGATCCCCACCAAAGACAGAATTTCGTTTTTTCCCATTTGAAACTTCCCATGATGCCCTTTGAAACCCAGAGAGTAGCCTTTTCATGATCAAATATTTCATTCCCTGGTAATCAGGTGGGGTGGGGGAAGTCTGTGGATCCAGTTCAGGATCTGAGGGCTTATTCCCTTATTGGGGTCCTTTGTGGAGGGGGGGGTCACCATTTGAATCTCAGCATGATGGGAACAACCACTACCTTGGATCCTCCAGTGTTTGAAAAGAATGGTGATATTGCCCACCTGAATCTATCAAACCTCAGATTTCACAGAGGAAAATGATTTATCAGTTTACCCCCATACACCTGGAATTAAATTATCACACCAGAAAATTACTGTTTTAAAGAATGGGCTGTACACATTTTAGTTTAGCAATAATAAATGTTTCCTTAACATTTGAAAAAAAAATTAGAGAAAAGAGAGAGGGGATATCTTCTCCTGATAAGGAGAGAGGAGTGAGGAGTTATTTTTAGTTCTTACTTCCCTATCATTTCCTTCATATATTTTGTGATCAAGCCCTTTTAATTACACCTGCAAAATCTCTCACATTTGACCCATTCTCTTTCTTTGCTGACTCATATTAATCCACCTCAACATTTATAATAATCTCTTAACAGGTCTTTCCAACTCCATACTCTCTCTTTTCCAGTCTGAAATTAGTGATGGTTGCAGAATTATTTTTCCTATATATTGAAATATATATGGTCATGCTGGCTCAACAGTGGTTCAAATAAGTGGCTATTACTTCCCAAATAAAGTTCGAACTTTGAGGAAAATTGACTTGTTTCTTATTCTTGACTACTCAATATAGTTAACATGAACATCTCTAAGAGAAAGCATACTCAAAGCAAGAATACTAGATCCCTAAGAAGAACTGTCAGGACTTTAGCAATTATGATTCCTTTCCCCTCCTCTTCTAAGCAAAATATTAAAAGTGATATCTATTCCACAAGATACTTAGTCAAAGTTCTTTTATTCAAGTGAGCAGTTCTAAATATAAGAAATGTTTGGTGATTTCAGTGACAAAGGTTAAAATGACTTGCTTACACTAACAAACATCAGAAATAGAACTTGAACCCAGGTCTTGTTTCCAGGCTCAGTCTTTTATTTTCCCCAATTTCAACAAATTGTCTCTCAGGAAGAGACAGGTCTCTTATAAACAGGGGTTTTATAAGTGAAATAAGGGATAGGTTTTTATCAATGTCAGCTATACCTTGCTTATCTGGAAGACAGAATTTCGGTGGCCTCAACCATTTGGAATATATCCAAGAACCAGGATACAAATGACAAAGTTCTCTGTGGGAGTAAAATAGCTTCAGGAAAAACAATAAAATTTCAAAAACTTTACTTAGAAGTCTTTTGAGTCTTCACTAGAAAATCATTGATTTTATTTTATGCATAATTCAAATCTTCTAGGGCAAAAAAAATTAATTATGGAAGATGAAGGATGACAAGATTACTTATAGTCGAGGACATTGAGATCAGAAAGAAGTGAAAGTTAACTACAAGTAAAATAAAACAGAAAAAAAATGTTAAAAACAGAGAAAAGTCTAGGACTATTTATAGTAGATGCAGATCTAAAGATCCTGAGGACATGACTATATAATATCAAAGTGAAAAAATTGTACACATTGATAGTCCTGAGTCACTAAGAAAATATTGTTTAAAAATTATATCAGAAGGGAGGGGGCAAAATTTTGAAATGTAACACATTTTAGAAAGTTTTTTATCAAAATTGTTACAAAATCATTCTATCAACAAACATTATATACTATATTCAATATGTCTAAAATATAATTCATTATCTTGTGAATGACTATTCAAATTATTGCATTGGGTGCTAGAGGTTTGACCCAAAAGTGAGGAACAATTAGAGGTAAAGAGGAAAATAGAAGGATAACTGCACAAAGAGAAGTTGAAAATTGTATATAAAGGCTAAGTAGGCCAGTCTGACTGAATTATAAAGTATGAGGAAAAATTATGGTTTATAGAGTAGTATAGAAGATAGTCTGGATCCAAATGAAGAAGATCTTTAAATGGCAAACAAACAAGATCTGTATTTTTTCTTAAGGGAAAAGGTTGTTTTCTTTAATAGAGCTGAAGCTTTTAAATATAGAGAAATGATATAATCAAACATGTATCTGAGAAATATCAATTTGGGGGCAGCAGTAGATAGAGCACAGGCCCTGAAGTCAGGAAGACTCGAGTTTAAATCTGACCTTGGACACTTAATATTCACTTAGCTGTGTGACCTTGAGCAAATCACTTAACCCCAAAGCCTTGCAAAAAAACAAAAACAAAATGTATCAGTTTGATTCCTTTGAGAAAGATGGATTTAAGAGGTAAGAGATCAGAAGTATTCTACTGCAATAATTTAGTCAAGGGGTATATATTTTGCAGGCAAAGGTGAAGAATTCTATAAAGTCAAGTAAAACAAGACCCAGAGTTGTCTGTGACTTAGATCATGAGTTCCTTTTGCAAAATTCAGTCAAATTGAAGAAAGTAGAGAAAACTGTCAGGTTATATAGACATGACTTATGAATATGAAGTAGGAATGATGAATAAAGAACTATGGACAGAGGTTCATAATATTACACAAGAGGCAGCAACAAAAAACATTTCAAAGAAAAAGAAAGGTAAAATGGCTATTTGATAAGACTTTACAAATAGCTGAGGAAAGGAAAAGGAAAGGGGAAAGAGAAAGAGAAAGATTGCCAATTGAATGTAGAATTCCAGAGAATATCAAAGAGAGATAAGGAGGGTTTCTTAAGTCAGCAATGTAAAAAAATAGGAGAAAACAATAGGATGAAAAAATAAGAGATCTCTTCAAGATAACTGAAGATATTAAGGGAATGTTTTATGCAAAATGGGCATGATAAAAGACAAAAATGGTAAGATTTAACAGTAGAAGAGATTAAGAAGTGGCAATAATATACAAAACTATACAAGAAAGATTTTAATATCACCAATAACCTCAATGGCATACAGATGCAGCATGCAAAATCAAAGGATAGAAGTAAAGTTGCCAGGAGAAATATCAACAATCTCAGATCTGTAGATGATACCACTCTAAAAGCAGAAAATGAAGAATTAACACACCTCTTGATGAAGGTAAAAAAGGAGAGTGACTTGAAGCTTCACATAAAAAAACCCCATCAAACTAAGAACATGACAACTGGTGCTATCACTTCCAGGAAAACAGAAGGAGAAGAAATGGATGTCATGTCAGGTTTTATATTCTTGGCCTAAAAGATTACTACAGATGGCTTTAAAAGATATTTCCTTCTTAGAAGGAAAGCTATTGCAAATTTAGATAGCATAATAAAAAGCAGAGCCATTACCTTGCCAACAAAGGTCCATATAGTCAAATTTATGGTTGCATCACTCTGGGAACTGAACTATAAGGAAAGTTAGATATGACAAATTGACATTTTCAATTTTCATTGCTGGAGAAGATTTTTGAGAGTCCCTAGGACATCAAGGAGATCAAATCAGCCAATGCTTAAAGATATTAATTCAGACTATTTTTTGAAAGGTCAAATACTAAAGTTTCATCTTAAATACTTTGGGGCACATAATAAGATGGGATTCATTTGAAATGACCCTCGTTTGGGGAAAAAATGAAGGCAAAGGGAGAAGGGGATGACAATGGATGAGATGGATAAATAGTATCATGGACGCAATGAACATGAGGTTGGATGTCAGACTTTGTGAAGGATAGAAGGCTCTGGAATGCTATAGTTATGGGGTCACTAAGAATCATACATGACTGAAGGACCAAATAATAACAACAAAGGCAAGAGATGATAGAGTACTGAATTAGGGTGATTGTGGTTTTAGTAAGACAAGAGAAAAGTTGTGAATGATGCTGAGAAGATAGAATTGACAACACTTGACAACTGACTGTATATATGGGGAGGAGGAGAAGGAGTGATGAGAAAATGAAGAATCAAGGATAACTTCTAGATTGCAAATATGTGAAAAATGGTAGTGCCTTCAATGAAAAAAGTTATAAGGAGAAGTAGGTAGGAGAAAACATATTGAGTTTCAGATACATATGGATCATCTTGAGATAGATAAGGTCAAAAAATATAAAGCAATATGTATATATATATGTATACATACATACACACGTGTGTGTGTGTCCCATGGAAACTGATGAGATCACTCAGTGAGAAGAGGTAGAACAGAGTGTTAGGGTACATTCATTTATAAAGAGTGGGGCATGGATGATATGCCTTCAGAACATTGAGAAGGAAAGTTTCACCAGATAGGAAGAAAATCCTGACAAAATAATATTACAAAAACCCAAGCAGGTAAGAGTATTTGGAAGGAGGGGATTGATCAAAAGTATAGAATGCAGCAGAGTCATCAAGAAGGATGAGAACTCAAAAAATGTTATTGTATTAGGCAATGAGAAAATCATTAGTCATCTTGGAGTAAGTATAAAGTATAGACAGTATTTTTAACCCCTGGAAGTTTGTATATAAAAGAGAGTGAGATGATAGTTTGAGAGGCTGATAATGTCAAGCAAAAGGTTTTTTAATTTCTTCTTTAAAAATATGAAGGAATTTGAGCAGATATGTAGGCAGGAAGGAGCAAGCCAGTGAGTAACTAAAGGTTGAAAATTAGGGCAAGAGAGAGATGAATGAAGGGGCAAGTTTCTGAAGATAGAAGGGGATGGGATCAAAAGCAAGAGGAAAAGAGAAAGAAGAAAAAAAGAATGAGCACAAGTAAGAGAGAAGTGAAAAGTGGATTTCATTCAGAAATTAAATGTATAACCATAGTATTTATTCAGTAGATATGTTTGCAAAATCAAAAATTAAACCAAGGGCTTCCTCTGGAGAGGCGGAATGGGAGCATTCAGATATCTAAATTTGAAGCATTTAACTTTTTCAAGCCTGTTTCATTGTCTATAAATTATGATTAATAATTGTTATCTCTTTTGATAGTCTTGATGTAAGGAAAGCAGTTTGTAATCTTTGTATTATTATCAAGAGGTCACTTAGTGACTTCTCTACTTCCCTTTGTTTTAGAATGTGACTATGAGAAAAAAATTAACTGCCCTCATCAAAGTAATGCTGGGGTTACATGGAAACTTATACCTTCAAGAAATCTATTGATTTAAACTTTATGGTTAATACCACTTAAAAATGCTGAACTTTGTTCCTAGGAAATCCCTGCCTAATTCATAGCACACACACACTTTGACTATTTTGGAATTTTCTTTGAGTCTAGAACATGTCTTCTGATGCCTTATCTTGCTTTCTTTACTTATGCTTCCCCTTCTACCTGTATTATCTTCCTTCACATCCCCGTTAAATTCTTACCCTATCCTAGGTTTAAAGTCAAATTAAATACTACCCAATTCAATAAGCATTTCCTTTTCCCCCCCAAGAGTAACAATCTTCACCTTTGTATCTCATATAGCATTTTGTTTTCTACCTTTCTAATATTTTTGCAATATTGTATATAACAAAGTATATAACAAACATGTACATCTTATATTGTATACTGTAAACTCCATGAGGAAAAGAGATATATCTAATTATTTAAAAAACTCCCCTTTGGCACATACAACTATGCTTTGTACTCACTATGGGCTCAAAAAAAGTTTATTATAAAAATTTATTATAAAAAAGTTTATGTTTATTTTATATTTATATATATTATATTATGTTATATTTATTATATTAATTTGATAATTAACCCTGATCATGTCTGAGATAGAGGGATATATTTCTTACCTTATACCTTCTGGTAGCTTCCTCTAGAGGAATGGTCTTGTGGGTTCTGTGCTCTGGGGAGGTTTCACACATCCAGCACAATGGGATTTGGTCGTCTTCACAGAAGTGGTATAGCTCCTCTTTATGAATCTCACATAACCAGGATTTCTTTGTACAGGAACTTAAGCCCAACTGCTTAATGCTTTCCACCATGCTGGCCAGTTGTCTATTGGGACGAAAACTATTCTGTTGAAACTGATTCCGGCATTGGGGGCAGGAATAGACACTCCCTTGAGAACTGTCTGATTTCTCACAGAATTCAGTGATACACTGGAGGCAGAAACTATGGCCACAGTCCACACTAACTGGATCCTGTAAGAAATCCAAGCAGACTGGACATTTTGCTTCTTCCTTCAGTCTCTCTACAGGAAAACTGGTAGCCATGGCTGCTGTTTTCCCCAACATCAACACACCCACTGCCTGGTTCTTCTGATAGCAGCTGCTATTTCTAACCAACCTAACCATACTGGTCCCTCCCTTATTTTGAATAATGGAGGGGTGTGACCTAACGAGCATAAGGACAAGAATATCTGGAAATTTGAGAGAAATGTTTCCTTCATGTGCTTCTTTCCCTACCTCCTAGAAAAAAAAATGTCAAATTAAGTCATAGCACCGAGAAATCAATTTTGTTTATTTTTTAAATCCCCCTCCCCCCATCTCCCATTTATCTACTCTGGTCATGAAAACTTTTAATATTCATAATCAGTACTTTGTATTTGACTGGAAAGGTTCAGTAAAGCTTGTCTAAACCTAGAGGATATTATTCTATTCTTGGTGGATATAAATAACTGTCTACAGTCTCTTCTGTACTGCCTTGTACAACTTAAATATCATGAAAAATCAGTATACTACAATGGACAAAATCAAGTACCAGACTGACACAAACTTGTTATTACTTTTATTGTTAGAGCATTACTCAAGCTTCTTAAACTTGGACAGAATAATTACAGTTCCTTTAATCTTTCTCTAGTCTGAGGTCTTGACATTATCTAACTCACTAAGAGTAGACCAAAGGGAGAAGAAAGTCAATAATTAGAAGTAAAACAAACAAGTAATGTTGGACTGGAGGAACTATCACATTCTCCCTCTTCCACCAAGAAGTTCCTAGTTCTAGAGGTTCATTACCATAAATGTTCCATGAGGTATATTGCAAAGCAATCTCTGTTATCATAACAAATATAACAATATAACCAACAAATCCCATTTTACAATCTTGCTGTGGAGAAAGATCCTATTCATTTTTAAAAAAAGAAGAATAAAAAGCAATATTGGCCAAATTCATGGCACAGATTGCTCCATAGATGTAGTAGTCTCATATTCAGGATGACAGAGAATGAGGTGACCAGTTGCATTCAAGGAGGTATCTAAAGCTCCAGTGGGAAAAGAAGAATAGAAGAGAATAGAGATGAATATTGAAATGAGTAATGAAACTTGCCTATAGCTTTACCTCCCAGGATTGTAGAATTAAAGATAATATTTATAAAATGCTTAACACAATGCCTGGTGCATGTTAGACAATTTATTTGTATCCTTCCTTCCTATGTCAAATAGAAGTGATAACAATGCATACCATTATAGATTCTAGTATCTCTGTTTTATAAAATGTAACTCTTGGTTTAAGAAACGGGGGGGGGGGGGGGGGCAAAATGGCAGTGAGGAGGCGGGAATTCCCAGAAGCTTTCTTCCAGAGTTCTCTAAATACCTTAAAATTATGACTAACCAAATTCTAGAGTGACAGAACCCATAAAAAGATTGAGTGAAACAATTTTCCAGCCCAAGATAACTTAGAAGATCCATGGAAAAGCTCTGTTCCAAAGGGTCCCCAGCCCAACCAGGGTGGCATGATGCTGGAACAAATGAGCTCCAACCTTCCAGGAACAGCCCGTGGGGTTCCTGGGTCTCTGGGGAGAGAGATTTCCAGACCTCCGAACCCAGGGATAACCAAGGACAACTTGGAAGGTTGGTGGGAAAACTCTTTCAGAGTGACCACAGAGTCCAGTACAGCTTAGGCTTCAGCATAGATTCAGTCTGGGGAAATGGAAGCAGACCTGTGGAACCACCCAGTGGGGAGCTCATGGATGGTAAGTGGCTGGGGAGGAGACTTTCAGTCTCTCCGCTATCCCTGGGATAGGACTCTGTTGCTTTGACCATATTCAGACCCTGGTCGCAGTCTGGGACCCCCTATTGTCATAGAGGAGCAGGGACTCTCTTTACAGATCCACAACAGAAGGGAGCGCTTGTGGTTATCCACAGACCAGAGCTCAGGTCAGGAGAGCAATCAGAGCCTCTCATAAGACATTGAAGGGATTGAGGTCCTTGGAAGGGTGTCCCAAAAATAACCAAAAGCTTGGGAAGCATGTTAAAACCAGGTCATAGACTGGGGAAATGAGTAAACTGAAAAAAAAATAGAATATGACCATAAATAATTACTTTGGTCCCATGGAAGATCAAAACATACACTCAGAAGATGACAAAATCAAAGGTTCTATATCCAAAGCCTCTAAGAAAAATAGGAATTGATCTTGCAGGAAGAGCTCAAAAAAGATTTTGAAAATCAAGCAAGAGAGATAGAGGAAAAATTGAGAAGAATGAAAGCAATGCAGGATAATCATGAAAACCAGGTCAGCAGCTTGGTGAAGAAGATCTCAAAAAATGCCAAATAAAACAACATGTTAAAAACCAGTTTATGTGAAATACGAAAAGCAGTCCAAAAGATCCATAAGGAGAAGAATACCTTAAAGGGCAGAATTGACATCAATTGGGGAATGGCTTAATAAACTGTGGTATATGTATGTGATGGAACACTATTGTTCTATTAGAAACCAGGAGAAATGGGAATTCAGGGAAGCCTGGAAGGATTTGCATGAACTGATGCTGAGTGAGATGAGCAGAACCAGAAGAACATTGTACAGCAACATGGGGGTGAGGATCAACCTTGATGGACTTGCTCATTGCATCAGTGCAACAATCAGGCACAGTGGTGGGATGGAAAATGCCATCTGTGTCCAGAGAAAGAATTGTGGTGGTTGAACAAAGACCAAAGACTGTTTAATTTAAAAAAAAAAAAGTTATGTAAAAAAAACAGCAAAGTAAAAGGAGATAAGAAAACTCTCTGAGGAAAGCAACTCCTTCAAATGTATACTGGAGCTAAAGGAAACTAAAAAAAAAAACAGAGGCAGTATACTTTCTTAAAAAAAACTTCATATGGGGTAGCTAGGTGGTACAGTAGATAGAGCACTGGCCCTGGAGTCAGGAGAACCTGAGTTCAAAGCAGCCTCAGACAGTTAATAATTACGTAGCTGTGTGACCTTGGGCAAGTCACTTAACCCCATTGCCTTGCAACAACCAAAAAAAAAAAAGCTTCATATGCATTTAACCTGACATAAGATTTTTATTAATTTTGTTATAAATATTGTTAGTTAAGATTATAGCTTTGTTAATAATCAACAACCTTGGGCAGCTAGGTGGTGCAGTAGATGGAGCACCAGCCCTGGAGTCAGGAGGACCTGAGTTCAAAATCTGATCTCAGACACATAATAATTCCCTTGCTGTGTGACCTTGGGCAAGTCACTTAACCCCACTGCCAAACAATAACTTAAAAAAAATAAATAACTTGCATTCCTGCTCTAACTTCAATCTAGTCATTGTGTATAACTTTGAAATAGGCTGTTTTAGACTCTTTATTAACATGTCACTTAAATTTTTACATCAATTTTTCTTTAGAAATATTGTTCTATAGTGGGGGGGGTTTCTGTTTTTAGACTGGTTTAGGTATCAATTTCATATCTTCATTTTTTTAATTAATTATACTTTGAATATTTTATAAAATTTACTTATGAATTCATCTAGCCTTGGAGTTTGGGAAGTTATTTCTGGGTGGTTCAGTTTCTTCCTATGAAATTAGATTGTTTAAATTCTCTTTTTTGCTGCTAATTTGGATATTTTATATTTATATAAATATAAGTTTATTTTGTTTAAGTTGTTGGTTTTATTGACATATATTTAGACAAAATAGATTCTAATAAAATCATATATTTCTTCTTCATTATTATGATTTCTCTATTTTTTTTTTGCTTTTAATATTGAATAATTAAAGGTTTAATACTAGTAAAGTAAATCTCTGGTAGGAGAGATCTAGTTGAGACCTTTTCCTTGAGTGCGGGGAATTTCTTATTTTTTTATTTCTTTTACTATGTTTAGGGCCCTTTCTTTAATAGTCCCCTTTTTTAACTCTAAAATTAACTTTCATTATAAATTAAGCTTTTTTTTCCCCCCTGCAGACTGGTTATTTTTTTCTCCCCTTAATGTATAGTGGCTGTTTTTTAATTTGTTTGTTTTTTAACCTTAGTACCAAAGAATGAGACACTGTTATTTACCTCTGGAAAAGATTATGAAGAATATTAGAAGTTTCAGAAGGAGAAATACCAATGTTTTCAAAAAAGAAAAAAAATAAAGACTTGGAAAAATGATATTGACTTTTACTTCCTGACAAAATTATATAATGTATCGTTAAAGAGGTAGGGTGGGATAGCGAATAGAGATTTAGGGTCCCATTTCTAATCCATACTGAATATCTATCATGGGGCAAATCTCTGAAACTTTTAGTGATTGAGATAACTCTCCACAAAATCATGTGATTATTGATTAGAACTAGAAGGGACTTAGAGATGATTTTCATTTTAGAGATAAGGATTCTGGGGCCTAGAAAGTTTTAAGCGATTTGCCCAGTGATGTGAAAATAATAAGTAGTAGAGCTAGAATTATAAATCTAAATTATCTGATGCCAAAGTCATCTTTTCCACTGTAACATTCTTTCTTTCTACAACTCCAACAGGATTGGAAATCTATATCAGTGTTTTAATTCTGAGGGTTACCCCACAGCAATAAAATCTGAGAAAGCATCCCATCTCCTCTACCATGCAATATTTTTCCTGCTCTTCAGAGTCAAAATTCTAAAAAACAATTAAATTCTTTTGCCCTCCACATCTTTACTTTACTTTGTAATTCATTTTGTAATTATTTATAATAGGGTTTCCAACTCTCGTTTTTAATTAAAACTTACCTCTTCATCCAATGAACTTTCATCACTAAATCTTATGCTTTTTTCCCCTCAGTACTCATCCCACCAGACTCCCTTTTTTTAAAACTTCTTTGCAACTTTTAACATGATGGATAGCCCTCTCCTTATAGAAATTGTCTTTCTCCTTTGACTTCCATAGTATTGATCTCTTCTAATTCTCCTTCTATATCTCTGTTTTTATGGTCCTTTGTTGTAGTATCTTTTCATTCTATCCCTCTAAACATGAGTGTCTTTGAAGGTTCTATTCTCAACTAACTTCTTCTCTCACCAAACCTTTTAATCTCATTATCTCCTGCAGATTGAAATACCATATGACTTATAAATATAAATCTATATATCCAGAATTTTTCTTTCTAGAACTCCCCCACAAAAACAAGCTTCCTGTTGAACATTTCCAACTGAATTTCAATCAATTAATCAAGCAATATTTTTTTCATATCTCTCATATGAGAGACTTGGGATAGAAAATGAAATAGTTTTGTTCTCAAAGGTTTTAAAATCCAATATAAATTATATATATATATTTAAATATATATTTATATATGAACATGTGCAAAATAGAAATAAAATGAGAATGGGCAGATGATTATAGTTAATTGAAAAGATCAAAGAAGCTTAAATTCAGAGATGGTGCTTGAGCTGAGACTCGAAGAAAAAAAGTGAATTCAAAAGATAGTGGTAAGGAAAAAAGTGGGTTCTAGATAAAAGGGACACCTTGTGAAAAAATCTTAGTGCAGAAATGAGAATTGAAGTCCTACCTATAAAGAACAGAATATAATCCTAGATTGACTGGACTTTGGAATGCTTGAAAGGAAGTAGTACATAATAAGATTTAAAAGATTCATTTGGATCAGGTTATAAAAGACTTTGAATGTCAAGTAAAAGAGTCCTGGGGGTAGCTAGATGATACAGTGGACAGAGTGTTGATCCTGGAGTCAGGAAGACTAATCTGCCTGAGTTCAAATCAGGCCTCAGACATTTACTGGTTGTATAACCCATAACTCTAATATGTTTGCCAAAAAAACCAAAAACACAAAACAAACCCAAATAGAGTCATAAGGAATTGTACTTGATTGAAATGTCTAAAGAATAGCAACAAATTTGTTTCTGAAGTTGACAGAGATATAATGGATAATAATATATAACTGAATGAGGTTGAATGATTTAGACCTACAGTTTAAGGACATCATTTTGGTAGCTATACTCTGTAATAGTTTGAATTGGGGAGATCTTTAAAGCAGGGAAACCATTAGAAGTTGTTAATAGTATTGTGGTAGTCCTTGTGAAAAGTGATGAGGCCCTGAACTAGACTGGAGGCTGAGGATAAGGAGAATGGGTAAATGTGAGCAATGTTGGGAAAAGTAAAAATGACAAGATTGTGTACATGGTTAAATATATGGTATGAGTAACAATGAGGAGTCCAGGATGAACCTGAGGTTGTGAATCTGAATGAATAGAAAGTTCAGAAGAGAATTGGATTGTAGGGGAGGGAGAAGAAAATGTGTTCTGTTTTACAAATAGTGAGTTTGAGATGTCTATTCAACATTAATTCAAAATATCCAATAGATAGAAGGTAATATAAAAAAGGGATGTCATCTACATAGAAATTCCCTGGGAGGCAGTGAAGTACTCAAGTGAAAGAATGTTTCACTTTGTGATAAAGAGATGTTAGACTTATAATGCTGAGGACATTTTTAAATAATCAATGTGGAAATTTATTTAATTTGACTGGACTATTTGCTTCAAGTTTGCTTGTTTGTTTTTCAATGGAGGAGAATAGGAGGGAGATAGAGATTATATAGGAATTCCATTTGTATTATTTCATTTATATAGGGAATTTTCTAGTGACTTAATTTTTATCAATGCAGGTGAGCACCTTTTCTGCAATTTATAGTATTGCTCAGGGTCACATAGCCAGAATGTGTCACATGCAAGATCTGGGCCTTTTGATGCCAGCTCATTGTCTATTCTGTGACACTGCCTCAGAAATAAGAGGATCTAAGTAATTGTTTCAATGTGCAATCTTTATACCCAGGCCAAAGAATATTTAAATAATTAAAAAGATGATTACAGAGAACTCATGATTAAATTTGCTATCTACAATATGACTGCAAGATGATGGACTCAGATAGCATAGTTGGATTTTTTTTAATATGACAAATTCAGGAATTTGTTTATATACAGTTGCTCCAGGTTTTTTGTTTTGTTTTGCTTTGCTTTGCTTTGCTTTATAGAAGACAGAGAAGGCAGATTTTAGGTGATTAGAAAAATAAACTTAATTTAGCCTAATTAATTAGAAAGATGTTGAATACTTATTATGCCTGGGTGCATATCAAGATAAAAATGACATTACCAATTTATTCTACAAATCTAGCACTATATTAATCAGAGTGATAAATACTTTACAAAAGGATACAAAATAATAATATTCATTTGGAAGAAAACAGTCAGGAATATTATGGGATATAATATGTTTTAAAAGATATATAGAAAAAAAGAATTAAAAGATATATAGAAAAGGAATTTGATATCAGATTTCAAATTATTCTGTAGAGAAGTAAATATAAAAATTATTAGGTATTGAATAACATGTGCTATGAAAACACAAAATACGAGGCATGGTATTACTTAGTTATAAAAAAACCTTTAGGAAACTGGTAAGCTGGCAAAAATTTAACTTAGATTAGCACCAATGGTATGAATAGCATGTTCTATTTATGCTGCATTGATTTCCTTTCAGGAAGTTGAGAAGACTATCTTTGGTATTTGGCTAGGAAAGTTCTGACTTCCTGGTTACCTTATTAGGGAACAGTACTTAGTCTTATAAATTTTAATCAGTTTCTTATGTATCTTGAACATGACAACTTTTAACTAGAAAATATCTTTGCAACAAATTATTCAGGTATCTGTTCAATTGTTTCCATCATGCCCAACTCTTTGTGACCCCATCTGGAATTTTCTTGGTAAAGATACTACAGTAGTTTGTCACTTACTTCTTCAGTCTATTTTACAGATGAGGAACTGGAACAAAAAGGTTAAGTGATCTGCAAGAGTCATATAGCTATGAAAAGTCTTGAGTTCACATTTGAACCAGGAAGATTCATCTTCTTGACTCCAAGTCTGGCATTCTATCATCTGGTTGACCTAGTTAAGGCTGACACCTAGATTTTGAAACTAGAAGACTAGAAGAATGCTGATGCTCTTGACAGTAATTAAAAAAAAAGTTTGGAACATGGAAGGTTGGTGGCAATAAGGAAATGAATTCAGTTTTGGACATGTTGATTTTATGATAGCTACCCTTAGTTCAAGGTATTTAATAGACAATTGGAGGCATGAGAATGGAGATTTGACAATCATCAGCAGAGAGATGATAATTAAATCCATGGGAACTGTTGGCCACAGATGAAAAATGGGGAGAAGAGAAAACAGTCCAGGACAGAGTCCTTTGGTACATCCAGGTAGTGGGTGTGGCCTAAATGACGATCTAGTAAAGGAGACAAAGCTAGGTTGCTAGGTAGGAGGAGAACTTTGAGAAAATAATGTCATGAAAACCTAGAGAGAAGAGAGTCTCAGGAAAAGCAATAGTGTCAAAGTCTGCAAAGAAGTCAATAAGAATAAGGATTGAGAAAAAAAATCATTAGATTTAGCAATGAGGATATCTGGAGAGAGAAGTTTAGAACAGAAAGATCTTTAGACACTGGTATGAGAGCTGGCGCAGAGTAGATGGAAGCAATTTGCTGGGCTGGAAAACTTATTCACCATGACTTTTTATTGGTTATTTCACTCAGAATTGTTTAATATACTTTTTAAAGTTGTTTAGAAGAGTGGGCTGAGAGAGATCTTCAAAATTATTCATTTTACTCTAACACCTTGCTCGATCTTTTCTCGTTTAATCTTCAATCTCTCTCAGCATATTGACTGATTCCTTATTGCCTAAAACACATCCATGTTTATTTCATACTCAAGCAATTCTTACTAGATCCTTCTATTTTTAATAATTATCATTTCATATTTCTTCTGCCTTTTGTGATTAAATTCCTTGAGGTCATTTATTGGTCTTAGAGGTAGAGGTAGTAGCACCAGCAGTAACAAAAGCCCTGGGAACATACAATGCCTAAGCTAAGTAAAGAGAATGGATACATGGCCAAAGAAATTCCAGGAGGATTCCTCTAGGATATAGTATCCTCTCAGGAATAGCACTATTGCCAATAACCCAGTTCTAGTCACAGTTCTAAGTAGAAGAGTGATTGAGGTCCTAATGTAGGTTGCAGTTACAGGATAGAGAAAAGTGATTGCAGTTGCAACAGATCAGGGATGCTACTAAAGACTAGAGTACAGGCTAGGAAGGCCTATAGTGTGGATCAGACCATTTTGGAGGCATCAAAAATTTACCCCCCCCTTCACTCTAGCTGTAAAACCAGAAAGACATAAAAGCGTGAAGTTCAGAACAGTCACCCACCACAAAGATAGAAAGCATGGATATAAAGTTATTATGCTGGGATGATCTCAAAAGAAAACATGGAAGGGTTAAAAAAAAGGATGTAGCAAGAAAGAGAGAAGAAAATTGGAGAAAATCATCAATTAAAAGAAGTTTACAAGAGGAGTTATAACAATGGGGTAAAAATGAGAGAAAGGGGAAGCAGGCAATGTTTGAATCCTACTCTCATTTGAACCAGTTCAATTCAAAGGGAGGAAAGTATATATACACAGAGTGATTGGTTAGAAGTTCATCAACTCAACTGTAAGTAGGAGGGGAAGAAGCTAAGACAAAGAAGGGAGGTGATAAGAGGGAAGAGTGATTTAAGGGAGGAAGTAATCACAAGGAAAATAGACTTGAAGAAAGGGAAGGACAAAAGACAACAGGATGAAGAAAAATATACAGTTAGTAATCAAAGCTGTGTATGTGAATAGGATGAACAGTCATAAAATAAATAGCAGAATCAACTAGAAATTAGATTCCAAAAATGTTGTTTATATGAGATATATTTGAAATAAAAACATACACAAAGATTAAAGAAGGGGAGACAAAATAAAGCAGAATATCAGATGAAGCAAAGGCAAAAATAGAACTAATGAAAAGAGATAATCAGGGAAATTATATTTTGCTAAAAGGCATCATAGACAGTGAATTAATATCAATACTGAACACATGTGCGACAAGTGGGTAAGCATATAAATCTTTGAAAGAAAAGTTAAATGAGTTTCAAGAGATACTAGACAGTAGAACCATAATAGTAGGAAGGAAGACAATTTATCCCTCCTAAATATTAAAAAAAACTACTAAATACAGAAGAAACAGAGTTAATGAGATGAATAATATTTTAGAAAATTTAGATATAAGAACCTGAAAATATTAAATGAGAATAAAAATGGCTATATATATGGTACCTTCATAAAAATTACCACTTATTAGGGAATCTAACCCTAATAAACAAATGCAGAAAAGCAGAAATATTAAATTCACTTTTTGGACTATAATCAATAAAGTTAATTTCAACAATGGATATTTGAAGTACAAAGTAGAATTTACACAATCCAATCTTAAAGATTGAATGAGTCAAAAAACAATTCCTAGAAACAATAAATAATCTTATTGAAGAGAATGACAACAATGAGACTATATAAAAGAAAATTTGTGGGTTGTAGCTAAAACAGTACTTAGGGGAAAATTTTTATCTCAAAATGCTCGCATCAATAAAAGTACAAAAGAGCAGATCTGTTAGATATACAATTAAAATTGATCTGTTATATATACAATTAAAAAAATAGCAAAAGAACAAATTTAACATCTTTAATTAAACCATTAATTAGCAATTCTAAAAATCAAAAGGGAAATTAGTAAAATTGAAATTAAAACTATTGAACTAACAAAACTAAAACAATTTAACATTATTAAATATAAAACAAATAGCTATACCATTATTTAAAGAAAATTAGAAAACCAAATTATCAATATAAAAAATAGAAAGTATGAATTCACTGCCAATTAGATGAAATTAAAGTAATTATTATATTTTGTCCAACTAGCTACCAATAAAACCAATAATCTATATGAAATGACTGAATATTTATAAAAAATTAAATTGTCTAGATTAAGAGAAAAAAGAAATAGAATACTTGAATGACATTTTGGAAAGAGAAATTGAACAAGCAATAATACACCCATTTATAAGTGAATTCTACCAAACATTTAAAGAATAATTAATTCTATGCTTTTGATATCTAAAATAGGGAGAAAAATTAAAAGAAACTATAGACCAATAAATATATTTCCCTAATGAATACTAATGCAAAAATTCTAAATTAAAGTAATATATTACAAAGATTTTACACTGTGGTCAGGTAGGATCTATACCAGGAATGCAGATTCAATATTAGGTTCATTATTAGGAAAATTAAAAGCCCAATTGACCATAGCATAACAAATCAACAAAATCATATGATTAATCAATGTAGAAAAGTTTTTCACAAAATACAGCACCCATTCTAATATACATGAAAAAAACATTAAAAAGTAAAGGAAAAACCAAAAGCAAGCATTATTTGTGTTGGGGGAAAATGAGAACCTTTTCCAGTAAAATCATAGATGAAGCAAGATTGTCTACTATAACCATTATTATTCAATATCATATTAGAAATGTTAACTATATCAAAATATAAGCAAAAGAAAACAAAGCCATGGGGCAGCTAGGTGGCACAGTGGATAAAGCACTGGCCCTAGAGTCAGGAGTACCTGAGTTCAAATCTGGTCTCAGACACTTAATAGTTACCTAGCAGTGTGGCCTTGGGCAAGCCACTTAACCTCATTTGCCTTGCAAAAAACAAAAAAACAAAAAACCTAAAAAAAAGAAAAAAGAAAACAAAGCCATACTTGAAGCAGATGGCATGATCTTATACTTAAAGAACTCTAGAAAGTCAACTAAAATCTTGTAGAAACAATGAACTTTAGGAAAGTTGAAGAATACAAAATAAACTCAAAAAGATAATTAGCTTTTCAATGTATATTAACAACAAAACCCAGCAGGAAAAGATGGAAAGAGAAATTCTGTTTAAAATAACTTTGGACAGTATAAAATTAATGTGGGAATCTACTTGCCAAGACACTCAAAGGAATTATATTAACATATTTCAAAACACTATTCACTCAAAAACAGACCTAAGTAATTGGAAAAGCATTAATTGCTCGTGGGTAGATAGAATCAACATAATAAAAATGATAATACTACATAAAAATGAAACTACCAAAGAATTATTTTAAAGAGCTTGGAAAAAAAGTAATAAAATTCATCTGGAGTAGCAGCAGCTTTAGAATGTCAAGGGAATCAATAAAAAAAAATGTGAAAGAAAGTTGCCTAACAGTACTGAATTTCAAAATCTACTACAAAATTAGTATCAGAACAATTTGATACTAAGAAAAGAATTGTTAATCAATGCTAAAGTCAAAGATCTCAGTTTTCAGTAAGAATTCACTATATGATAAGACATACTAGAAAAACTGGAAAATGATCTGACAGAAACCAGGCACAGACTTTATATGCCCAGATAAGGTCAAAATAAGTTCATGATTTAGACCTAAAGATTTATATAAGTAAATTAGGGGATCAGGAAAGAAATTGCCTTTCAGATCTATAGAAAGGAGAAGAGATCCAGAAAAAAATCAAGAACTAGGGGTTCAGAGAAAGTAAAAAGGAAAATTTTGATATAAACATTTTTGCATGCACAAAACCAATGTAGATAAAACTTGAAGGTAAATGGGAAACAATTTTGCTGCAAGTATCTCTGATAAAGTTTGTATTTCTCAAATATATAGAGAACTGGATCAATTTATAAAAATGGAAGTCATGTCCCAATTGATAAAGGGAATCACCAGATTTCTTATCAGGGAGGGGCAATTTTCAGAGGAAAAAAATCAAAGCTATCAATAATCACATAAAAATGTTCCAAAGAAGTAAAAATTAAAGAAATTAAAATGAAAATAACTCTGAAATATTACTTCAAATCCATCAGAATGGTAAAGTTGATAAGAGAGGAAAATGGCAAATGTTATTAGGGGTATGGCAAAATATGTGTTTTTAATGAACTATGGTTCAAGTTGTGGACTTGTCCAACCAATCTGAAGAATAATTTGGAACTATACCCAAAATGTTATAAAATCCTTCCCCAGCAATACTGCTACTAGATTAAAGAAAAAAGAAAAGGATCCCTAAGTACAAAAACACTTATAGCAACTACTTTTTGAAGTGACAAAGAAATGGGAAATGACTGAACAAGTTATAATATATAATTCTGATGGACTACCTATTATGCTAAAAGAAATGATGGTTTTTGAAAACCCTGAGAACCATTACAAAATGAATGTGAAGTAGGGGAAATGAAAGAGAAATATGCTCTATAATTAATCTATTCTCTCTTCACTGACCATATACTTAAAATTGACATTAACTACCCTCCCCCATTCCATTGTCCAAACTATGAGATGAAGTCAACGAACTTTTAGTAAAATACCTTGCCCCTCCTTGAGCAGGACCCCAGGTGATTCCCTGCCCCAGGCACAAAAGCCCCAATTAATAAAACAATGGATTCCTAGTTTAGCCTTAAGGGATTAAGTCTTTGAATTGTTACCCATCATCAGTATGTCCCTAATTACCTCTTTGAGCCACTGCCTCTCCTCAATTTAGCTCTCTTTACCTCAACTCTGCTCTCACAGCCTACTGCTTCTATTTACATCTCCTCACTTTCTCCTTAAAAGTGTACTTAACTCCTCAATTGAGTTTCTCTTCTTCTTGTGAAGTTAACCCATTCTGCCCTCTGCCCTTCTTTGCTATTTATACCTGATGACTTGCCTTCCTTTGAAGGGTAGCCTGCTCTAGGGAGTGCTATCTCCTAAACTCTTCCACCCTCTTTTCCTTGCTGCTGGATCCATGAGATCACAGTTCTATGCTGTTGGACACAGGAGATCCCAGGTTCATATGCCTGGATCCATGATGATCTAAGCCCAGCCACCTTCTTGGGGTTTTTTCCCCACTGTTTCCTTTTCCTTTTCCTTCTTCCCTGTCTTTGCTATTCTTTCCTAGCCCAGCTTGCAACAGTCTGTTTTTTGCTTACTCTTACTGTCTCCTTAAAAACTCATTTTCTTTACCATTTTAAAGAACTTAACCTGTGAACTTTTGGTAGTAACTTGTGAACTTTTCCAGCAACCTGATTCAGAGTCTGGTGATTTCATTCCCCAAAAACTATTTCTCTCAGCTGTCCCCACCCCAGCTGCTTTGGCAGCAAATGGAGCAAAACTAAAAGAATAAACTTATACAGTAGCACCAATATTGTAAAGATAATCAACTGTGAAAGCTTTAGTGATTCTGATCAATTTAATAAACCACTATGACTCCAAAGGACTAATGATTTTAAAAATGCTAACCACCTCTAGACTGAGTATTGAGCTTTGAATGACTATGTATATAAAGTCATATATAGTGCATATACTAATTTAATGTCATATTTCTTCTCAATGAATGTGAAGAAAGAGAATGTAGAATTAAAAATAAAAATAATTTTTTAAAAAGAAGATAAGAATAGAAATCTGATAGAGGACATGGGGGTGGATGGGGATCACTTTTACAGCTAGAGTGGTTTGCCTTAACAAGAAAGGCTACCAGGGGCAGGTAGGTGGCACAGTGGATAGAGTCCCGGCCCTGGAGTCAGGAGGACCTGAGTTCAAATACTACCTCAAACACTTAATTACCTAGCTGTGTGGCCTTGGGCAAGCCACTTTTAATCCCATTGCCTTAAATAAATAAAAAAAAAGAAGGGCCATCTCTTTGTGTGAGACAGAGACTAAAGAGAAGATTATGGCAGAAGATATCTGGGTGATATAAGAAGAAGAGGAAAGAAGAATGAGTTCTTAGGGAATTTTTTCAATAAAATATAAGGCGAGATTTCTAGTATACTATATTGCCTCTATGCTACATTATCTTAATCTAGTTAAAATATTGTAACCGATTTGAAATTAACAACTAGTTATAACTAAACTCTCTTTTTTGCTATTCTTCACACATATAATAAATTCACAATATTGTCTTTTTGCTTTAGCACAGGCTTGCAATGTAGTCCTTCTCTATTTCTACCTCTTATAATGTTTAGTTTTCTTTAAGTAGGACCTTCTTTGTGTAGCAATTCTTGATTCTTTTTGATGCTAGTACCTTCTCCAAAAATTACCTTTCATCTATTTTATATATGCTCTTGTTGGCTATCTCAGTAGAATGTAAAATCCTTAAGCATCTAGAACCATGCCTAGCAAATGGGAAGTACTTTTAAAATGCTTGTGAATGATTGAAAAAAAAAGAGTTAAAAAAGAAAAGCAGACTTAAAGAAAAGAAAAATAATAATCATTTTTGTACATTCTGAGTTCTAGTTTCCCTATTCTCCAAGGTACTCCCTTCAACTTAAATTTGCCAACTCAATATTTACAACCTTCATGATGTGACTTCATTTCCAAATAGGAAAGTTTTCTATAGCAACTCTAGTTACCATGGAAATAGGAAGACATAATCTATTGGGATAGCTTCTCTAAACTATTGTCTTTAGACACTAATTATTTTGCTGTCTCACCATTGTGTGGCAAATATGAAATTCCAGGGGTGAATACTTTTAAAAAATTATGCTCTTAGAGACTTATTAAAATGATAAATCAATGACTAATTTTATCTTTTTGTGCTTTTGTTTTTCTTAAGAGGTATGTGTAATAGTTCCTAGGAAGGTTGTTTATCAATCATCTGTAGCTAGTTTCTTCTGTTCAATACTGAATTTAATCCCAAATGGTTTAGTGGATCTTGCCTCATTCCTTCTCAGTCACTCATTCAAGTATTCATTCTACCAAGTTATTGAAGAAGCATTTCTTTGTTCCTTGGAGGAAGTAGGCTATAATCAAATTTCTTGAAAACACATGTCCTTGGGCTAGAGGGATATAGGCCAGAAAAACAAATATTAGTTTGACCCATCTACTGTACTTAAAAGATCAAAGTACATTCCCTACTGAGTGATTAATCAATCAACATTTATTAGATCTATCAGAGAGACCTAAGGTGGAATCGCTCTTTTATGATATCTCTGACAGGTGGCCAGCCATCCAGCCTCTAATGAAAAATAGACTATCTTTTCTTTTTTTATTGTTGTTTGCCTGTAATTCTTTGCTCTGGATATCCTCCCGAAAGAAAGTTTCTCTGCAAAAGTAGAGTAAAAAGTGTTTTGCAATTTAGTCTTAAACAATTGCCTTGGTGCACTAAGAGATTAAGTGATTTGCTTAGTATTTCCTGAGATGTTTGTGTGGGACTTGAACCCATATTTTTCTGACTCCAAAACCACCATACATTCTATCTACCAAGTCTCACTTCCTCTTATTTTTTTAGGGGTTTTTTTTGCAAGGCAATGGGGGTTAAGTGACTTACCCAAGGCCTCACAGCTAGGCAATTATTAAATGTCTGAGGTAGGATTTGAACTCAGGTCCTCCTGACTCCAGGGCCAGTGCTCTATCCACTGCACCATCTAGTTACCCCAGCCTTTTACTTTTTATGTAGAAGAATGAGCATATTAACCCATTATCTGGTAGATATGTTTGAAGCTATCTTGATAAAACTTTAATAATGGTCCTGGTTTTAAGTTGAACAATAGTTTCTTGTCCCTCTTGCTATCAGTATGATATATTTGCAAAGCAACTGGTCAAAATTAAAATTGTAGTATGTCATTCAGCTTTTTCTGTGTGAAAGTAAAACTGATTTAAATGGAGATAAAGCCTGACCACCCAGATCTCAATAAAAAATATTTCATGTAACAGTAAACTATATAACCACTGAATGCTCTTTTCACCTTTTTTGCAATTAAAAAGAACATTTTCATCTATGGATCATTTACCTTTTCATTTTACAACTAAGTGAAAAACAAATCCTAATTGCTAGTTTACTCAAGGTAACATAAGTTTAAACCATTATCTCTTCAATTCACCATTCAATGCTCTTTGTATATCTCAATTCTTCCCTAGATAAACGCTTAAACTAGACTTGTGCCTCAAAGGTTCTATTATACCACCTACTAAAGCATGAAGCAATTAATTTAACCAACATTGATTGACCATGATTTGTTTATTTACATTAAAATGAATAGTTATGTGTATGAATTTCCAAAATCGTAATAAGATCTTATGACCATAATCTAAAGCTGGAAGGGGTCTCAGAGAGTTTGATCATTTCTAAGTTTAAGAATATCAGCCTTGGGAGAATTATCACCAGCAACATAGCCATCTTCTGGGTGTTGTTGTAGTATTTAATAACATAATTTTTGTTGGGTAAGGTTGTCTTTGGGGATCACTGTCTTAATGATATATTGATTTCCTTTGCATCTTTTCAAGGATTATCAGGGGGTGGGGGGAAAAGATACATAATAAGGGAAGGGAATCACTTCTTCAAGAAATGCTAGCTGCTTGAAAAGGAAATTCTAAATTGACCCCCTCCCCCACTTCAGCCATCAGAAGATAATGTTTAATTTTCCTCCTCCTCAAGACAATATAGCCCTGGCATGAGAAAGATGAAGATGTTTCAAAGATTACAGGACTGGAAATGCAGAGTTGCACCACAATATTTTCTTTCCAGATTCATCCTGAATCTCTTAGATGAAGATATCTTCCATTTTTTCCAGTCCTTTTACAGCTGGTGGAGAATGAGGCCAAATAAGCAGGTAAGAGAAAGGAATTTGTGTGCATGGGTGATACTATAGGTGAAGAGAATGTGTTATGGTTGTTAAAAGGAAGAATCCATAGATTTTTCCAAAGATAACAAAATTCTGAATCCTAAGACTTGGAGGGAATCATGTCCCTGACTACAGGCAGGACAATATTGCAGTTTTTAACCACCCCTTTATGCACAACCAATAAAGCATTTTCACTGAATTGGATATTTAATAATCACAAAATCATAGCATTATAAGTTAAAATGGATCTTAAAAATCCTTCTATTTCTTGCAATACTGTCTACAACATGCTAGTCAAATGATTATTTAGATTCTGCTTGAGTACTATCAGTGATAGAGAAGTCACTGCAGCTAAATGGTACAGTGAGTGGATAGAGCATCAGTCCTACAGTCAGGAGGACCAGAGTTCAAATTTGATCTCAGAAATTTAACAGTTTTACTAGCTGTGTGACATTGGGCAGGTCACTTAACCCTGACTGCCTCACAACCAGAGCCAGCTCCAGTCTTCCTGATTCATATCTTGCCACTGAAATCAAATGACTCTGGAGAACAAACTAAGGCTGGTGACTCAGCAGACCCCTCATTCAGATCCAATTCACCTGCTTGTCATGGCACTTCCTGATATCATGGTCTTTTCTGGGAATGAAGGACAAACCACCTCACAAAGCAGCTCGCTTCATCTTAGGAGAACTTAAATTATTAAGAAGTATTTGGTCATTCTGTGCTATAGGTTGTCTCCCTACAATTTTCAGGTATCAGTTTTAGCATTCTCCCTTCTAGAACCAAGCAGAAAAAGGTGAATGCTTTATGACAAAAACTTTATATATTTGAACCATCCAATCCTTTTCATTTTCCCAAACCGCTAAGTTGTGTTGTGTTGTTTTGTTTTGACTAAAGAAGCTACTTCAGTTACTTCTCTTTTAGCATATTATCAAGTTTGCTTACTATCCTTGTTACCCTTCTCTTAATGTATTCTAGCTTGTCAATAGCTCCATTAAAAGTGTGAAAATCTGAAATTGAATATAGTACTTATTAACTATAAAAACCAGAAGCTATGCACTATACTCATTACTGGAACCTAAGTTATTGGGGTTTTGTGGGGGGAAGGAAGGCAACCATACTTCATTGTTGATTCATATTGAAATTATACTCCACAATAGCCCATTAATCATTTTCACAGGAACTGTTTTCTAAGTACACTTTTTTAATCTGGTATATGTGAAGTTCATTTTTTCAATCTAAGGGTATGACTTCTATTTTTATCCCTATTAAATATTATCTTGTAAATTAAAACCATATCATTTTAGTATGTCAAGAACTTTTACACCAGAATTTTGTCAGGTAACATTTTAACTCACCTTCTCAATTTTGTATTATCCAAAAAATCCAATCTTTGGTGTGGTCATGTTATAGGTTGCAAATCTACCTAATTGCAATAAGATCTAAACCAAGTTTTTCTATCTTCTAAAGGAATTCAGAGTCACTGGAATATTAAGAGTATGAACAGGAGTAAAAATGTTTGAGTGCTGGGAACCACTCCTCAATTCTCAATGGTACTTAAGTTCTCCACATACGAGTTGAGAGCAGGAGGTAGAAAATGCTTTGTTCTAGGTTCAGATGGAAGTTGTGGCTCTGGGGTAAATGGAAAATGCCTTGAGTTGAGCAGGAGATGGATGACTTAGGGCACAATTGCAATCATGATCTGAGATATTGGTAGCTGAAAATGCAAGACTCCTGGCCTAGAAGGAAGAATTGGCCTAAGACATGTTGAGCTGAATCATGAAACTCCTATAGATTAATTGATCTATTTCATGGATATAAATTGCATAATGAGAGGGTATACAAAAAGGGAAAGGGGAAGTAGAGAAAAGACAGAAATATATGATGAACTCTAATGGAGCCATATATAAACAAGAGAAGAGATAAATGGAAAATCAACAAAATTTTGTATTGATTTTTTTTGATAACAGAAAATTCAAGGAAGGAAGGAGGGAAGGAAAGGAGATGGAAGAGTGGAAAGGAAGGGAGAAATGGGGAAAAGAAAGAGGAGGAAGAAAAATAGATATTGCTAAATACTTTATTTTCTTTCAAGTTTGCTAAGTTGTTCCCATTATTAAAGAATAAAAAGATTTCTTATGTGATCTATGAAAATTATGTATATAAAATTCACATAAATGTATATATGAATGTGAAATAATAAATTAATAAAAGTTACCATAAATTGCTGCAGAATAAAAAAGGTTTTCTATCTTGTCCAAAAGGATATTGAGAAATAGTCAAATACCTTGAAGAAATGAAGATATACTGCAAGTTGTATCTTTTTATTGATCCAAGTTTTTGTCTAATATTCTGAATGGCAGTCTCACTGACACTCTATTTGTGATTTTCTATCTAATTATAAACACATATATGTACAAATATCTATGGATATATATGTGTATGTGTGTATGTATAGATATTATATCTTTTATTTTTGTCTTAATCAGAGTACTTTTTTTTAAATGTAGAAAGGAAAGCTTTGGGGATGAGTCCTATATCATACCAGGATAGGTTTTCTTCCAAGATTATTATTCATTCATTAAACAATTCTCTAGGAACAGTAATTTAAAACAATTGCAAAAATCTACTCATGTTTCTCTTCTCTTTTTCAAAGGAATGTTTTAAGAGACTACTTTGCTGAAATTCATAAATACTATGCTGACAAAAAATCTCATTTAATAATATAGAATCTTATGGGGGGGAAAGACATGAAGTTTATATATTTTGTTCTTAGTGAAGTTGCATTAGCTCTTGGTGATTGCCTCTTGTCCTTATAAAAATCAATTCATTTAAAAATCAATTTAGAAAAATATTCATTCTAGAATTTGTTTTCTAGGGCTTAATATCAAGTTCACTGTTCTACTGTTTCCTGGAATTCTTTAAAAAAACGAAGTGTTAATATTGAATTTCTAGACTTTTTTTACATTTTTTTCAGTGCTTAGTACAGTTCCTGATACATATTCAGTGCTTCAATGTTTATTGATTGACTGATTATTCTTTGTGATTACTCAAAAGCTTAGACTACTGCCCCATCCCTCCCATCACCTCTTCAAATAGATTTGGTTTGTCATTGAATTAAGCATGGATGTAACATAAATTTAGAATTAAGATTTTCTTTATTAATTCCTAACATATTTTGGATTCATAGTCCCTTAAAAGTTTGTTCTAGATTTTCCAGATCAAAGATCATTCTTTTAGATGGTGAAGTCAATAGAGTGCTGAACTTGGGTCAGGTAGATCTAAGTTCAAATCTGGATTCAGTTATTTAATAGTTGTGTGACCTATGGCAAATCACATAATCTCTGTTGGTCTCAATTTCCTTATCTATAAAATGGGAATAATAATAGCCCCTACTTCACAGAGTTGTTATAAGACTGAAATAAGATTACTTTACTTGGAAAGTACAATATTTTCCAAACCTTAAAACACTTATAAGTCTTAATTATCTATTAATAATATTATTATTCACTTAGCATAGTGCCTAGTTCTTGGGAGATACTTAATAAATGTTTTTTGATTAATTATTAAAATCTTGACTGGCTACTTTCAATCAGTGGCTCAATTCAATTTTCTTTATTATACTTCCAAAGTTATTTTTTTAATTTTTTTTTAGGTTTGCTTTTTTTTTTTGCAAGGCAATGGGGTTAAGTGGCTTGCCCAAGGCCATACAACTAAGTAATTATTAAGTGTCTGAGGTTGCATTCAAACTCAGGTAACTCCTGACTCCAGGGTCAATGCTCTATCCACAGTGCCACCTAGCTGCCCCCAAAGTTATCTTTTAAACCTAATCTGTCACTTTTGGACTTCCCTCTTCAACAGTCTCAAGTTTTTTCGAAACTGTAGCTTTTCTAATACTTTTCTAATATTTATGTGGCTCTGTTTATATTTATCCTTGGTTATTCTGTCTCAGACATAATCTCTGTTGGGTTATAGCATTGTCATTTTAAAAATAATATTTTATTTCACCCTAATTATATGTTAAAACAATTTTTAATATACTTTTATAACATTTTGAGTTCAAAATTCTCTTTCTCCCTCTCTCCCTTCCTCCTGCCTAAGATGTAAGCAATTGATATAGGTTATATATGTGCAATCATGTAAAACATTTCTATATTAGTAATTTTGTACAAGAAGAGTCAACAACAAAAAAAGAATGAAAAAAGAAAGTGAAAAATAGTATGCTTTGATTTTTATTCAGACAATATCAATTCTTTCTCTGGAGGTAAATGTTTCATCAGTAGTCCTTTGAGATTGTCTTGGATCATTGTATTACTAAAAATAGGCAAGTCATTCAAAATTCTTTGTACAATATCACTTTCACTGTGTACAATATTCTCCTGGTTCTATTCATTTCACTTTGCATCAACTCATGTAAGTCTTTCCAGGTTTTTCTGAAATCATCCTCCTTGTCATTTCTTTTAACACAATAATGTTCTATCAAATTCATATACCACAGCTTGTTCAGTCATACCCTAATTCATGGGCATTCCCCCTTGATATCCAATTTTTAGTCACCATAAAAAGAGCTTTTATAATTAATTTTGTAAAATAGATTCATTCCATTGTTCAAAAAACCTCTTTGGGATACAGACCAAGTAGTGGTATTACCTCATTGTCCTTTGATACCTCTCCTTTTTACTCTCATTCTGATTGTTCATGATTATAATCTTAAAATTTTGTTTTAGAGAGCAATCTAGGCATTTTGAACTAGTTTCCCTTTTTAGAATACCAGACCATTGGATCACATAGCTTCTGCAAACTTTTCAAAATCTGTTTCTTTTAAAGTTTAGCATATCCATCTGATTTATGCAGCACTTCCTTCCTTGCTTATTATAGATCCTAAGTGAGCATGGGCAATTTCTCCCAAGTTTTCTATTACTTCTACTTTTTTTAGTTCTTCCCTCTTGGCCAAAATTAAATCCAGTTATGCTTCTCTCAGCACAAAGAACAAATAAATTTTTGAAGGGATAAGTAAAGAAAAGTCAAATAAGACCTAAAGAAAAAGTCTTAAAAGAAGTCTTCAATCACTATTGTCTCTATATTAGTTTTGGGTTTCATATCTTCCACATTTGACATGTCAAATTTGCAGCCCAAAAAACTCTAGAGTGTGTAATAGGGAAATGTTTAATAAAATAAAAACATAAAATAGACGATGCTAATTTCTTGTTTTTTAAGACAATATGTGCTAGAATCAATAAGGATCCATTTCTGTTTGAGTTTGTTGCCACTGGTTTTCATGGTCATGTGACTTGAAAGTAATTTTTAAATTTGTGAAAGTTTATCACCTAGATGAGGACTTAGGTACCTGTTTGTTGTCAAAGGGCAGATCTAGATCCAATAGGTGGAAACCATAGGAAGGAAGATTTGAATCTTATATAAGATAACATTTCCTAAAACTTAAGAGTGATAAAAATATAAAAATAAAATGAGTTGGCTATAACATTGTTAAGACCTCTGTCCCTGGAGTTCTCCTGGTAGAGATTGTATAAAAACTTATTGAGGATATTATAGATGGTATTCATGATATGGGTAGGAGCTGGATTCTAGGAGCCCTGGGATCCTTTTCTATTCCAATTAATGATTTAAGATTAGGAGATTTGATAACATCTGTTACTTTCTTTTGTTTACTTCAGTCAAATATTTTCTATAGATTTCCAACAGATTTTTGTCTATGCAGATATAAATTTTTTTGATATTCATTACTATGATATTTTCCTCTTGTTCTTTGTTCCTTTTTGAGTTAAGAATTCTTTCAATTTGTTCTAGTCCCAAATCTCATCTCACTCAGTTTTGCAGAACTTCCCAGGTTAAAATGTTAAGTACATTTTATTCATTATCCCTCTCTCATTCATTGTTATACAGTTATTTGAGGAAGTATTGTTATTGATCTTTCCATTTATTTTTTCCCATGAATTCTTGAGCACAAAATCTGCAACTATTCTTTCTCCTTTTTGCATCTTTTGTATCCAAGTTAAAAAGGTTTTCCCAAAAATTTTTCTCCTTTTCCCTTAATTTTCAATCTAGTCTCCTCTGCTGAGATATAGTTTTCCTGATTCTTATGATTTTTACTCATCTGCTGTCAAGATAGCTTAAATTACACAGCAATTAAGAAAACCAGTGAGGTAGCCTGCACTTTAATTCCTATGTCTTCCTTTTTCTGACAAAATCCTAATCTTCAAATGGAGGAAAAGAGGTTTCATATGTAATCTCAATTCTTTTACTTCTAATTAGAATTTCAGTAACTAGAGATATATCCCATACTTTTGGGAGTATCATTCAGGATATTGTACATTATACCAAACTACTGTAGGTCCCTTATTGGATTCATATGTATTAGTGTTGTAGGGTATAAAAGGTTTGAATACTATATTATAATTGCTATATATTTCTATAATTTTGTTACATCATTTTTCAATCATGTCTGACTCCCCATGACCCTATTTGAGGCTTTCCTGGCAGAGATACTGGAGTGGTTTTCCATATCCTTCTGCAGCTCATTTTATAATTGAAGAACTGAGGCCAACAAGGTTAAGTAACTTGCCCAGGATCACATAACTAGTAAGTGTCTGAGGTCAGATTTGAACTCACAAAGTTGTCTTCCTGACAGCATGCCCAACACTCTATCCACCATACCTCTTAGCTGCCCTATTTCTAAAATACATTTCAATTATAGATTACATCTATATTCTATTTTATACTTTTCAAAGTGTTTTCATATTAAAAATATCTTATTAAGCTTCTCCCATGTACAAGACAATGTGTTAACTAATGAATGTTTTTTTAAAAGACACTCATTTTATCTTTTGATCCTCCATTAATAACTCATAAGTTATAGTGTTTCCCTATTCTGTCAGGACATGATCCTTAAAGGCAACCTAAACTTTTTCTTATGTTAGTCTTAACCCCTTTCCATTTCAATTCATTTCTCAGATGGTGTTATTGGTTAGATGATCACTGATACCTTATAGCTAAAAGTGATTGCTGAAAGTCAAAAGGCTATTCTTCTGAAAGATACAGACAGCAAAGAGACAGAGTCAGAAAGAGACAGAAAGAAATAGAGAGACTCATATACAGAAATTCAGATAGAGATAGAGAGAAAATGAAAGTTGAGGTACTATTAATCACTAGGTATTGGACAGAGTGCTAGATTTGGAATCAAGAAAACTTTGGTTCATACACATACCTTTGATCATTTACTAGCTGTGTGAATATGAATAAGACACAACCATTCTAATCATGAAGGTTCGGAGGACAACAGATCTTTTGTTTTTGTTTTTATAGTCCCAGAATCTAACCAGTGCTTGGCATGAGGTTTTTCCTTAATACAAATTATTATATTGGTTATATAATACATATGTATATAATATATATAAATATTTGATGAATTGAATTAAAATTATTAAATGTGTTGTAATCTGTATGGGATGGAGAGAGTTTCTAATCCTTTAATGTATAGTATTAATGTATGTGTCCTTAAACACTTTCAAGATCCCTATCCTTACTCCCCCTTACACTAATAAGACAGATCCTCAGGGCAAGACTCTTAGACCCTTCAGTGTTCCAGTTGTACTTTTGAGAGGTTAGAATGATTTTTTAACGTTCTTGACTTGGATCTACTTTCTAAAGTGTTCTCCCTAATATCAATAAGCAATTATACTTCGTTATCACCCTTTTATCATTGAAACCTACCAATGTTTATAACCCCATATCATTAAATAATTAACATTGATTTTTGCAAAGAGTTATTTACTGAGAAGACATAGCAATTTCACAGTTTACAAAGCATTTTGTCCTTATTACATAGATCACGTTCTTCTTTACTATCCTGGAAGACTGGGCTCTATGTTAAATCAGTAGCTAAAAAGCATGTGCCCCATCAAGTTCAATTCTAAATTTGGTCTGGAAAAAATCTTTATTTGTCACTATTGACTGTCTTTATTCCACATCTATACTCAAGTATCAGACTGGGGATTTTGCTCCTCACAGGACTAAGCTGTCTACAAAATCTGACATGAACTCCAGGACCTGGTCCTCTGGAGTTCTTCCAATCTTTAAAAATTCCCAAGGTCACATTCTATTCTGACACTCTTTACCTAAGAACAGGAAAGAATAGACATGAAAAGACAAGAATGGCAATGTTTTAGCAGATCAAATTGGGAAATAAATTTCTTTCTAGGATTCTTTGGTTACCTATATTGTATTTTTAGTGTTTCCTATTCTTTATTCTATCCACTGCACCACCTAGATGCCCCATAATGAATTTAAAAGTTGCAGAATGATAATCTTAACATATTGGGTGGAGGAGAAGCATAGTAACAATAATATGTAATGTTTTGTGGCACTTTAAGATTTGCAAAATACATATTTTAACTCACATTATTCTCATTACAACCCTTTGATGTTGGTATTATTATTATCCTTCTTTTACAGATTGGGAACTTGAGTTTGAGAGAATTAAATAACTTGTCCAGGATTAGATTTGAACTCAGGCTCTCCATCCAATTCTCTAATTTACCACATAATAGCCTTCTTCTGATGCAAGCACAATATTGTGGGTATTATTGTCTGAGTTTTACCTATGTGTGTTGAATGTAGTTCCATGATTTGTCTATATCTTCCTTACAAGAAAATATGAATAGATGGAGATTGTGATTCCTATCACATTAGAACTAGACCCTATTCTTAAAGAATGGGTACTTGGCTTGAAGTATATCTATCTTCCTTCCCAAATATAGTTAATCTAAGGGACATAATATTTAGGTTCAAGATGAATTTTTTATGGTTATTTTTTAACAGGGAAGGGATACACTAAACTATATATCCAGGACTTTGTTTCCTTCCCACCAAATAAATGCCAGTTCCACAAAAACTACATGTAGAAAATATCAAATCTAATTATTCAAACTGATAGCAAACTATATACATAGAAAGTATACAGGTGAGAATATATTAGCCAATGCACAGAGGGAAGGAGCTTTCCCATTAACAGTGAGATTTTTCAGTTTAAGAAAGTAAGAGTTTCAGATCTCACCCAAGGGGAAATTCCCCAAAATCTCTAGTATAGCAAGCTGGATACAGGAACATGAAGAAGTGCTGGTTCCACTACATATTGGCTTTTTCCCAGTCCTCTTTTTAGAGACCTCTTTCTGAAGAGAAATTGAAATCACCTGAATTCTCTCTGGAAACTAAAAGCCAAAAGATCAGTACTTTTCTTCTCTCCAGTTCTAATTCAGGTGAGGATCATTGAGAAATCAATCTCCATGAAAGAGAGTCTTCTGCAAAGAACTTTTAGCTTAGGGTTAAAACAACGGAGCTCACCTGGTCTCCTTTGAATAAGTTTCTGCTAAACCCTGATTGTCATTCTCTGCCAAAGGGAAGCAACCTATCCTTCCTTTTCTTTAGGAAGAACATTTTTCATTATCTTTTTTTTTTTAAGGCTTGCCCAGTGAGACTAAGCAGTGTTTGGAGACTCAAGTTCCCTGCTGAGAATTGTTGCACTGAGAATAAATTGTTCTCCTCAAAAGGGAAATGAATTTGGCATAGATACTACTGTGTTTTCACCCTTTCCCAATAGAGCTCAAAGAGAGTGAGGTAAGGATAGCATCCCTAACATCTGCTCAATCAATTCTAAAGATATTCAAATAGATTATGGTTCTCAAGATGGAACAAGGAGGGATATGCAGGAGTATGCATACTTTAGCTATAGAAATCAGTGCACTTGAGTGGAGGTGTGTTATTCCTTAACCTTGAAATTGCTGTTCCTTAATGGGAAAGGGATCATAGACTTAGCATCCTATAGGGAGTTGGATGGGCAGAGGGGAGGAAGGAAGGAAAGAGAAAGATTAAATAGATTGTAAGAAAATACTAAAAGGAAAGTAGTGGGATATGAGAGAGGAAGTAGGCAATTGGTAAAGATATGAGAGAAATAGACAGCAATGAGAATGGACCAATCTAATTCAGGAATAGTGAATAGACCACCTTGGGGGCACTACATCATATAGAGAGAGAGATATTATGAGGTAAGGGTGGAAAGATAAATTGGAGTCAGATTGTTGATAGCAATAATGCTAGCAAAATGACTTTCTAATTTATTCATAGGTTATAGGGAGTTACTGAAGAGCAAACTATTACATACAGCAATTCTCAAACCAACATATTTGGTTTACTATGTTGTTTAGTTGATAGTCATGTTTGAATCTTTGTGACCCCATTTGAGTTTTTTTTGGCAAATATACTTGAGTGGTTTGCCATTTTCTTTTCCAGCTCATTTAACAGGTAAAGAAATTGAAGGAAACAGGGTAAACTTACCCAGGGTCACATAGCTAGTCTGAGGCTGGATTTGAACTCCGGTCCTCCTAACTCCAGGATTGGTGTTCTATCCATTTTGCCACACAGCTGCCCCAGGAATATTATGGGATATATTATTTTTTAATTTCAGAAACTGGAAAAATATTTGTAAGAATCAGGGGAACCTAGCATAATGGAAAAAGCTCTATATTTACAGTCAAAGAATTTGGGTTCAAATCCTGTTTTTATCCCCACTTATATGTTCTTTGACAAGTCATCTTTTTCAGACTTGTTTCTTCATCTGTTAGAGTTAAACCAGATGACCCTTAAAGTAATGACCAATTTAAAATCCATGGTCCTTTAAAAAAATTCCATCTTCCATTAGGGATAAACCAAAGTGATCCAGAGAAGCAAAGAACAACTGAAAGTTGACACATCCATAGGACACAAGGCAATCCTAGAATCTGTGGTGCAGCATTGACAATAAGTAAAAGGAGGCAGGATGAGATTAATTTGAGCCCTCATCATAACAGCAAAGAATATGGGATATGTACCGTTTTATCCAATTCCCTGGGGATACATTGGGGAAGGATAGAAGTGTTAACTCAATTAGTTTAGGGCAAAAAAGGCACTAAATATATGCGACAAGGCAAGAATTGCTAAAATTACAGACTAAAAACTGAACCAAAATGAAACAAACCCAAAGGGGGGGGGGGGGGTAAAGTACAGGTAGCAGGGAAGTCTAAGTCAAAACTACAAATGAAGCTGAAAGTCACAAGAAATGTGATTAGTCAACTAATAATTGTTGCAAGGGTCAGCAAGCTATAGTGATTTCCCTCTCCCTTCTTCTTTGAAGGATTCCTATATGAAGGACCCAAATAGGCTTAATAAAACAATTTCAGTCCTAAACAGAGCATTATTCTCCAATGAGAGGGGTGAGTGTCCCTTATCTCACACTCATTGTTCTTTTATGGACCTCCTTTTTGGTGCTCCAGATAAAAATTGTTTAAGTTTTAGCTCATAGCGAGTATAGGGAGCTCCCCAAAGTAGGGGAAAGGTACTTAATGTACCATGTGAGCCAAATTTTGGACAGTTTTATTCCCTATGCACTAACTTTTGAGACAGCTGGCCAGATGGCGCCATTGGTACAGCACTTGGCCAGGAAGACCTGAGTTCAAAGATAGCCTCACACACTAGGGGTGACTCTGAGTAAGCCACTTAACCTCTGTTTGTCACATTTTCCTCAACTGTAAAATGAGGATCAGATGAGATCATATTTGTAAAATGCTTAGCACAGTGTCTAGCACAGAGTAGGTTTTTTAATATAAATGTTTATTCCTTTCTTCTTTCCCTTTCTCTTTCCCCCAGATACAAAAGAAATACTTTACACGAAGAACTCATGAGTAAATGTAAAAAAGATACACAATCAAACAAATGGAAATACTATTATAATTTTTATATAATAAAAGATTAATATTGATATATATTACTGATATATTATCTTTATGAATATGATAGCAATATTGATGTATAATAAATATTGAAATATTTTAAATCTCATCTAAAGATTTTTTTAAGTGATACTAGATACTATATTAAGTGATACTAGATACTATATTTAACCCTGATTCCATACTGTACTTCTGTCTTCTGATAAGACAGGTCAGAGCTCAGGTTAACTCTTTTTGGTGGTCATCTACTCCAAAGCCATTGAAGTAGTTGGTGAATGTTCCCTTTGTCTCTAGTCAACTTTGATCAAAGAAGCAGGGAACTCTGATGGAACTCTCAAACTGACAGCTTGACTTCCAAGCCTGAACTCAGACATTTTAGGATTAATTCATATTCACCTAAGAAAAGAAAAGAAAAAATATAGAAGATGAAGATCAAAACCCAGGATCAAGGCTGCTTAAGAATTTTACCTGTAATGTGCATGGTATTTTTAAGGAGGGGTAGAAAGAAGAACCTCCCTTTCACATGTTCATGAAAGCAACGTCCATGCAAAAGGTTCAAGGAGGAAAAGTATAGAGGTTCTTTCTGTTTTTTTTAAAGATTTATTGAGTCATCAACTTTTCCTGCTCAGTAGCTGTTAAGTGGAAGACCTCTTCATCTTGAAGTAGTAGTAGTAGTAGTAGTAGTAGTAGTAGTAGTAGTAGTAGTAGTAGTAGTAGCAACAGCAGCAGCAGCAGTAGCAGCAGCAAGCAGCAGCAGTAGTAGTAACATAAGAAGGAATAATAAGAATTAAAAATAAAAATAAATATAAGAATAATGACAGTAGCTAGCATTTATATACCATTTCAAGGTTTGCAAGGCTAATCCCCTTTATACTGAGTCACAAACATGATCAGATGGAGGAGTCAGTCATTTTGTCATTCCCCAAATTCTCAAGACCTGAATTGCCATTTGTACTTGTCCTGAATCAGGAAGGACAAGATACTCTGTTCAGTTATTCATTATAACGAGGTAAAATTAGTGATTCCTTTTTCAATAATCATCATAACATGAACTAAATTCTTTTTTCACAATTTAAAAATATAAACCCAAATCCTGACTCAAAGTTGTCTTTAACCCCTCTCTCAGATGATCTAAAATTGCCACCATCCTAGTGAAATTACAGAATCCTAGAACTTCAGATCGGGAAGAAGTATAAATGGTCTGGAAGATCATCTAGTTCAACTCGTAGCAAAATAGGGATCCTGCCTATAATACACTCAAGAAGTGATCATACCACTTTTGCTTAAATACCTCTAGTGAGGAAAAATTCATTATGTCCAAAAGCAGCAGTTCTAATAGTTCTGAACAGTCCTAATAGTAAGGCTTACATCAAGCCAGCATTTTATTTTCCTCAACTTCAACCCATCTACATGAGACAGACCTTCAAATAGCTTGATGATAGCCGTGATTCCCCCAAGACCTTCTCATTTCTAGGTTAAGCATACTAATATGGTAACAACTGAAGATAAAGGAAATGTTTAGCCTTTCTCCAGAAATTCCCAAGTTTACCAATGCTCTTCCTAAAGAGCAATCCCCTAGATGTGATTTTAAATAGGATAGAATAGAGTGAAACTGTAATCTTCCTTTGTTTCTCATTTCAACCTTACACTCCATTAATTTGTTTATTGCCATGTCATATAGTTGACTCATACTGAGTATACGAAAACATCAAATTTATTTTTATATGAACTGCTGTATATCTGTGTCTCTTATATCTAGTACTTATGAAGTTTTGTTTTGTTTTAATTTTTATATAGAACTGGTTTTTCCCATTTAGCTTTTTCTCATTTTGGCCTCTTGACCTTTTTGGGTCTTGAATCTGGTGTCCAGTGTATTAGTTGTGCCTCTTTGTACCATCTGTAAATTTGCTTAGCATGCCATCTAATTCCTTTATTTAAGTAATTAATAGAAAATTTTAAACTATACAGAGCCAAGACAGATTCTTGGGACGCTCCACTAGAGATCCCTCTTTCAAACCCATGAAAACCTTTCTAAATTCTCCTAGCTTTAGGATCATCTAGCTCATATCTCTCTATGTTGTTCATAATACTGAATGTGAAAACCTTTCTTAAAATAGATTACTAAATTTTAAATAAATTATATCTATATCATTCTTCTAATGTGCTAGATGAAGAATCCTTCAAGTAATAAAATTATCTTCTTTTAAAAGATTGAGGCAGCTAAATGGCATAATGGAAATAGATCATTGAAGGAAGATCCATGGTCAAATCCAGCATCAGACTCATATTAACTGTGTGACTTTGAGCAAGATATTTGAAAAAAGACCTTTGCCTCAGTTTCCTCATCTGTAAAGTGAGGAAAATAAGAGTATTATCTTTCAAAGGTGTTATAATAATAAAATAGAGTCATTTGTAAACTGCTTAGCATAGCATAGATACTACATAAATATCAGCTATTGTCATTATTACAAACATCTACTAGAAAATATAATTAATTAATAAAAACCTATTCTTTTTTTTAACATTTTATTTGTTTTCCAATTATATACAATAGTAATATGTACCCATCATTTTTTTTGCAAGGCTCTGAATTCTATAATTTCCCCCCCCTCCCTTCCCCCCCCCCAGAAGACTGTCTGACAGTCTCATAATTGTTTCCATGCCATACACTGATGCAAGTTAAATGTTATAAGAGTAAGCATAAGAATAAACACAAACCCCCTCCCCCCCCCCCAGATGAGAACCTCAAGAATAGAGAGAAAGAGAAAAAAAATTGTACTTCAGTCTGTGTTCAGATTTCAATGGGTCTGTCTCTGGGGTGAGTTGCTTTCTTTATCATAAGTCCACCAGAGAAGTTGTTTCAATATTTTTCCCTCAGTTGCTATTACTAGCTGTACTTCCACTCTATTTCTCCTCACTCTCATTTATTCTATTCTCTCTTTCCTTTCCTTTTGGCCCTGTCCAAAAGTGTGTTGAATCTGAGTACCCTCTCCCTCGATCTTCCCTCTCTTCTATCACCTATTCCCCCTTTCCCTCCCCCCATTCCCCCTCATCCCATTCCTTTCCTCCCATACTTCTCCAGGGCAAGATAGATTTCCTCACCCTATTAAGTGTGTATGTCATTTCCTCCCTGAGCCATTTCCAATGAGAATGAAGGCTCACTCAGAGAATAACCTATTCTTTTTTTTTTTTTTAGATTTTTCAAGGCAGTGGGGTTAAGTGGCATGCCCAAGGCCACACAGCTAGGTAATTATTAAGTATCTGAGGTCAGATTTGAACCCAGGTACTCCTGACTCCAAGGCTGGTGCTCTATCCACTGCGCCACCTAGCCGGCCCAAGAATAACCTATTCTTAATGAAGTCAAGAATACTATTTATTCTTCTGGGAGTTTATCTGTCTGACCCTTTCAATTTCTTCCCTCTCCTCCAGGCTTCATCTTCATCTCTCTCCTCTCCAGCCTCAGAACTGACCTATAGTTTCCATTTCCCCCCTAAAAATCAGGACAGTTCAACTGAACTAATATTATGCAGACTTGAAATATTTTTCTTGTTCTTTATAATCATTCAAAGATCTTAGAAAGTATCTCAAAAAAAATCACATTCACTAATTCTTTCAGTTTCCTGGGTGAACATTAATGTGGATCAATTGGCTCTAATTCAGCACTATTATAGTAACTATTAATATGTCACTTACTGTCTTATTATCTCCCTTATAAATTGTTCTCTTGAGTGAGAGCCATTCCTTTACCATAAACCACTACCCTTATGTCATGCCAAAACCTTGAACACAGTACATAAAAACTGAATGGACATTTTCCTCCCAGGCCATCTATGACCTGTCCTACTTAACACCAGCAATCTCCCTTTCTAAGAGACTTCAATTGTCAAAATCACCTTTAAATCTTCTCATATCCTCTCATAGATTCATTCACTTAGAGAAGGAAAGGACCTCAGAGGTCATCCAGCTCCACCCACTAATTTTACAGATGAGGAAACAGATTCAGAGAAGAGAAATAACTTGCTTATGATCATAAAGGTAATAAGTGGCAGAAAAGAATTCAAGCCCAGATCCTCTGTTTCCAAATGAAATCCTCTTCATTTCATCATGGGGTATATGTGTGTGTGTGTGTGTGTGTGTGTGTGTGTGTGTGTGTGTGTGTGTGTGTCTTTATATTGTAAAAATATGAGCCAATATAAAAAATTAAAATATCAAGGGGAAGGAAGTGAAGAAGGTGTGATCTTATAAAAAATTTCGGAAGCAGCTCACCGCTTTATAATCAGAAATTTCATAATAAATAACATATGTAAACATAAAGGAGGAAGGGGTCCTAAAGACAGGAGATTCCAATGCAGATATTATTGCACTACTAAAAAAATGGAACATGTTTTGTTTAAATGGTCCTATATTAAGACAGAAATAAAAAGGGAGCATTCAGAATTGCAGCAACTCATGAGGCTCCTGCATCCTCAAATGTAAATTTGGGCCAGGACATGTGAGGTTCTAGCCCTAAATCCTTTCCAACCATTTCTAGACTAAAACATTTCAGGAATACATTCTGGGTTTTGGAATAGATTGGGGACAGACATAGATATTCAGATTGTAAATGGATGTCCTAACTTAAATCTTAGTATGACCAAATACTGAAAGTGATCATAAATCAATTTGAATTCCCAAATGTGTTTAAGACTAGGAATAAGGGCTTAGCTGGAATGGTACAGACATCCTGGTCCCTATAAAACAACAAATAATTTTCCTGGATTGGAGTACTCTTTTATCCATTATTTAGCTTCTATTCTAATCATCATTATTCAACCCTCTGTGTTCATATAGCAAATGAGTAGTTACGAATAGCTTTCAGACATAAATAACATGGATAAAGTTCCATCCAACAGACTTCCTTTTCGGAGTTTGTGTGTGTATACACACACACACACACACACACACACACACACACACACATAATATTTGGCCCTATAAAACAAAATGTTATTAAGCAGAATTAAATACAGAAATAAGGGGAGTAAGAATAGTGATAAAATTTTAAAGTGACTTTTTTTAGGGGGTTTTTTTTGCAAGGCAAATGGGGTTAAGTGGCTTGACCAAGGCCACACAACTAGGTAATTATAAAGGCCAGATTTGAACTCAGGTACTCCTGACTCCAGGGCTGGTGCTCTAGCCACTGTACTATCCAGCCACCCCGAATAGTGATAAAATTTTAATAAGATTTAATTATATGACAGCAATTCAGAACCAAATCCTTTAATTCTCTCATATATATAATGCTTTACTGGAAGGCTAAAATTTGTCTATTACTACTATCACCTGCTTAATTCTAGTTCTTTATTTCTTACATCTACTACCTCTTCCATACTCACATTGCCACCAACCTGATTCACAAATCTTTACTTACTTTAGCCCTATACTATTGATGTAGCTTTCATACTACTCTCTCTTTCTCTGAGATTTTTTTGATCTAATCTAGCCTATATACTAGACAAACTAATCTTCCCAACGCAAAATTTCATCATGTCACTCCCTTGATCAGTGGCCCCATATCCAGCCTTTGGATCAGATTAAAAATTTCTTAACCTGGAATTTTTGAAGGCTATAATTTTAGTCAAACCCCACCACTGGCTATGTCTTGATATAATCATTCATTCTCTTACTTCATTTGTATTAAATGTTCCTCATTGCTTCTCTTTGCTTGTTGAAATGTTTCATCACCACACTTCAATGCTACCTTTGTCATCATCTTCCCTAATATTCCCCTCATGTATCTCCAATTGAACATAACTTGGGTCCTCTCAAATTTTTCTGAGGTACTTTGTCTAGGTACTTCTCACATTTTTTTTTCCTGTTCCTTCACTAACAAAACTGTTTGCTTCTCAAGGGAGTAACCTGTATTTACCACTTTATGCTATTTTTCTATACTTATTTTTGTAGATATTTTATCTCCCTTCAGTAGATTTAAATTTCAAGGAACCATATTTTGTTTATTTTGTTTTATTTTTGTATCCCCAGAGCCTTGTCAAAGTAATCACTTAATAAATACTTTTTTGACTATTAAAAGTTATATTTTTATCTTTTGTTCATCCTATTTTGCTATATATATATATATATATATATATATATATATATATATATTTACCATTCTTCCTTAGACAAAATATTATAAATTTTTTTATTGTGTCTTAAGGCTTACAAAGTATTTCCCTCATACCAGAAGCCTTGAAATGATTTGTAGACATTTTATGCCTTTATGGAATTCTCATTAAGTTCAAAATTACACATTAGTTTGTGAAATTCTCTTCTACATGGGTTACTCCTTCAAGGTCCTTGGTCCTGCATTTTCTTGAGTCCTTTGCTTCAGAGGGATTATGATGCTTGAAGTTGCCATCATCCTTGGGTACTATATTACTGCATCTAACTTCTTCATATGTCCACATCACCATCTCAACCAATCTCTAGATCAGGTGTGTCCAACTTTGTTGTTGTTCTCATTGATGGTGTGGGTGAATGTATTAATGAAAGGATATTGAATTCTGTATGCATTCCTTGATGGGTTTTTGTTTGGTGATGAGGCCAGAAGAACTAAAAGATTGATCAATTCTGGTCTAAAGATATTGTTAAAAGTTTTAAGGTTGGGGCAGCTAGGTGGCGCAGTGGATAAAGCACCGGCCCTGGAGTCAGGAGTACCTGGGTTCAAATCTGGTCTCAGACAATTAATAATTACCTAGCCGTGTGGCCTTGGGCAAGCCACTTAACCTCATTTGCCTTGCAAAAACCTAAAAAAAAAAAGTTTTAAGGTTATCATTCCTCTTGCTGTGCATCTTCTTACAACTCCATAGAGCCACCAGAAAGATCATATCCTTTACTTTGGACTCTATGGAAAGCAGGAATGGCATAATGATAGCCATTGAATGGCTCTTCAGGGGCTCTTGTGAGGAAGGGACTCTGAAGATTATTCAGTCTAATGCACTCATTTTAAAAATAAAGAAATGGGGTGGCTAGATGGCACAGTGGATAGAGAACTGGCCTTGGAGTCAGGAGTACCTGAGTTCAAATCCAGCCTCAGACACTTAATAATTAGCTAGCCGTGTGGCCTTGGGCAAGCCACTTAACCCCATTGCCTTGAAAAATCTAAAGAAATAAAAATAAAATAAAAATAAAGAAATGGAAACCCAGAGAATGAATTGGAACATGTTTGAAAAAAGAAATTCAGTGAGAAGTAGAATATCCAGGTCAAGTCATATAAATATTTATTCATTATTATTGATTGAATAAATCTTCTACCAAATTCCTGGGTGACCTTAGGCAAATCCTTTCTCTGTTTCCTCTTTAGTAAATTAGAATCATGGCATTTATTTTGACAACCCCAAACAGTTGTTATCAAATAGAATAACAATATCATCTTAAAGATATAAAAGGTTACTACTGTTTTTGCAACTTCCCCCTTCTCCTACCAAATAAAAACACTCGTCTATTTGATGAGGATCCTCAGTTGGCTTATTATATTACATCTTCTATCTTGTATATTAGAGAATCAGACAGAATATTTATCCAGCACATCAGTATCATGAGAATAAAACCAATACTGCCATATTTTTTTGGTAAAGAAAAATAATTAAATTGGCTATTTGACTCTTTACTTCCCCTTTCTAGGTTCATTCCCTGATTTACAGAACATGCTCCCTTACCTATAGCTCCACATACACCACCCACATGCAATGACCTCCTGATTGTGGGACCATAGGCTTAGATTTGTAAGGAACCTATGCTTCATCTGGTGCCAATTCTCTCTTTTTTCAGGTAAGGAAGCTGAGGCCCAGAGAAGTTAAGTGACTTGTACAAAGTCATATATGGCAGGGTTGGAATTTGAAACAAGCTCTTCTGACTCCAAATGCAGCTTCACTGTGCCATTCCTCAAGTCTTTCCATCAGAGCCTTATTTGGCCTCTTTCATATTGAAACCAAAATAATTAATAGTTAACATGATTCCCATACCAAGAATATTTGAAGGTTGTCAAGAGATATGTAAAAAAAGCAATATTTTTTTAAAAAGGAAATAAAGTATCTGAGTTTTCACTCAGATTTTGAGTAGGTACAGCATCGCCATGCTTCCCTCATCTCTTGAAATTTATGAACTGGTAATAATGAATATGAAGTATTTTGGAAGGAAAAGGAGAAATGATGCATGGATATGGAATGGTTACTCAAATCCTTTGTTTCTTCAGTACTCTGGATATTAGGTTTATGACAGATATACTGTACAATATAAGGTATATAGCCTTTAGACTATTCATTAACACCCTTTGCAGTGTGGAGGATATTGGAATAGGTCAAAGCCTAGAGAAGTTTCTGGTTCTTAAAAGAATAGAGATTATGCCAAGGATCATCATTCTCTTGCTCAGAATTTTAAATCCCTGGATTTGGAAGTTATAGAGCTCAAGAACACTGAGTCTATAAGTTTCTGGCATGGAAGAAGGAGATTAAGAGTGTATTCACTTTATAGTCCTTTTAGTGAAACACAATAAAAACACTGTACCCGTCTTCAGAAGTTTACAATGTAGTAAACATATGATATATCTTATCTAGGACTCCATGATCAAGCTTGTACTTTACTTGAAGGTTGTGGACCAAGAGGGTAGTTGATTTTTTTTTTAGATTTTTGCAAGGCAAACGGGGTTAAGTGGCTTGCCCAAGGCCACACAGCTAGGTAATTATTAAGTGTCTGAGACCAGATTTGAACCCAGGTACTCCTGACTCCAAGGCTGGTGCTTTATCCACTATGCCACCTAGCCGCCCCGAAGGTAGTTGATTACTAAGATTCTAAGGGAAGCTCTGAGGGACTAAGCAGCTCCATAGCTACTGGGCTCCTGTCCTCCCAATTAGTAATCAGCTAGTAACCTTGATTAATTTTTAATGATATTTACTTTAAAAGTTTAGTAAGAACAATTGGTACAAAATACCTTATCTCCAACGCATTTTTCCACAAATACACAAAATCTATTTAGTGAGGAGAGATAGCACAAACTTTAGAATACAATGTTGGTGAGTGAACTGGTGTTGCAGCATTCTCCTAGCTCCTGGCCCTTGAGTAAATTGAAAATTCTGAAAGACAGTTTCTGAATAATTAATAAAGTATTAATTAGACTAGCTAATAATCAATAAATTGAAGGTCAGTAGTTTCTGTGATAATCAAAGACAAAACATGAAGATTACTGAATGCTTAAATATCTTTAGAATAGGATATGCCTCTGACAAGTGAAAATCAACCTTAATTGATGAACAATTAATGAAGTAGAATTTTAAATGAAGAGATGGGTTGAAAGTCTTCAGTTCTTCCTGTTGAGAATGTGGCTTGATCATGGGACTCAGTCACTTCATCTGAACAAAGGAATCCATCTCTACTTATAGACCACTGGGGTTGGTTTTCTCCTTTATGAGCTGGATTACCCTAGACTTCAGTGAAATGGCATAAGGACATAGACTTGATGCTTTGGGTCTGGAATTCACTTAGATTAGATTCTGTGTACATTAAAATAAAAGTAAAGTTTCTTAGTTGGGTGGATTCCTGACCAAGGAGTACCCAACAGATCAGGTCAATCTCATCTCTCAACCTTGTCTTCCAGAGAATGACTGATTGAATGATCTACAGGTAATGGTGGCTGATTGTGGAAATAGAAAGGAAAAAAAATCTTAATTTTTACTTAATAATGGGTTATTATAATTACTTCTGTCACCCTGGAAAGCTTCTTCTGCCTTTTGAGAATTCTCATGAAGTTTATTTCATATAATTCTCTGTTATTTGGACCATTTCTCCAAGTTATATGGATCTGTATCACCTTTCTTGAATCAACAGAGGTTCTTCTTATCTCTGCCAAAAAGGGTCATGATACCCTTTTTTGTACCCCAAACAGTTGTTATGAAGATCTGCATCTGTCTCATCTGCATTTGTTTCTCTACTCCAAATACAAGCACTTCATCTGCCATTGACCACTACAACTGTGATGGACACTGCCACTACTATCATAGATGCAAACCTTCAAATCTCATAGTCACCACCTAAACATCACCTAAACATATCTCAAGAATGCCTAAAATCAGGAAAGAACAAATTCAAAAGTTTCTGTGAAGTCCATGTGTCACATGATACCTAGATGGAAAACAGGGTAGTTTCTCTTCCCCCAATACATCTCTCAAGGCTTAGTTTGAAGCAATCTTCACACTTCAGAATCAAAAGGAAGGGAGAGAGAGGAAGGGTAAATTATCCCTTTTGTGTGTCTACTAAGTTCCATCTTAGCAGCCTACTATTATTTTCCTATGTTGTAATATTCTATTGTAAACTTCTAAGAGAGCAATTCTGAATCACACTAGCATATTTGGTCATACATGGTCAGAATCAAGTTTTCTGAATTTCACATGTCAGGGAAGCAATATCTGAGCATACCCCATATAACCAGAAATGATAAATCCTAGTATGTCCATGCCTTTGTTATACACAAGACACAAATATCTAAAATGCACTATAGAAGTTCCATTAATAAAGTATGAAGTATTATGAATATCCAAGCTGGGGAAAGTTACACCCAGCTGGAGTCACCTAGGAAGAATTTATGTGAGCTGATATGTTCATAGATATCATGGATTCTAAGTGGGAAGAAACTTTTGAAATCATCTATTCAAAGATGGAAGGATGGAAGGAAGAGAGATTTCTCATAGACAGGCAAATAGCAGTGAAAAAGATGTTTTCCCCTTTGTTCTTGAAGAAGATCATAAAATCAGGAAGTGATGCTGTGACAAGCACATGATGTGAATTTGACCAGGAGATGCTGTACTAAATCACCAGTCTCACTTTCTCTTCTAGTCATCTGGTTCTAGTAATTAGATGTGAAATCAGGATGACTGGAGATGACCCTGGCTGTGAGGCATTCTGGGTTAAGTGACTTGTCCAAGGTCACACAGCTAGTAAGTGTCAAATGTCTGAGGCTCTGCTCTATCCACTGTGCCACCTAGTTGCTCTTCAGTTTAAAAAGAAAGAATATCCTCATTGTCTTTTTCTAGTGGTTTACTTCCACCAGAAGTGATTCAATCCTTTGAGCTTGAGAACATTATCTTCTACAAACTTTATTAAAATGAATGCTTAGAAGGAGTCACATTTTGGGCAATCATAGCTAGATAAGTCAGTAAACAAATGGTATGCAGATAAATGCAAATGATAATTTTTCCGCTCAAGGAATTTAATTCACATGAGGGAGATAGCACATATATAACTATATACAAACTATATTCATGATAATAGAAATAATCAACAGAGGGAAGCATTGGAATTAAGAGGATGAGTAAAGGTTCCCTGGAGGTGCGAATATTTGTTGGAATAATGAAAGTCAAGAAAGTCAGAGATGAAAAAGAAGAGCATTCCAGCCCAGGGTCAGTCAGTGAAAATGGTCAGTTGGGAGATGGAATGTTTTTTGTGAGGAATAGCAAGGAGGTCAGCTTTATTGAAGCTCAGAGTACTGTGTGTGTGGTGTGTGTGTGTGTGTGTGTGTGTGTGTGTGTGTGTGTGTGTGTGTGTGTGTGTGCGCACTTGCAGTGGAATGATATAAGGTCATGAAGGGCTTTAAATATCAAACTTGATTTCATATTTGTTCTTGGAGGCAATAAGTACCCACTGAAGTTTATTAAGTAGCAGATGACTTGGTGAGATTTGTGAAGTCACTTTGACAGCTGAGTGGGGAGAGATCTGTGACAGGCAGATCAACCAGCAGTTTATTGCAATAGTCCAGGCATGAAAAGATAAGGGCCTATGCTAGGGTGTTGGCTGCATCAGTTGAGAGAGGAGAAAAGATATGAAAGATGTTATGAAGGTAAAAATTGGCAAATCCTAGATGTGAGGGCTTAAAGAGAGTGTAGAATTCAGGATGATATTTAGGTTGTAGGAATGAGGACTGGAAGAATACCCTTGACAGTTTTACAGGACTTTAGAAATGGAAAAGTTTTGGAAGGAAAGAAGATGAGTTCAATTTGAACCTAAGATGTCTTAGGAACATTCAATTGGAGATGTAAGACTAGAAGCCAGCAGAGAGGTATATAACACAAATTTATTATAAATCCAGTCAGGGGTACTATAACTAATGCAAGGATGATGGTTTAGGTTTTTCTAAGTATTTTTTCTTAGTTTTTTGATTTTTTTTTAACTAAGAGGTCAGGGGATTGGAGGTCAATTTGATATTGGGAGGGAAAAGTGGCAAACTATTATATGTTGATCAGAGAAGGAATTTTCTGAATTTCTAAACATGGAAATGGGGCACTTGTGGGTGATAACAAGATGAAGAAAATGGCCATGTGTGACTGAAAATAAATGGTGGAACAGGTCATGCATGTGAAATTGAGTAAATTTAGGAACTGGGGGCTTAGGGCATTTGAAGGATTATCAGTATATATATATATTGACGAGTATGAGGGCAAGATTTGAGGAAAAGGAAAAATTGCGATCCAGATCCTCACTACCTTATTCCTGTATTATAAAAACTTGCTGTTTGTTCTGTCTGCCATAAGTATCTTGCCACTCCTTCACTCCACTATTAATGATCTACTATAGTGCATGTCTGACCATATAACTCCCTTCCACCTACTCCAGAAGTTCCCCTATAACTTCCAGGATTGAATAGAAAATCCTCTATTTGGTATTCAAATCCCTTCATAAACTCTCTCTCTCTCTCTTCTGTCTCTTCTGTCTCTGTCTCTATCTGTCTCTGTCTCTCTCCCCCACACACACATACACACAGAAACACACACACAAGAATGGTCTCCTTGCTATTCCTCACATAAAATTCCATCTCCCAAATGGTTATTTTCACTGACTGATTCCCTTGCCGGAAATGCTCTCCTTCCTCTTCTCTGTCTCCTGGCTTCCTTCACATTTCAGTTTCCCCAGGGAGCCTTTTTTTCATCTCCATTAATTCTAGTGACTTCCACCTTTTATTCCTGATTTATCATGTATATAGCTTGTTTGTATATTGTCATTTACATAATGTCACCCCATTCACCTAAACTCCTTGAGAGCAAAAGCTCTTTTGCCTTTATATTTTCAGTGCTTTGCACATGCCTGAAACACAGTGAGATCTTAATAAATGTTTATTGACTGAGTCATTGAGCCCAACGAGGAAAGAAGAGCTTTCTGGAGGCCAGGAGACAAAAGCCACCAGAATTTTGATTGGCAGTTAAAAAAAAATATGGATTAAGTGAACCTTGAAGGAAATAAAAGTAACATCAGGTAACAAGGAGAATTTTAACTCCCCCACCTCAGTGGGGATGAGTGAAAGTTTGGTCAATGTCTGGAGAGGATGGGTCATCAGGAGAGATCTAGAAAATGGAAGGCGTAGAGAGTATTACTGAGAGAACAATGCAAGGAGAGAGTGACATTATAGGGATTGGGTTGAGGGGAATGAGAATAAAAGTTAGGACAGTAGGAGACACAGAACAGGTTTGAATGATGACAGTAATATGTTAGGAATCACTGAGATAGGGAAGTTTATTAATCATTGAGGAATGAATTCAGATAGGTTTTCATTGCTGTAGGCTTCAGTATGGAATTTTCTTTGGGTCTTAGGGAGTTTAGGCAATGAGGCAAGTTCTCAAAGCTAAAGAAATAGTTTTACTCACTTTCCTCCAAGTTAGGAGACAATCTGTAGACTTGGAGGGAGTGTATTCAGTGGAATGGTGTTCACCCTCTTCATGAGAATTGTTGGAGAGAAGGGGAGAATCCTTGTGTAATGGAATGGTATTTCCCCTCTTTTGGGAGGTGAGGGTGGAGATCTAGCAGGAGACCTAATCAGATGGAATGGTATTTTCCCCTGGAAACTATGTGCAATGGAATGGTAGCTCTTCTTTTCCTAAGGGAAACTGAAGACTAAGGAGACCCTAGCATTGCACTGGGCCCTGAGTCAGGAGGACCTGAGTTAAAATCTGGTAGCAGGCACTTCCTAGCTATACAATCCTGGGCAAGTCATTTCATTTTTTTCTGTCTCTGTTTTCACCTATGAAATGACACCTACCTCCTAGAGTTGTTGCAAAAATCCAAGGAGATAATATTTGTAAAGAACTTCACAAACCTCAAAGCATTTATTAAATAATAGTTACTATTATTATTAAACTGCATGATTAAAAAAAAGGAATGTAACTGAAGACTTGACTGAGTCAATATTATGAATTTTGAGATGTGCCTCTCAAAGCAAAGACTGCATCTAGTTCAAATGACCTCAAAACTGAGTTCCTGAGTTATGGACTCTGTCATGTATTCCAAGAAAAACAAGAATTCTGGAAAGTTTGCTTGGTGGTCACAGATCTGTCTAGAGTCAGAATGAGATGCAGAATTTCTATTTATGTCTTCCTTATGATCTTTTCCTCTGCTTCTCCTTTAGCAAGTATGAAAGGGATAGAAAATAAAAATTATCTTTCCCCTTGCCTAGTATTTTTATATCATACTTCTCAGTCTTTTCTCAGTAAAAGTTAGAATCATACCTTCTGAATTATTTTTAATGATTTAATATTTTCCTCAATTATATACAAAAGTAATCTTTCATATTAGGTTTTTTTAAAGTTTTGAGTTCCATATTCTTTTATTCTGCTCCCATCTCATTGAGAAGATAAGCAATTAGATATAGACTGATGATGTTTGTCCTTTCATTCTCAAAGAAGACCATGACATCAGGGAGGTGATGACATAACAAACTCATGAATTGGATTCAAGTGGGAGGGTACTGTGCAGAATCACCAGCCTCTATCACCTCCAGAGTCATTTGAATCCAGTGGCTAGATATGAAACAAGAAAACTGGAGATAACCCTGAACAGAAAACAATCAGAGTTCAGTGATTTGCCCAAGGTCACACAGCTAGTGGTGTCAAGTGTCTGAGTCTGGATTCAACCCCCCATCCTCCTTAGTGCTCTATATACTGTGCCATCTAGCTTCCCCATGTATAGGTTATGTATGTGCAATCATGCAAAACATAGTTCATGTCAGTCATGTTGTGAGAGAAAGGAGACAAAAAAAGAAAAGAAAGAGAAAGAAAGAGAAGGAAGGAAGGAAGGAAGGAAGGAAGGAAGGAAGGAAGGAAGGAAGGAAGGAAGGAAGGAAGGAAAGGGAAAAATTGGTTATTTTTAGCTGCTAGAAATGTTTTCACCATGATCTGGAAGTTCTGGAATTCGACTATGGAATTCCTAGTGGTTTTAATTTTGGGATCTCTTTCAGGAGGTGATCAATGTATTACTTCAATTTCTATTTAACATGTTGGTTCTAGAATATCAGGGCAGTTTTCCTTGATAATTTCTTAAAAATAATATAATCTTCATTTTTTTTACTCATGGCTTTTAGTTAGTCTAATAAATTTTAAATTATCTCTCTTGGATCTATTTTCCAGGTTAGTATTTTTCCCATGATATATTTCACATTATCTTCTATTTTTTCACTTTTGATTTTGTTTTATTGTTTCTTGTTGTCTCATAAAGTCATTAGCCTCCACTTGCCCATTCTAATTTTAAGACATTATTTTCTTCTTTTTGTATGGCCTCCATTTGGCCAGTTCTATTTTTAAGGAGTTGTTTTCTTCAATGATTTTTTTGTGTGTGTCTTTTTCCATCAGGCCAATTCTACTTTTTAAGGAATTCTTCTCTTCAGTGAATTTTTGTTTATCTTTTACCTTCAAGCCTAGTCTGTTTTTAGGTATTATTTTCTTTTTTTTTTCTTTTTTTCAAGGCAATGGGGTTAAGTAGCTTGCCCAAGGCCACATGGCTAGGTAATTATTACGTGTCTGAGGTCATATTTGAACCCAGGTACTCCTGACTCCAAGGCCAGTGCTCTGTCCACTGTGCCAACTAGCCACCCCCTATTATTTTCTTTAGTATTTTTGTGCCTTCTTTACCAAACTATTAATTCTTTTCTTGATTTTCTTGTATCACCCTTATTTTTCTTCCCAATTTTTCTTTTACCTCTCTTATTGATTTTTTTGGTAATAAATTGTATTTATTAAACATTAAGTTTACAAATCAATGTGAGCCAATAAGCAGTTTTGATGCAGTTGGAGAATATTGCACCTTCTCCAAGCAGCATGACAAGATCTTCCAATGGTATGGTGGAATTTGTGACTTTCCCAGACCCTGGCTCTTGCAGCCAAATGAAGTCAGCCTGCACATCTCCCTGTGTTTGTACACTGATTTGGTGATCCACTGAGTGTTGGGGTTTTATCTGATAGCTTTATGGAATGGATCAATAAGAATATCCTCAAAGAATTTGTAGGTTGAATCTTCACCCATCCAGTAGGAGTTCAAGACTCTTAGGGCTCCACAGTGGTGGCCAGCTCACTCTTCTGTCACAGACTGAAGGCTCCTGGAAAACTTCAGCTGATTGGCCCCATGATTCATGGATTTGCTGTAGGTTGCACCCTTGGGCACTAGATGCTTTCACCCCGCAGGGCAGACATGGATGCGGGAGATGCCATAACCTTGCTTGGCCTTGCACCCTAGCCTACAAGCTCTATCAGGTCTGGTGGGCAGGGGGATTCAGTGGAGTGCCGAGAGCTGGAGGTACTTCCAGCAGTGCCCACACAGAAGGAACTACATGACATCTGACTGCTTCTTCCTCCATAGCTCTTGGATGTAATTGTAGACCCCCATCCTGGCTTACACTTATCCTGCCTGATGGTTGCCACCACCCAGAAAAGCTCTTGTTGGTTTTTAAAATTCATTTTGAGCTCTTCCATGATCTGAGACCAATTCATTTGACTTTATCTTCTGAGTGTGTGTGTTTTGCTCTTCCTTGTCACCTTAGCAATTTTAGATAGTCATAATTTATTCTGTTGTTTGTTCATTTTTCTCAGTCTATTTCTTAACTTTTAACTCTATGCTAAAGTGGGGTTTTGCTTTTGGGTGAAGCTTCAGGATTTTTGTGCAACTGTTTTCAGAGCTAGTTCTTGGAGTCTATAAGTTTTCAGTTCTTCCAAGGTGGTATGATCTAAAGAGGTATCTATGCTACTCTCCTGGAATGTGCTTTGGTCTGGAAGCAACCTCAAGGACCATTTTCTGCCAAGGAACTGTGATCAGAGTTTCTGCTCCTCTATAACCACAAGCTCTGGTGTCCTAGTGCCTCTCTTTACTTTGAAACTGTGATCTGGGACTGCAACCCAGATCTAAATGTAGGCAGTGCAACAGAGTCCTGAACCCAGAGCCAGCAAGGGAGCGCTGGAATCTTCTGACCAGTTTTTAGTTCCCTTACCTTCTGTGGGCTGAGAGTTCTAGAAGCAGCCACTGCCAGTGCAGATTCAATCACTACTCCTAGCTTGTTGGAGTCAAGTCTGCATTGGCAAGGCCTGACCTAGCAATACTCCATTCTTACCTCAGTATGATAGACCTTGACTACAGACCTTCCAAGTTGTTTTGGGGTGGCAAAATTGTTTTACTCCATCATTTGTTGTTTATCCAGTTTCAGAATGTTACAGGAATTTGGAGGGGAATTTGGGAAATTTTAATTAAGTCCTTGTCTTCTTCTGTACCATCGTGCTTCTGTCCCCTCCTTACCCCAACCCCCACCTCAACACCTTCTGAATCTAAATTCTATGCCAAATTTTATGATCACTAGTTTGATCTGGGGAAGGGATTGTGTGGCCCCTTCTTAATGGACAAGAGAGTTTCAAATCAAGAAGTCCTGCTGTAACCAGCAGAAAGCAGTGTCCCCAGTATGTTTTATCTCTAAGGTTTTATTATTCTGGGTGGATCCCAGAAAGGACTGGGGAGCAACCAAATTTCTGTGGTTGCACCTTCAAATAGTTGGAAGTTAGTAATATTCCATTGGACCTTTCTAGCAAGGAAAAAGAAAAAAAATCATTTTAAAAAGAAGAGAGACTAAAGAAGAAATGAATGCTTCAGAAGCATGGATTTGTGAAATTGTAGATTACCTTCTCCTTACTTCTCCCTCAATAACACGTGGAAAGACAGTCTGGCTTACTGGGAAGTTAGCAAGTCTTAGAGATAGGAATTCCTAAATTCAAGGCTTATCTTTCACAAATACTAGCCATATAATCCTAAATAAATTAATCACTGAGGAATGAATTTCATTGTCCTTAGGAGTTAGGTGACCCAGTCAACTCTCCAGGATTATAAATTACTGAGTAAGGGATAATCTGCATGGTAAAGAGTATTTTCTCATTAGAAATGCTCTATTGTTGATGAAATCACTGCTTTGGAATATATATACCCATATATACATATATATATATATGTATATATATATATATATATACATATATATATACCCATATACGTACTTATACACAGTCTATATATGTCTAAATGCACACATGCACATATACATATGCATATATATGTATGCACGCATGTGTGTGTATGTATATATGTCTTTGTTCTACCATAGTAGAACCTCTAAATGCAGTACTTTTTTTTTAAAGTTGTCATCAGAGGACATGTTATGATGATAGAAATAGTTGAAAGAAAATAGGAATCACTTCTACAAGCCTTATTTTTCTCAAATATCTTTTACAGGCAATGGAATTTTGGAATGCTACCACCATCATACAGTTCCAACTTCTAGGCTTTCAGAACATTTCTGAATGGCAAAATTTTCTCTTTGTCATTTTCCTTTTCTTCTACATTTTGACCATAATTGGAAATATTATAATCATTGTAGTGGTTAACCAGGATCATCGGCTACATTTACCCATGTATTCCTTCCTCAAACATCTTTCTTTTTTAGAGATCTGGTACACTACAACTATTGTTCCCCTTCTCTTGACCAACTTGCTTTCCCCGGGTTTGTCAATCTCTTTCTCAGCATGCATGATTCAACTTTACTTTTTTGTTTTTTTTGGTGCTACTGAATGCTTTCTCCTGGCCATGATGGCTTATGATCGTTATCTAGCTGTCTGTAATCCTCTCCACTACTCCATGCTGATGAGCTCTGAGATCTGCGTCAAGTTGGTGGTGGGATCCTGGTTAACTGGAATTGGAACTGGCTTTCTGCCTGCCTTGATGATCTCCAAATTGAATTTCTGTGGGCCATACCAAATCAATCACTTTTTCTGTGACCTCCCACCCCTGATGCAGCTTTCCTGCTCCAGTCCATTCATCACTGAAATTACAATCTTCATCCTTTCCATTGCTGTGCTATGTATTTGTTTTCTCCTTACTCTGATCTCTTATGTGTTCATAGTGTCCTCAATCTTGAGGATTCCTTCAGCCTCTGGCCGGATGAAGACATTCTCTACATGTGGCTCCCACTTGGCTGTGGTCACTATCTACTATGGAACCATGATTTCCATGTATGTCCGCCCCAATGCCCATCAGTCACCTGAACTCAACAAGATCATTTCTATATTCTACACAGTAGTCACACCCCTGCTAAATCCTGTCATTTATAGCCTGAGGAACAAAGACTTCAAAGAGGCTCTCAGAAAAGCCATCAATAGGAAGTGTGGAATGTACAGTGTGTGAGTAAAAAGATAATTACTTTGTAACATAAGGTCCTTGCTTCTTTCTGTATCTCACAGTGCCTGGAACACAGAAGGCACTTAATAAATGTTTATTAATTGATTGAATTAAAGGGGAAGTGAATAAGGAAAACTCAAACGACAACACTGAAACAACTTGGTGATAGACACAGAGCCTTCACAAACTTGGATCTGACCTCAATGGTCTCTTTGAGTCCTTCTTGCTTAAATGTTTCTTTCAGAAGATGTCACTTATTTTTGGAGACTCTACAAAGACTATATAGAATATATTGATAAATAGATTTCTTCCTGGACAAAAGGAATAATCATATTGATAAAATCACAAGTCCAGACCAAAAACTTTGGTGTACTGAATTTACATATCTTACTAGAATATCAGGGAGGGAAAAACAATCTTTCCAAATAGAATCAAAATAGTTCCCCAACTGTCACAAAGAAAAAAAAAGAGTATTTGAGGAATACATACCTTTGAATCATAGGACTTTGGTGATAGAGGACATTTGAGAATTCAAATGATAAAGGTCAAAAGACCTGGGTTCAAATTTTAGCTTTTATATTTGATTGCATTGTGTAACTCTGAGCAAGTTTTTTAGACACTGCAATGTAATTTCCTCAACTGCAAAATGAGAGCACTGCCTCTTATAGACCATCCAGGTGCTATAGATGATGGAGTGCTTGATCTGAGCCAGGAAGAATTGTCTGATCTCTGACACTTATTGTATGACCCTAGTCAAGTCACTTAATCCTATTTGCTTATCTTAACAAGGACAGCTAGAAGGCACAGTGGATACAGCACTGGTTTTGGAATCAGGAGGATGGGAATTCAAATCCAGACTCTGATACTTACTAGCTGTGTGACCTTGAGCAAGCTACTTAACCCTGATTGCCTCATAATGCAGGACCATCTCCAAGTCACATCCTGATTCATATCTGGCCACTGGGCCCAGATGGCTCTAGAGGAGAAAGTAAGACTGATAACTTAGCCCAGCATCCTGTCACTCAAATCCAATTCATGTGCTTATCAGGGCATCTTTTCCCTGATGTCCTGGTCTTCTTCAAGAATGAAGGGCAAAAAAAAAAATTATCTTAACAAATAATTTTTGTTCCTTATTTGTAAAATGAGTTAGAGAAGGAAATGGCAAACCATTACAGTATCTATGCCAAGAAACTACTTTGAACCCCTACCTCACAGAATTGTCATGAGTCTCAAAGTGCATGCAAAATATTTTACATTTTTAAAATGCTATATGTATTCTAAACATTGCATCTTATTTATGGGGAAAGAAGTGGCTAATTGACTTCTAATTTTCTGACAAAGAGGAAGGGTATCATCAAACCATTCATTGATTCACTGTTGATGCAGTAATCAGACAATCACAGTTTAACCAAAGACCATGATAGTAAAACCTCAATTTATTTACTACATATAATAACACATCTTGGAAATAATATTTGACCACAGGATCCAGATGGTTCTGGAAAAGAAAGTGAGGCTGGTGACTTAGCACAGCACCCCCACCCACCCAAAATTCAGTTCATGAGCTTGTCATGGCTTTATGGTCTTCTGATGTCATGGTCTTCTTTGAGAATAAATGACAAATGTCATCAAATGGCCCAACATCAATCCATCTCAATTTAATATGTTTTTTTTTTCATTTCCACACAGTCTAACTCAGTAGCTAAATGGCCCAGTGGATATTACCATTGGACCTGGAGTCAGGAAGACCTAAGTTCAACTGTGGCCTCAGACACCTAATAGATATGTGATCCTGGGTAGATCACTTAACTTGTGTTTGCCTCAATTCCTCAACTGTAAAATGGGGACAATATAGCATCTAGTTTGCCAGGTTGTTGTGAGAATCAAGTGAGATAATATTTGTAAAGCTCTTATCACAGTACCTGGCATATTATAGGTATTATATAAATGCTTATTCCTTTCCACTTCTGTTATGATGCCTAACTGTGGCATGGAATTGTCCCAGAACTATCAAAGGCCATGCCAGCAAAACATGAGCTTTGGCAGGTCCTACCATTTTGATGCAAATATGACTTCTTCTATAGATGAAGTCTGTTTTCTAAGCTAGTTAATGCCAGAGACGCACATCAAGTAAATTGAACACAAAACTATGAATTTGACCATGGAAAAAAGAAAATTACAAAATGGTTTCTACCCCTTTCCAATTCTGCAGTGATGATGGCAAAAAGGAGGAAAATGGTCAGAGGGTGCTAAAAAACAGACATTTTTATACTATCAACAAACTTTAATTTGTTACAATCAGTACTTGAAATGGTAGATGCTTGTCCAATAACCAACATAGTCATATTTCTGGAGGAAATAAACCAAATCAATTTTTGACATTCTTACTATAAATACCAGAAGAAGGAAATTATAACTAAATAAAAAATTAGATTGCAGGTACTCCCTGGAGAGACAAAGAAAAGAAATGACAGAATAGTAACAAGAACAAGAAATATTATTTCATGGAATATTTTGTTGTCAAGTATTGTAGTACTAATGATAATTATAAAACTGTGAAAAATTATAATTTATGCACTGACATTAGTTGCTGAGAAAGAAAAAGAAGAGAAAGTCTACAGACAATTTGCTAAGATGCTACAAGTTAAATCAATACGCTAATATTTGGAAGTATCAATGAAAAGGTAAAAAGGTAAGGATGGGGGTGGCTAGGTGGTGCAGTGGATAAAGCACTGGCCTTGGAGTGAGGAGTACCTGGGTTCAAATCTAGTCTCAGACACTTACCTAGTTGTGTGGCCTTGGACAAGCCACTTAACCCCACTTGCCTTGCAAAAAAAAAAAGTTAAGGATGAGGAGACATATTTGGGAAGGTATGATTTGGGAAGAAGGAAAGAGAAAAAGAGTTGTTGATTATACAGAAGCCTCTTGCTTTTATATCATTAATACTAACTTCAAAAATATTTAATAATTAACTGAAAGATCTAAGACACAATGTGCTCACTGTACTTATTGTTTGTTGATTATAAATAAGAATTTGATTCAGTTGAACAACCTTTAAAACTCTTTTAAAGCAAAATGCCTCCTACCCACACATTAAAATCATTCAATATTCCTTGAAAGATATAGGAACAGAAATAAAAAAGATTCTATTTAAAGACTCTGATGATTTGCATCAAACAAGACATAACACCTGGAAGTTACATGCTCCCCAAGTTATGCAAGACTGAAGTTATTAATAAGAAAAAAATGCTTGTCAGAATCAAAATAATACAGAGATTTGAGTTCTTGGAATTTATTACCTTGGAAAAAAGGTAATTTTTACTGAAGAAACTCAAGTCAATTTGTACATCTTCATTAAATTATAAAACAGATACCCGAAAATGTTTTGGGGATGTTTTTTCCTACTTCTAGTAGGCCTAAAAATCTTGTGCCATTGAGGATTTGATAGATTCTGATAAACATTTTCATGTTCCAAGGAGCAGACTGTCCTAGGGTTACAGATGCTTCCAAATGTAGATGGAATACTATTATATGCCACATATCATGAAAGAATAGAACCCTAAAAGATTGAGATAAATATTGGGAACTTATCTATTTAAATTAATAAAAATATAATCAAGGCCAGATTTGGAAAAAAGGACTTTTATCAAAGGTATAATATAATATATGATTTAATTATGAATTATAGAATAGATCAAAAATTTTATTCCATGCTGTCATTTAAATTAAGTGATTAGAGCAAATGGATAAAATATATATTGATTGTGAATTTTTTAATAAATAAAAAGATGGGGGCGGCTAGGTGACGTAATGGATAAAGCACCCGCCTTGGAGTCAGAAGTACCTGGGTTCAAATCCAGTCTCAGACACTTAATAATTACCTAGCTGTGTGGCCTTGGGCAAGCCACTTAACCCCATTTGCCTTGCAAAAACCTAAAAAATAAATAAATAAAAAGATGTAAGGTTTATTATATAAGTCAATGCATTTAATTATTTAATTTTTCCCAACTAACAAACACACTCCTATAGGACCAAATGATGGAAAGTACTTGTGAGTTCTGACACAATAGAAGGAGAAAAATCTATATTATTTGCTCAGTTCAAAAATGAAATGTGTTTCTTGGTAAGAGAAGTTACCTGAAAATTCAAAATAAATAAATAAATTAAATCGAAAAAAAATAAAAAGAGAGACGTTACCTGTCACAAGTTCTGTTAAGGTAGGTTGTGATAAATACTCATGCTCCAGGTGGGACTAGATGACTTCTAATTCCAAGGCTTTATGATTCTGTAATATGTCATACTTTTCAGATTTCTTCAAAAAGCAATAACTTTAAGAAATAAGTTCTGGGACTTAGTCTGATAGAATTCTGAGACATTACAAAGTGAGGAGATACAGAAAACAAAATTGTTGCTCTATCCTAGACCAACTGTAATTGATTATAGTCTGAACAAAGAAAAGTAAGAAAGAGAGAAAAGAATGAAATTCAGAATTGATCTTTTAAATTTAAAACTACAAATTCTACAATTGCTTTTGAAGAGTAAGAATAGGTGATCAAGCAAACAGTTTGGACACAGAGTATCAAAAAAGTCACAGAGATGACCAATTTAATTGAAATGTTCTTCCCAGTAAGATACTAGTTAAGAACAATTTGAATACAGAGCAGTAGCTAAATGCTTTTGTGGGACTATCAAAAAGCCTGTGTCAATGCTCCACAATTACCAACTACCTTACTACAGAAAAAAAAAGTAAACCACCACCCCCTCAGGAACTCATCCATATGTCTCCTTTATTGGGTTCATAACTTTCTGTTTAAGTCTAGGGTGAGTTATTCCCTCTTATTAGAAAAGCTAGAACAGGCAACCAAGCATTTCCCAGACAGCACTAAAAAAATCCCTCTATTTTATATGGTTCAATATTTAGGGTTTTTTTTCTGATGTACAATTTGATTTGTATTTATTTCTTTTAGTTTCAATAAACTCCTTGTATCAAAGACATTATTGAAACATTTTCAGTTTTGACAAAATAATTTAATTTTTTATTTTCCATTTGAATAAATTAAAATTTTTCTTTTCAAGGAAAAAAACTGGATTTGAGAAAGAATATCCTTTCTCCAAGAAACCTATCTTTTTCAGGTTGTAAGATGCATAATAGAGTACACAAGGCCACAGTTCTTTAGTTTGAAATTTTCCTATGAAATGCCATGGTTTATAAATGACTATCTAAAAGTTTTAATGTTATGAAGAGAAATATCTGTTAGAATTATCACATTTAAATTTTTCTTCTAAAATATTTATTATATCATTTAATTTTTTAAAAAATTAATAAGTGATTAGCTGTTCAGTATCTAAAAGATACAAGTGACTAAATATAAATGAAAACACATTGGTAGATGCTCAAGAGTTAGAGTGCTGACAAAAGTAAGAAAGATGAATATGAGTATTCTAGTAGAATCTTAATATTTCCTCAGTGATCTTGAGGAAATTTGAATTTAACCACATAGTTATAGTCCATGGAAACCTAAACCCACCATTGTGAGAGCAAGTTGAAATCTAGGATTCAACCCAGAGGTAAGTAAGCATACATATTATGTCCAGATGACAAGTGTGAGGAGTTACAAATATCAAGTGAATGACCTTCCTACATGCACATTATGATTTTAAATGATGCAAAATTAGGGTTTAGAAAAATATTTATGCCCAAAAGCACATATCTGATAGCCATAAGTTCTACATAAGTTCTCTTCTCTCCATTCACATAGTAACTACCAAGATAAAAGTTTTTATCATCTCAAGCCTACATTATAGCAATAGCATTGTTACCTTAAACCTCTCTTCATTCAAATCCATTCTCCATTCAGTTGCCAAAGTGATCTTCCTAAAGCTCAGGTTTGCTCCCCAATATTACTCCCCTATCCAAAAATCTTCAATGGCTTCCTATTTCTTCCAGAAAAAAAAATTATCAAATTCAGTTTTATGTCAGTGAAGGACTTTCAACCTGACTTCCTCCTATCTTTCTAGTCTTATAATTATTCTTTTCCATGTGCTTTATGATCCAGTAACATTGTTCCTCACACACAGCACTCCATCTTTCAGCTTGGAACCTTCTTACTGATGTTGTCACATACCTATAATGCTCTTCCCACTAACTTCTGCCTTCTGGATTAATCTCAAATTACATCTTCTATCAGCTTTTCCTAGTTGCTCCAGGACTGGTGCATTCTTTCCGGAATTATCTGACATGTACACTTGCATGCACATTGTCTTTGTGCAAAGTTATTTGTATGGTGTCTCCCTATTAGAATATAAACTCTTCAGGATAGGGATGCTTACAGATTGATTTCAAAAACACTTATTAAGCACCTACTATGTTCAAGGAACTATATCAAATCCTATGAAGGATAGGTGGATATGTGACCTCAGTATCAAAAAGATTTGACCTGCCTCTTTCACTCAATATTGTGTGTGTGATATGGGCAAATCACTTCATTTTTCAATTGTCCTAGGGAGTGCTCTAAATTTCAGAGAAGGTGCTAATCTGCTGAATGTAATCTCTCAGCAAGGGGACAAATGGAAAGTATTTTTTTTTCCCAACTGGAAGGAGGCACTGAAACATCCTAGGAGACAGGATCCTTGTGGGATAGGGGAAGCATAGTCAATTTTGAATTCAGAGTGAGAACCAGCATAGACACATGTCACTGGTGAGCTGATGGCAAATGAATGGTACTGCTGCTACTCCAAACTGAATATCATCTTGATCACTTGAACTGCCTTGTTTGGTAACTTGTCAGGTGTGATGTGCAATCCAGTGAAATGATCTATTCTGTACCTTTTCTCTCTACCAACTCCCTCTATCATCACCCAAGAAATGGGTATTGTTTATTCTCAGTAGTTCTCTTCTGTTTTTGTACTTTATTTATTTGTTGTCTCTGCTTTCATAAAGGGTTTTGTTTCCAGATAAAGAAAAGCTGTTTTTTTTTGTATTCTGAGTCAGTGCTTTCTATAAACAATGGTGGTGAGGAGAGTTATAGGTAAGAAATTAAAGGAATAGACACTAATTGCCTTAGACTTAACCATGAACCTATATTAAACACTAATTCTCTGATGACACAGAGAGGTTTCATATAAAATAATTCCATACTAGTCAGTTAGATGGCACAATGGGTAGAGTGCTGACATTGAAGTCAGAAGGACTTGAGTTCAAATTCCACCTCAGATATTAGCTGTGTGACCTTGAGCAAGTCACTAAACTCCAATTATTCAATCAGGACCATATCCAGTAGTCCCAATTCATATCTGGCCACTGAACCCAAATGGCTCTGAGGAGAAAGTGAGGTTGGTGACTTAGCACAGTACCCCTCATTCAAATCCAATTTAAGTGAATGTCATGTCATCACCTCCCTAATGTCTTGGCTTTATTTGATAATGAAGAACAGACATCATTATCAAAACTAGGAGCTATTTCACTAAAGAAATCATAAATTTAATTTTTTACATTATTTATTTATTTATTTTACCATTTCCATGCAAAAGGTAGTTTTTAACATGCATCTGTTTAAGTCTAATTTTTTTTTAGGTTTTTGCAAGGAAATGGGGTTAAGTGACTTCCCCAAGGCCACACAGCTAGGTAATTATTAAGTGTCTGAGGCCGGATTTGAACTCAATGACTCCTGACTCCAGGGCCAGTGCTCTATCCACTGCGCCACCTATCCACCCCTTAAGTATAATTTTTAAAGACCTAATTCTTACCCTCTAGGAATTTAATATTTAGTAGATATAGTAACTTAATTGAGTAAATGAAGCAGTTAGGTGATATAGAACACCAAACCTGGACTCAGGTAGACCTGAGTTGAAATCTGACCTGAAGACACTAGCTATGTGATTTTGGCACAACATATAGCCTCTAACTGTCTCAGTATTCTTATTTGTAAAATGGGAATATTAATAGAACCTACCTTGAAGGGTGGTTTTGAGGAATAAATAGCATAAATTTAAATCACTTAAACTGTTCTAGAAATATGATGATGCATTCAGAACTATAGAATCTGAATACAAACCAAGGCATACAGTTTTCATTTTGAAAAAATTTGTTTTGTGTTTTTTCTTTCTCATGGTTTCCCCCCTTTTTTCTGATCTTCTGTCACAATATAAGATTTCACAAAAGCACCTTGGCTCCATAATAATTTTTATAGGCATGTTTATACATCATTGTCATTATTTTATATAATTAAGTATAAATCTCTTCTTATGTAAAGGAATATATATATATATATATATATTGTATATATATATATGAATATATGTTTAACATTGTATATGTATAACCTGTATCTTAGGGATGGGGAGGGAACTAAAGGTGGTAGAAAAATGTGGAAGTCAAAATCTTAGAGAAATGAATGTTGAAAACTATCTTTACATATAATTTGAATAAAATAAAATTTAAAAAGAAATACGATGATAATAATAATGTTAATGATTATGTTCCTATAGTTTTGGTTAGAAAAGAAGTAAAACTAAATCTTTGTCATTTACTCCAAAAACACACTGAAAACCTATAGAGTTCAAAGAACTATATAAGGTGGTGTGGGGGTTATTAAAAAAAAAAGAATGAGGGGGGCAGCTAGGTGGCGCAGTGGATAGAGCACTAGTCTTGGAGTCAGGAGGACCTGAGTTCAAATTCGACCTCAGACACTTAATAATTACCTAGCTGTGTGACCTTGGACAAGTCATTTAACCCCATTGCCTTGCAAAAACAAACAAAAGAATGTTGTTGTTGTTTTTTCCTTCTAGGAGTTTAATATCTAGTTGACAAATAGGAATACAGATAAGACTGAACCCAAGAAGTGCTAAAGAAGATGTAAAAAGATAGGTAAAGTGCTCAAATCTCTACAATATTTTCCTAAAAAAGCTCAGAGAAGAGAAAGATTTTTTCTGCCTGGAAGATTAATAATAAGAAAAATATGTGAGGCTGGATATTCAAGTACCTGTAATACTTATATAAAGAGAAATGAAAGGAAGGCATACCACCAGTGTAAGTCAATATGTGAAGGTGAGAAAGCAGAGGGCATAGTTGAAGCAAAGTAAATATTCTATTTTGTTAGAAACATATAGTACCAGTACCTGAAGAAAAGTAGTAAGAAATAAAGCTAAAACCATCAATCATAAACAAAAATGATTTAATAGTATACATTATTAAGTTAATAGAAAATAAAAAAGCAAGAATTATATGAATATTCATTGGCTTTGGGGCATATTGGGTAACTTTTGGAGTTGGAGAACACTGGTTCCTGTTCTTGAATGAATGCCACACCTAGGAATATGTCCTTTATTCAGGAAACATTAGGGAACTAGAGAAGAATATTAAGCAGAGAGATGGCATAATCAGATATATTCTTTAGGGAGATTAATATGCTAGGGACATATCAATTATACAGGACAGGAGATAGATTACTGTTAGGAAGAATAGTAAGGAAACTTTCTGAGGATATGTATTAGAAAGAAAATGGCAGGGGAAATTCAAAGGAAATGAATGATACAGATCATCAGACTGTAGATTCCCATAATTTGATGTAACTGTCAAGATGGAATAAATGCTCTTATTATGATATATGCTATTTGGGTTTTTTAACATTATTCTTTTAAAATGGATAATGATACTTTATGTGGATCAATAAAGTAGACAAATATAAATCAATAACAACTATTTTAACATGTCTTCTCCAAATATGAATTTCTCTTGAGAATTCATTACTTTAATGCTAAAGTTTAATGAGCAAGTTTCTCTAAGGAACAAAACCATGAGAATGGGTTGTAGGGCAAAAATTGTTTTTCTTTTACATTTTTGTTAAGTGAGAAGACAATATATGAAAGTCTCATTTGCTTAACATGTACCTTTCTTATCCGTTATCCTATAGTTAACAAGTTCAACTGGTTATATCATGAAATCTATTACCTGCTATCCTTTAGCTATTTGTTCCTTGCAAATTTTTAATCCTGGGTCAGCAGTACTGGTGACTGCCTTTTTTTTTATGTTTTTGCAAGGCAAATGGGGTTAAGTGGCTTGCCCAAGGCCACACAGCTAGGTAATTATTAAGTGTCTGAGACCAGATTTAAACCCAGGTACTCCTGACTCCAAGGCCAGTGCTTTATCCACTATGCCACCTAGCTGCCCTGTGACTGCCTTCTTGGCTGTTACTTTTGAAATATTAATTGCTGCCGGTAAAAAGTTAAAGATCTGTCCTAGTTATAAATGCTAAAAAATTCAATTATTGAAACTCAACTGTGCCATCACCAATGCATGTCACATCTTTAATTCAACTCTTGTCCCACTGAGGCTTCTTTCTCTCTCTTAGCATCACTTTACCTTTTCTGAGAAGATGATGTTCATTGAACATTTTCTTTTTTTTTTTAGATTTTTTTTTCAAGGCAATGGGGTTAAGTGGCTTGCCCAAAGCCACACAGCTAGGTAATTATTAAGTGTCTGAGGTCAGATTTGAACTCAGGTACTCCTGACTCCAGGGCCGGTACCCTATTCACTGCGCCACCTAGCCGCCCCCATTGAACATTTTCTCATTTTACTTCCTCAATTCAAAACCTCCTACTTCCTTACTTCCTTCCAGTCCTTGAATGACAAATATAATCATTTTATTTCTGCATTTAATTCCATAGCTATCTTTCATCTTAATGATACTCTCCCTTTCAGTCTTATATTGATCCTCTCCCTATATTCCTTCACCACTATCTAAATATAGCCTGTCCTTAAAAGCTATTCCTTGATCATTCCTTCATGCTATAATTCTATATCTCTTTTTTTTTAGTTCTAAATTTCTAATTAAAGTAATTTAAATTGATACACTTTTAACCTACTTAATTAACCCACTCATTCTTTCCTGGCACCCAACTTCATAACTGTTTTAATTATACTTTCAAATGTTATCACTAATCTCCTGATATTAAATCTGGTAGTTTTTCTCTCATCATCCTTGACTTTTCTGTAGGATTTGATGCTAATTATCCATTTTTCCTGAACTCTCCTCCCTTTTCTAATGAGTCTCCTAATTTTTTAATATTCCTTCTAGATACCTTTTCTTCTTCTTTCATTTTACATTTTCTACCTTCTACTCATATTTGTGCTTTCCTCATTTTAACAATAAATCCATCATCTTCCATAAACTCTGTTCCTTCTAGCTTCTTTATTTTATCATTGGCTTCCAATCATCAAGATATAATATCCTAGAATCTATTTGCCAAGACAGACTCAGAAACTTTTTGAAAACAATTACAAACACTTCTCACACAAATTAAATCAGATTTAAATAACTGGAAAACATCAACTGCTCATGAATAGGTCGAGCTAATATAATAAAAATGACAATTCTACCAAAACTAAACTATCTGTTTAGGGCCCTACCAATCAAAATTCCAAAAAATTACTTTAATGAGTTAGAAAAAATGGTAAGTAAATTCATATGGAGAAATAAAAAGTCAAGAATTTCCAGGGATTCAATGAAAAAAAGTACAAAAGAAGGGGGCTTAGCCTTACCTGATCTAAAAATTATATTATAAAGCATCAGTCATCAAAACTGTCTGGTATTGGCTAAGAAGTAGAGTTGTGGAATAGTGGAATAGACTAAGTGCAAGAGCAGGAAACAATTATAGTAATCTGCTGTTTGATAAACCCAAAGAGTCCACCTATAAGAATAAAAACTCTCTTTGATAAAAAAAAAACTGCTGGGAAAATTGGAAATTAGTATGGAAGAAACTTAAATTAGACCAACACCTCACACCCTATACCAAGATAAGATCCAAATGGATACAGGATTTAGACATAAAAAAACAATACTATAAATGAACTGGAAGATCAAGGACTAGTTTACTTGTCAGATCTATGGAAAGGGAAGCAGTTTATTACTAAGGAAGAGATGGAGAAAATCACTAAAAACAAACTAGATGATTTTGATTACATTAAATAAACTTTTGCACAGACAAAACCACTGTAACCAAAATCAAAAGAAATGTAGTAAACTAGGAAGCAATCTTTACAACTAATGTTTCTGACAAAGGATTCATTTCTAAAATATACAGAGGACTGAGTCAATTTTTTTTAAAAAAAAGCCATTTCACAATTGACAAATGGTCAAAGGATATGCAAAGGCAATTTACATATGAGGAGATCAAAGCAATCCATAATCATATGAAAAATTGCTCTAAATCATTACTTATTAGAGACATGCAAATTAAAGATTCTCTGAGTTACCACCTCATACCTCTCAGACTGGCCAATATGATTTGAAAGGATAGTGATCATTGTTGGAAGGGTTGTGGGAAATCTGGGACACTATTATATTGTTGGTGGAGCTGTGAACCCATCCAACCTTTCTGGAGAGAAATTTGGAATTACTCCCAAAGGGCAACAAAAGTGTGCATACCCTTTGATCCAGCAATACCACTACTGGGTCTACACACTGAAGAGATGATGAAAAAGGGTAAAAACATCACTTGTACAAAAATATTCATAGCAGCCCTGTTTGTGGTGGCAAAGAATTGGAAATCAAGTAAATGTCTTCAATTGGGGAATGGCTTAGCTAACGGTGGTATATGTATGTCATGGAACACTATTGTTCTATTAGAAACCATGAGGGATGGGAATGCAGGGAAACCTGGAGGAATTTACATGAACTGATGCTGAGTGAGATGAGCAGAACCAGAAAAACACTGTATACCCTAACAGCAACATAGGGGTGATGATCAACCTTGATGGACTTGCTCATTCCATCAGTGCAACAATCAGGGACATCTTAGGGCTGTCTGCATTGGAGAATACCATCTGTATCCAGAGAAAGAACTATGGAGTTTGAACAAAGCCCAAGGACTATTAACTTTAATTTAGATAAAAAAAAAAACTGTTATCTTATTGTCTGCTCTTGCTATCTCTTATACTTTATGTTTCCTCCTTAAGGATATGATTTCTCTTTCATCACATTCATTTTGGATCAATGTATACCATGGAAACAATGTAAAGATTGGTAAATTGCCTTTGTGGTGAGGGAGGGTGGAGGGAGGGAAGTAAGATTAGGGGGAACATTGTAAAACTCAAAATAAATAAAATCTTTAAGTACAAAAAAGCAAAACAAAAAAAAAGGATATGATACCCTAAAATCTTCTTTGATTATTTATTCTCCGTCCCATCATTCCCCCTCAAAAATCTTATCTTCATACACTTTATTTTCTCTCTACTCTTGTTTTACCCCTACCCTTGTTCACACCATAATAACTTCCAGTCTATTCTGATAGGCTCTACTATTTCTCATGTGCTTCCTCTTCTTCCCACAGTTACCAAATAATCTTCATGAGGCACAGATAAAATCAAACCACTTCCTTGCTCAAAATCCATCAATATGTTCCTATTACATTAGTACAAAATTGCAAAAATCTTAGTAAGAACCTGTACAACTGTGATCCAGTTTTGTTACTCAAACATTTCACATTACCATCCTTATGCATTCTTGGATCTAATTTAATGACTGTTCTGTTTCTGTAACCATTACTAATCTCTTACCATTTCATAAACTGTATCCCATTTTTATAAGGCTTATTTTTTATCATATTACTCCCCTCTTAAAGTAAGACTTATGAGGCAAATACTATGCTGTTTTTTAATCTTTCTAATCTATAAATTAATAATAGTGCTTTGTATACAAAAGACTTTATACACACACACAAATATATATATATATATATATATCCATATATATATATATATATATATATATAAATATATATTTCTAGAACAGAATTGAATTCTACCATTTGGAAAATAACCTTCTAGTTTCCAAACTCTTACTGTTTCTTTAAGTTAATTTATTCTTGTGTATCTTTCATCCTTACCCCAAAATGTCATATTGTTGAACAAGGAAAGGGTACACCTCTTTGCTACCTCTTCTTGTACTATTTATCTTTCATCTCTTAGTCAAAAGCATAGAATTACCCTGAAAGAAGAATTTTGACTATTCAATTTTTTAAGCAAATTTCCATTATCTAAGAGATGGAATTTCTAGGAATTAGAATCTGACATTGTATCAAGAAAAAAGAAGGATTTGAATGGGGTTGAGGTTAAGTCAAAAAGAAAACAGCTGAAAAATAGTTACAGCAAGTTTCTCTGACAAAGGTCTCATTTCTAAGACATACATAGAATTGATTCAAATTTATACAAACAGGGGCGGCTAGGTGGCGTAGTGGATAAAGCACCGGCCTTGGAGTCAGGAGTACCTGGGTTCAAATCCGGGCTCAGACACTTAATAATTACCTAGCTGTGTGGCCTTGGGCAAGCCACTTAACCCCGTTTGCCTTGCAAAAAAACTAAACAAAAAACAAAAAAAGTTTATACAAACAAAAGCCTTTTCTCAATTGATAAATGGTCTAAGAATCTAAAGAGTTCTTCCTGGAAGAAACATAGGCTATTTATAGCCCTATTAAAGTGTTCTCCAAATCACTACAAATTAGAGAAGTGTAAATTAAAACCATTCCCCAGAGTAGGGACAAAATGAGATCACACACACACACACACACACACACACACACACACATACATAGAATGAAAGATGTTAGTGGGATATAGAAAAAGAGGTATGTTCATAGGTATCGCCATTCTAGAATGAAATTTGGAATTATATACAAAAAAAATTGTGACTAAACAATAACCCAGAAATACCACTATATTTCTATACTAATCTATATCTAAAAGAGATCAAAGAAAGGAGTGAAAAGGTTCTATATTACAAAAATTTTTCATTAGCCCTTCTTTTGGTAGCAGAAAACCTAGAATTTAAGGCTATGGATATCAACTTAGAAATAACTAAATAAGGTGAGGCATATGTCACCATACTATTGGGCTGTAAGAAGTGAGGAAATAGATGATTTCAAAAATACATGGGAAAAAATGAAGTGATATAGAGTGAAATAAGCAGAAAGAAACAGATCAATTGGTTTATACTTATATCATCATTTTATAATTAAATTGTGATTTAATTTATTTAATAATAATTATTAATGTAATTATACAAGCATATTTACAAGTATAATTTATATGAACATATTTATAATTAATTTTACAATTAAGCACACATAATTTTAATACTTTTATAAACTAATGAAGAATATAATTCATAGGATAATTATGATAACTATTAAAACTTTGCACCAACTTTTTTGGTGTAAGAACTGCAAGAACCATGATCAGAACAAAGACCATTTATTATTCCAGAGAACAATGATAAAATATTACAGAAAGGTATTGGATTTATGTATAGAACAAGATATGTCATATATTTGTGATGTGTATATTTTTTCTTTTTTAATAGGGTTGGGTAAGATGTAGCAAAAATATATTTGTTATTTTTATTTTAAATAGAAGGGTAATTAACTACAAATGAAAACTGTTCCATTCACTTTCAGATGAAATGCTTTCACTTTCTATTCCATTATTCATTTTCCTTAATTATTTTACTTTGTTGCAAGAGACCATGAAGTGAAGTAATCCTTAAATAGTTGTAATATCAAGACAAAAACATCAATAAGACTTTTTTAAAAGATTAACTTTAAAAAATTTAATAGAAGACTACTAATCACTTTCTCTTCTCTGAAGAAATTTGTATTCTGTTGTAATGATGTAGAAGATAGTGTAATCCTAGTAAGATACTCCAGATTCCGCTTTTCATATGTTTTATTGCCCTAAACAAATGTTCTCTATAAATTATAAGAATTATAGATATTGTTTTTCACTAACAATTATTACTTTTTCTTACCACCATTGCTTCATTACCTTTGTAATTGCCATTCCCTACACCTTCTTTGAGTAAAATTTTAAAATAACACTTAATGAAATTTTCTCTACTAATTAATTGGAACTATCATTCACCTTTCTCTCCTCAAACAACCAGGGAATCTAGTGTAACCTTTTACTTCAGATAAACATTTAAGAATTGCCATATCTCCAAGAATTTCCTTAATTAAAGGCTTCAAATTGTAGGTGACATATCCATTAACTTGTTCTGAGAAAGTATTTATGCTTTACATGTAGCAAATTAGTTCAGGGTTTTCCTTCTATGTATGCGTGTTTTTATTTAACTCTGTAGAACAGAATGGTATTGAGTGCTGAAAATATATCTATATCACTACAGTTTTCTAGTATGTGAAATTTCTACCTTATGAGTCTGTACTTGTTTCTTAAAAAAAGGAGAGAATCACATTGCTTTAAAATTCTTAACCAGTTCATTCTAAGACTTCCCATAGGAGAAAGTAGTTTTTCTTATTTCTGAAATCCCTCTGGGATGATGTGATTTAATGAGTTCTTCACTCACAAACTACTTCTCCAGAGTGAGAAGTGTTTGATTTTTTCAATCCACACATTTAACTTCCCCGTAGAAAGGTTTGAACTACATGTTGAACTACATTTGCAATCAGTGTAAGGCTTAAAGATGATTTTCTACCTTGGAATAATTTTGAAAAGTATTGTCCTGCTTTAGATGGAAATTTGCTTATTTCCAGTTCTCTTTCACAACTGCTCTAGCCCTAGGTGGATTCTTCTCTGAAGTCTTATTCCAGAAGAAGAAATAGATCAGAGCTAATCTTTCTTTCTTTGTGCTCCTTTCTAAGATGAGTAATTACCACCTACCTCTCTGCCAAAGCTTATATTAGACCTATATTATAAGTAAGAGAGGAGGATTAAAGGATGACAAAGAAAAATTCTTCCTGGACTTTCAAAGATAGAGGAGAACTGAAAGATCACCTACTTGCTTATGGTTAGAAAATTGTGAATATATGCTATTCTATGGTCCATGTCAGAGAATGCTTTTCTTTGTATATTTCTGAATGTATAATAATTAACATTGTCTGGAGAAAAGATCATATATACATATATATATATATATATATATGTATATATATATATATATACATATATATATATATATCTACTAACAGTCTTCTGTTAGGGGATTTTCTACCATCTCTATATATTATACCCTTCCAAAATAACAAGACCTTTCAATTATCTTTCAGTTATCACTAAAAAATAATTTTCAAATTTGATGTAGTTAATATCAGCTTTCATTTTTCTTCATGAATGAAACAGGAACGATCAAGCTTTGTCAGTGATATTCTAGTAACTATTGGAAGTAAGTAAACTTTTGCTATGGAAGTTTATCTTGTTTATTATCATAACAGATAGTGACATGATTTAGTGGAAAGGACATAACTTAGAGTTGACAAATCTAAGTTTTTGCCCTGGAACTGCCATTAATTCTCTGAATCCCCTTGGGAAGGTTAATAGATCATGAAGTTAATGTTGCCTTCTAAGTTTTAGTTCAAATCTAAGGTGGCAAATTCCCCAACAATGGTTAAATAAAAGCAAATGTTAGATCCTAATTTAGAGGGAATGTCTTAGAATGGAATCAGGCATCTCGTAGAGGGTTGGACTGAATGATGTAGTTTTTATGATTTTGAGATTAAAGTCATTGCTAGAAGTAACTAAGTGACTTGATCGATAGAAAGCTGAGTCTAGAATTAGGAAAATCTGAGTTCAAATCTAACCTCAGACATAACTAACTGTGTGACCTTAGGTAAGTTACTCAATCTCTGTTTGCCCTAATTCACTGTCAATAAAACCCCACAACAGTATGGTCCTTAGAGTGATAAAGAATCGGGTATTATGTTGGACTCATTATGTACTAAGGTATGTTTATATAATATATAACTATTTAAAAGTGTCAAAGTCAATGTCTCTAAGATTTCGGTTTTTTTACTACATGATGTCCATCAATTTGACTGATCACTTATGTGTTATTTTGACTGGTCATTTATGTGTTATTTTTGGTGTTATGAATACCTCCAGTTCCATTTTTCTGTGTTATATATAATTAGTAAAACCAAAATTTTTAACAATCTATTAATAGTAATCTCTTTTTTAAAAAAAGTCTAAGATATCTTAAGTTATCAAGTAAATGGTGTAGAAAAATAGAAATCATTCTTTTGTGGTAAAAATTACTTTGTGTTTACAGGACTTTGTATTTGCTCATCCACAGATCATGTCCTCCCTCCTACCCCCAATCTTAGTCTACTAATGTAAGACCTTTTGGGGAGAGTGGGGAACCTGATAATTCCCAACTCCTTACTTTATATGAGTCATGAAGAGAAAATGCAACAACACATGTGTGCAAAATTGTAATGAGTTAGATGCATTGTCCCTTTTGGTTCATATTCTGTTATTTGCAGTGATAATAATCAGTGCTTCCTGGAAGACAAAGTAACCAATTTGTCTCTGTACATGTCCCATATTAATTCTTTCCCTCTCATTTGCACCTATGTCAGATATCGACAATTTCTTCAAGCTTTATTTTTAGGTGTTTTCTCAGTTATTGGGCAGTTTTCCAGATAATAGAAAAGAAAGGAGGACCATAGTTACAGAGGAACTATGCTGTTGGATAAGAGGTGAGAGAAAATAAAATGAAAGATGATGCTAGTAAGTATGTTCATGTGGTCTTCAGTTCACTCTAGATAAAACCTGAAGAATATGTATTGACTGCTTAATATATATTTGTTGATTAAGCTGCTTTAGAGCAGTTATTTTGCCCTCAAAATTCCTATCACCATGGTCTGGCATAATGCCTGACACATAATAGGTACCTGTTCAATGAATGTTGATTGATTTATTGATTGGAGAGTTGGAAGGGCTAATCCATTCTTCTAATTCTTCCTTGATCTTCACCATGTCAAATAACTTAAAATCCCTTATTGTGCTTGTCTTACATAGAATATGAGAGTGAGAAAGGCATCAAGAAGGATGAGTTTTCTAAACACACATCTAAAGTATCCTGAATGTTTTCATCAACTACCAAAGAGCTTCCTTGTACCATTCCCATGACCATCCAGATCTAACTCAGATGTCCTGGTTGAAGTTCTGATCTGGACCTATCTTCACTTGACTTTACAAAGGAAACATTGAATTTTTGAGCCTCAGCAAACCCAAACATTGCCATGATGTTAATCATGGAAGTTTCATAATTCTTTTTTTCTCAATTAATAAACCCACATGAACACTTGTCTTTCTGAAGCCATTCTGTGACTCTCTCATTCATTTACTTTACAAATCCTTTTTGAATTCATTTCTTGTCTCTGGAATACTGTGACTTGTTACAAACTCTGAAATTATTCCTTTGATTTGTTCCAAATTTAACATGCTCAAAGTTTTGAGGAAATATTTTAAAGGATTTATTTGGTCATCAAAATTGTATTTATTTTATTCATAGCATTAATGATACATTTATATTTTTATTATTTTATCTTGAATCAGATCTTTGCAATCCAAATATTTTAAATCTTCCCTTCTAACTGCCCTCTGACAGTCCCAGCCCAATATTCTGATTATAGGATTTAGAAGAAGGGACTTTGGAAATCATATGAAATCCAGACCAAGTTCTTAATTTTGAGAGAAACAAAATAATTTTTCCAAGGCAATGCAGAATCATAATTGAACTCAAGTTCTCTAACAAGGAAGTTCCATTATTCCACCATGCCACATTTATATTTTAAATTCCCTTCTTTGAAATTTCCCTAGGGATACTGTATTTTTCTTGAGCTACAACTCCAAAGACACCACTAATTCTCAAGGACAAAATTGTCTTTGTGTGAAAAGTTGTGGAGGCTTTTTGAAAGGTTAATCAGATTGTATCTAATGTTTGTCAATTTTTCCCATTTTTCTCACCATGATTTCTCATAATAGTTTAGCCATTTTTTTATAGAATGAAACCATAAGGATTGAAAATAGGGATATAGCAGAATTTTTAGTGTAGCAATAATTATATAAATCAGAAAAATATATATACAAATTTACCTTGATTTTATAAACCCTACTTCAATACCTAGGGTGACCTATGGAATGTATTAGTGTATTCTAGAACAGAACAATTGAATCATCAATATTAAGAAGAAAAGGAGTCTTTTTCCCCCCTATAAAGTGTGGTAAAGTTTGTCACACCTTTCCAATTTTATTTGACATGTAAAATTGAAATAAAAATATCAAAATAATCAAATTGATAAAAACATTTGAGAAAAACTTTCTCAAAGAAAAATAGATATTTATTATTCATAATGGTAAAATAATGATAGTTATCATATTTACAAAGTAATTTTCTCACAATAAACTTGTGAGGTGGGTAATTCCACAAACATTTATTAAATGCAGGTACTAATAGATCCAATGTCATTAGTGAAATTTTTCCTGACCTCAAAAACCAAACAAGTTAACTTTGATAAGCTAAGAGAAATTGACCATACTAATAACCAAATTAATAGACTTTATAGATACATCAACAGGCATTTATTAATAGCCTACTGTCATCCAAACTCCAAGTCTAGTACTAGGTTATTGTTATTCAAAGTTAGATCTAAGTTCTCCTGCTATGAAACTTTTTTCTTTTATTTTCTTTATTTTTTTAAAATTTCTTTGTTTTGAATTTTGGAATTTTCCCCCTAATGTCTCTCTTTCTCTCCCCTCACAGAAGGTAGTCTGTTAGTCTTTACATTGTTTCCATGGTCTACATTGATCTAAGTTGAATGTGATGAGAGAGAAATCAGATCCTTAAAGGAAAAAAAATAAAGTAGAAGAGATAGCAAAATTACATAATAAGATAAGTTTTTGTTTTTTTTATAAAATAAATGTAATAGTCTTTGGTCTTTGTTCAAACTCCACAATTCTTTCTCTGGATATAGATGGTATTCTCCAGTGCAGATACCCCAAAATTGTGCTTGATTCTTGCACTGATGGAATGAGCAAGTCCATTAAGGTTGATTATCACTCCCGTGTTGCTGTTAGAGTGTACAGTGTTCTTCTAGTTCTGCTCAACTTGCTCAGCATCAGTTCATGAAAATCCTTCCAGGCTTCCCTAAATTCCCATTCCCTCCTGGTTTCTAATAGAAGAGTAGTGTTCCATAACAAACATATACCACAATTGGTTCAGCCATTCCCCAATTGATAGATATTCACTCAATTTCCAATACTTTGCCACTACAAATAGGGCTGCTATGAATATTTTTGTACAAGTGATATTTTTTTCCTTTTTCATGATCTCTTCAGGGTATAGTCCCGGTAGTGGTATTGCTGGATCAAAGGGGTATGCCCATTTTTGTTGCCTGTTGCGTATAATTCCAAATTGCTCTCCAGAAATGTTGGATGAGTCTGTGAAACTTTTTAAATGAACTATGGCAGTACTTTGGCGGTGCTAAGATAGTACAAGATGTTTTTAGTTTAACTAAAAGCATGGAAGCAGGAGGATAAAAGAGAAGTCCTCTCTTTTTCCATTTCTACCTGAGGATTTTATAATGAGTGCTCTTTCATCATTCTGCTTTTTCTTCTGTGACTATTTTAGCAGGCAAGATAAAAGGTCAAAATGGAGAAGAGGAATTGGACAGTGGTGACAGAATTCATTCTTGTTGGAATCCCCACAACCTCGATGATGGGTGGCTTCTTTTTCTTGATATTTTTGTCAGCTTACTTGATAACTATTTGGGGCAATTCTCTCATCATCATATTAATCTGGGTGGACTATAGACTCCATTCACCTATGTATTTCTTCCTCAGTCACCTTTCCTTCAGTGAAATGTTAACCACAACCTGTGCTGTTCCCAAGATGCTGGTTGATTTTCTATCTGAGGAAAAAACCATCTCCTTTGCTGGTTGCTGCACACAATCCTACTTCTACTTTCTTTCTGGATGCACTGAGTTTATCCTCTTTGCTGTCATGTCTTATGATCGCTACATTGCCATCTGTAGTCCCCTTCAATATCCCACTATTATGACCTGGCCACTCTGTGTTCGACTTGTCATCCTATCCTGGTTAGGTGGTTTTCTACTCATCCTTCCCTCTACAATCCTTAAGGGAGGGCTGCCATATTGTGGGCCCAATGTGATTGACCATTTCTTTTGTGATAGTGCTCCCCTGCTGCACCTTGCATGTGCTGATGTCAGAGTCATTGAACTATTGGATTTCCTCAGTTCACTAGTATTACTCATCAGCTCACTGACCCTAACTGTGGTGTCTTATGTCTATATCATCTCCACAATTCTGAAGATACCCTCAGGCCAAGGTCAACGCAAAGCATTTGCCACTTGTGCCTCACACTTCACTGTGGTATCCATGGGCTATGGAATCTCCATCTTTGTCTATGTTCGTCCCTCACAGAAAAATAGCCTTCACCTTAATAAGATCCTCTTTGTCCTTTCCAGTGTTGTTACACCCCTGCTGAACCCCTTCATCTTCAGTCTGAGGAATGAAACAATGAAAGAGGCATTGAAGGATACCTTAGGCAAGATCCAGACCTTCCTCAAGAGCCTGAAGTCCCAATAATTTATTCTTGTAAATTATTTTATTTCTGGTCATTAGCAAGCTTCTTGTAGAAAAAGGGGGAATGATCTATAATATATAATAATTTATCTCAGAACATCATAGCTGGAAAGGAATATGTAGACTACCTAGTCCAACTATTTGATCCTTATTATTTCACTTTATAGAAGAAGGAAGCAGAACATATCAAATATTTCTTTCAAGAGTACCACTTTTCAGCAGATCAATGTTCATTATCTAAGTACATAGAATAAGTTAATAGCATGCATGGTAACCATATGCTTGTTACATTGAATGTTTGACAGTTAAAAAGTATTTTAATACTATAAAGCTGGTGTCCGACTATAAGCAGGATAGCTTTTATATCAGTAATTTCAGTGAATTCCTTGATTATTTGCTCCTTGAAAGTTTTTATTAGATCTGCTCTTTAGCCTAATGAGGAACAAAGTGGTAGAAAAATATGCACAAAATTTTTCACAAAAATATTCACAATTTAGCTATTGATGCTCAAAAAAACTTACTAATTTTGAAGAACAGAGAGGATCATCTCTGTTTTGTAAATTGACATTCTACTTTTGAACCAATTATCAAACATAGAAAATGGAATTCCACCTTCTTGAGGAAGTCTTCTTTTATTTAACATGGTGAGGGGGCAAGGAAGGAGCTATATTCTTCAATCAGTATTCTGGACATACAGCTCTAAGAAATAAACTTTGTTTTGTTGAGCAGTTTGTGAAGCCATGCCTATCTGGTTGTTTGCGATCAAAGTGTTAGGTACTTGCTGTTTCTGTTCTGGGCATTTTCATTCCATGTCAAAAAAATGAAAAAGAACTCACAGTTTTCAAAAATAGGTCAAGTTTAAGCTTCCTACTTTCTCAAATGCACTAACCCTCAGCATTTTGCAATGTAAATTATTTCATGGTCTTGTTCTTTAATGATTTATTTGCTTGGATTTTATTTTGTCCATATCATTAGTGCATATGCTCCTCATCTTAGATTGTAAGTTCTTTGAAGCTATGTAGAATATCTGTGTAAATGATCTATTAAATGCCTAGAAAAATGCTTTGCTTAGCTAGGCATTTTAAAGATACAAAGTCACAATATATAATTTGTTATAATGGTAAAGGTTTAAGCCGGTTAAGATCAGGGGTGAATGAGGTATGTCCAGGCCTTGGTGAGAAGTAGATATTTGAAATCTAGGAATGAATCTGGCAACTTGAGAAATTCTGTGAAGACTATTCTGTTCTTCTCCTCCTAGTCTTATTTTGTATGTAATAGGGGAATATTTTAGAGAGTAGATATACATCAGAGATATTGATAGGATTCAATTCTAGAACACCATAATAAAATGAATATAGCTATAAAGTGAGTCACAAGAATTACTTGGATTTCCAGTGTATATAAAAGTTATGTTCACAATATAATGTGGTCAATTAAACTGTATACCTAAATAAAAGGTACATACCTTAATTTTAAAATAGTTTATGGCTAAAAAAAATGCTAAACATTATTTGAGTCTTTAATGACTTATAATCTTTTTGCTGGTGAAAGGTCTTTTCTCAGGATTGATGGCTGATCAGTATGGTTGTTACTGAAGAGGATTATTTGTGACAATTTCTTAAAATAAGAGAAAAATGAAGTTTGCATATTGGTTGACTCTTTCACTTGAACACTTAGAGGCCATTGTAGGATTATTAATTGATCTAATTTCAATATTGTTGTGTCTCAGGAAACAGGGAGGCCTGAGGAAAGGGACAAAAATGGAAACAGCCAATCAGTAAAGCAGTTAGAATACATACATTCATTGATTAAGTTCACTGTCTTTTATGGGTGTGGTTCATGGTACCTCAAAACAATTACAATAAAAATATCAGAGATCACTGATAACAGATCATTGCAACATAAAAAAATAACAAAAAAGTTTGAAATATTGTTAGAGTTCTTAATCATTGTCTAGCTGTGTAACCTGGGGCAAGTCACTTAGCCCCATTGCCTTAAATAAATAAAATTAAAAAAAATTATTAGAATTACCAAAATGTGACAGAAAGGCATGTTGTAGGCACCTAATGGTGGAAAAATGACACTGATTGACTTGCTTGATGCAAGATTGTCCTAAATCTTCAATTTAAAAAAAATAGCATAATAAAACATAGTACAATAAATAATATAGGTCTGCCTGTATTATAACAAAATATTCTAAGGTTATATTTTATCAAAAAAAAGCATTTTAACAAAACCAACTAATATACCAACTATGTTTGACAGTATATGCCATAAAAATGCCTTAATGCCTCGTCTCTGTAATGAACAAAAGGTGGTACTTTTCCCAATTACCCAGTAGGATTGGTCATTATGATTATATAGTATTCAGTTGGGCATCTCCATAGCATAATGGATAGAGCACTGACCTTGAAATCAGGAGGATAGGAATTCAAATCCAGCCTCACACACTTGATACTTATTAGCTGTGTGACCTTGGGCAAGTCACTTAACCTTGATTGCCTTTCATCCATGGCCAAATCCAGTCATCCTGATTCATATCTGGCCACTGGATCCAGATGGCTCTGGAGAAGAAAGTGAGATTGATGACTTAGTACAACTAGCACATCACCCCCTCACTCAAATCCAACTTCATGTGGTTGGCATGACATCATTCCCTGTTGTCATGGTCTTCTTTGAGAACAAAGGATAAATGTAATAACAATGATGATTGTTCTACCCATTTAAATTATTGCATTCTTGTGAAATAATGTTATTCTGGCTTTGCATTCTTTATTTCTATCAGTGTTAGAAGACGTCCTGAAAGAGATGGAGAATATCACTAAAAGCAGACTAGATGATTTCGATTATATTAAATTAAAAAGCTTTTGCACAGACAAAACCACTGTAACCCAGATCAAAAGAAATGTAGTAAACTAGGAAACAATCTTTACAACTAATGTTTCTGACAAAGGACTCATTTCTAAAATATACAGAGAACTGAATCATATTTTTTAAAAAAAGCCATTTCCCAAATGACAAATAGTCAAAGGATATGCAAAGGCAATTTACATATGAGGAGATCAAAGCAATCCATAGTCATATGAAAAATTGCTCTAATTCATTACTTATTAAAGACATGCAAATTAAAGCTTCTCTGAGGTACTACCTCATACCTCTCAGACTGGCCAATATGACTTGAAAGGATAATGATCATTGTTGAAAGGGTTGTGGAAAATCTGGGACACTATTATATTGTTGGTGGAGCTATGAACTCATCCAACCTTTCTGGAGAGAAATTTGGAATTATGCTCAAAGGGCAACAAAAATGTGCATACCCTTTGATCCAGCAATACCACTACTGGGTCTACACACTGAAGAGATGATGAAAAAGGGTAAAAACATCACTTGTACAAAAATATTCATAGCAGCCCTGTTTGTGGTGGCAAAGAATTGGAAATCAAGTAAATGTCCTTCAATTGGGGAATGGCTTAGCAAACTGTGGTATATGTATGTCATGGAACACTATTGTTCTATTAGAAACCAGGAGGGATGGGATTTCAGGGAAGCCTGGAGGGATTTGCATGAACTGATGCTGAGTGAGATGAGCAGAACCAGAAAAACACTGTACACCCTAACAGCAACATAGGGGTGATGATCAACCTTGATGGACTTGCTCATTCCATCGGTGCAACAATCAGGGACAATTTGGGGCTCTCTGCAATGGTGAATACCATCTGTATACAGAGAAACAACTGTGGAATTTGAACAAAGACCAAGGACTATTACCTGTAATTAAAAAAAAAAAACCCTGATCTTGCTATCTCTTATGCTTTATGTTTCTTCCTTAAGGATATGATTTCTCTCTCATCACATTCAATTTGGATCAATGTATACCATGGAAACAATGTAAAGACTGACACATTGCCTTCTGTGGGGAGTGGGGGGAAGGGAAGTAAGATTAGGGGAACAATTGTAAAACTCAAAGTAATAAAATAAATAAATAAAATTTTATTGATTTAATAAATAATTTAATAAATTAATAAAGAAGTTAATAAATAATTAAATAAATAAAATGTAATAAAAAAGACTTCCTGTTACTCTAACTTCTTCCTACTCATTACTTCTTATAGCACTAGAATATCCCTTTACATTAATTTACTACAGTTTTTCCCCATTTACCAACTGCTATGCACATTTTTGTTATGAGATAAAATTGCTCATTTTTATTATTCATTACCCTTTTGAATTATGTCTTTTTCCCCTATGTCCTATGCTTCTGTCTCTCTCCTTCTCCCTCTGTGATGTAACTCTTTTTTCCCTCTCTTCTCCTCACAATATAGGGCCCAACTAGAAATTATGAATTTCTATAGATAAGTAGATGAATGGATAGATAGTTAATAAATATAGATAAAGATAAGGTGATAATATAGATGTAGATAAAGATAATTAGATATCTGACTGGTGCAGGGACAAAGAGACTGAGACAGACATAAAATGAGAATAAATGGTAGACTCCTGGGATTCCAGAAGAAAGGACCTAAGGTCCTAAAGGTACAAAAATTGGAAAATAAACATTTCCTAATAAGCAAAGAGGTCACACCTCTGTGGTATGGTAGAATGGACATAGAGTAAGATAATATGGGTGATCCTTTTATGAAAGTAGGATAATAATAGAAGAGAAATAATACTTTTAAAAGGCTGATAATAAAGGATAGGTCTTGCTAAAAGATAAGGGGAATTTGGACTGGTGAATGTTTTGCAAATTGAAAATGATGGAAGCTAAAAAGAACTTCTAAAAAATGTATTGTAAATTTGTGGGGAGCTAGATGAGGAGGAAAATTGAGGACCTTTGGGGAAGTCAATTAAGGACACTTCATGTGCCTCAAAGAAAACATAGGACAATCATCATAAGGTCCTGAGCTGAAAGAGAATTTGGAGATCATATAGGATAACGTACTCATTTTATAGCTGAGGAAAACTGGGACCCAAAGAGGTTTAATAATCTGACCAAGTATACAAAATTAAATCTAGAGTTGCTAATGCCCTATTCAGCCAAAGTAAAATTGTTATGCATGCCTCTGACTCTGTCTCTTCCACTCCAATTCTCCAACTCTAATTCTAATCATATTAAATTCTCTCTTCATGTTAAGTAACAATCTTTGTGCTATGGCATTCTGTATTACAAATAAGTTGGTCTCTCTTTCTATCAAACCTTCTATAATAGCCATTTCTATCTGCTAACACACTTAAATTCTCCTAAAAATTTTAAAGTGATCAGTTAAAAAAAAGTCTTTGTTTCAGTCTGCTTTCCAGCCCCTCAGCCTCCCAATCTCCTGATATCTAAAATAAAAAAATAAATAAATTGATAATTCAATAGATATATCAGAGAAGTCCGCAGTCTCCAAAAAACACTTCTGCCAGAGATGCTTATGCATGAAGACCTAGAGTAGTTCGAGGAAACTTTCTCATTTATTTTGACAAGACTATCCCATCCATAAAAGTAGGGGAAATATCCCTATGTTACCCATAAGTATTCAAGCAACAATTTCCTTTGCAAAGTTATTTAAAAATATAGGTTAAAAGAGAATCCTACAACTTCCTTCTTTGACAAAAATAGGGAGTGTCTATCTAAACTAGGATGAATGGGGGGGGGGGGGCAGCTAGGTGATGCAGTGGATAGAGCACCAGCTCTAAAGTCAGGACTACTTGAGTTCAAAACAGACATCAAGGGGCAGCTAGGTGGCGTAGTGGATAAAGCACCTGCCCTGGAGTCAGGAGTACATGGGTTCAAATCCAATCTCAGACACTTAATAATCACCTAGCTGTGTGACCTTGGGCAAGCCACTTAACCCCGTTTGCCTTGCAAAAAAAAAAAACTTAAAAAAACAGACATCAGATACTTAATAATTAATTACCTAGCTTGTGAACTTGGGCAAGCCACTTAACCCCATTGCCTTGCAAAAATCAAAAGCAAGCAAGCAAGAAAGAAAGAAAGAAAGAAAAACTAGGATGAATCAAAACAGAAAGAAAACTATGGACTACTTTCTCAAATAAATATTGATGCAAAAATTTTTAATACTGGCTAGGAAATTTCAGCAATATATTGCAAAGATTGTTAACAAAGAATGCAATCCTGTTTCAATACTAGGAAAATTATGTGTAATTAGGCACATAAATACCAAAACCATTTTAAATCATCTGATCATATTAATAGATGCAGGAAAAGCTATTCAAAAAATACAACACTTGTTCTCAATTTTAAAAAAAGACATACCAGATAAAAAGGCCTTTGCTTGAAATGATAGCTCTATCTCTAAAACCAACTCTAGAACCAAATCACCAATAAAGCCAAAACAGAAGACTTTCTGATAAGATTCTGAGTGAAACAATGCTGTTCATTATTTCCATTATTATTTTATAGCACTAAAATGTTAGATACAAGAATAAGACAAGAAATAGATATTAAAGGATTAGGCAAAGGAAAGGAGGAAACAAAACTATCCCTATTTCCAGATGATATGATGACTTACTTAGAAAATCCTAGAATCAACTAGAAAACTAATTGAAACAACAAACAAATTAAACAAAGTTTAAGATATAAAATAAATCCATGTTAATCATCAACATTTCCATATTATCCATAAACTTCATCAGGAAGAGATAGAGAAATTACATTTATAACATAGCATAAAATACTTGGTAGTCTAACTGTCAAGAGATACACAGAAATTTTATGAAAACAAATATAAAACACTCTTTATAGAAAGATAAATCTAAATAAGTGGAGAAATATTAATTGCTCATGAATACTACCAAAATTGATTTTTTTAAAAAAATTCAGTGCCATACCAATCTGACTGTTTAAAGGACTACCTGATAGAGCTAGAAGAAATATAAAAAGAAAAAAATTATTGAGAGGAACAAAAGGTCAAGAATATCAAGGGACTCAATGAAAACCACGTGAAGGAAGGATGCCCAGAAGTCTCTCATTTCAAACTATACTGCAATGTCATGATTGTGAAAACAATTTATGCTGGATAGGAAATAGGTTGATCCAAGGAATAATATAGGTACACAAGCTAAGGAAAGAAATGAGTCCAGTACCCTGGTATTTAATAAACCAAAATTCCCAGCTCACTATTTAATAAAAAATTTAATTGAATATCTAAAATAAGAATTTGATTTCTAAGTTATATAAACAATTGAAAATGTCAATGATCAATGCTGGAAGAGTTTTGAAATGATAGGCATTGTAAATGGAGTTACAAAATGGTATATTGTAATTGAAACTATGAAATGGTATAAACATTTTGGAAAACATTTTGGAATTCTGTAAATAAAATGCCTAAAATTTTCAAATACCATTTAAACCAGAAATTCCAAAGAAAATATTGGTAAGACTTTATTTACTCCAAATATTTATGACAATGCCTCTTCTGATAAAAAATGAAAACAAAATGGAATGGCTAAAAAAAATTGCAGTACAAGAATATAATGGAATATTATTGTTCCATAGGAAATTAAAAAAAAACTTTTAGGAAAATAGGAAATGGCATAAACTAGAAAAAATAATATAAATAAGACATATAACACCATCTCACAATATATACCTAGATAAGTTGTAAATGGATACATAGGTTAGACATAAATGAAGAAATCATAAGTTAATTAGAGGAACATGGGAGAAATTATCAGCCAGATTTTTGAAGGTCAGTTCTAAGAGCTCATGGCCATGGAAACAAACAGAAAGAGTGCTCATCGGTTGGAGTTTATTATCACATTAATATGATGAAATATTACTGAGCTAAAGGAAGTAATGAAAAGATGGTTTCAAGAAAACCCTAGGGGCAGCTGGGTGACTTAGTGGATAAAGCACCAGCCTTGGAGTCAGGAGGACCTGGGTTCAAATCCAGTCTCAGACATTTAATAATTACCTAGCTGTGTGGCCTTGGGCAAGCCACTTAACCCCATTTGCCTTGCAAAAACCTAAAAAAAAAAACCTGGAAGACTTGAATGAAAGTTCAAATCTGATTTTTAAACACTTAACTGTCTATGTGACTCTGGGCAAGTCATTTTACCCTGTTAGCCTCAGTTTCTTGTCTATAAATGAGCTGGAGAAGAAAATGACAAACCACTCCAGTATCATTTCCAAGAAAATCTCAAATGAAATCATGAAGAGTTGGACACATCCAAAGCAACTTACAAACAGTAATAATTACCAAGTCTAGGGGTATAAGGTATTCATCCTGTAATCATGTGTGGATTTAATTTCAATTTTACTCCAAAAACAATGCACTCCTTTTAGAAGGAAACCTTATGAGCACTCTCACAGGAGATACCCAATAACTACTTAATAAAAAAAAATTTAACTATAAAGACAAAAATTCTTAATAAGTGACAGTGCAAATTCATATTTTCACAACATTATAGGCAATATTTGAATTCTTTATTTTTGGTTCCTCACAATTTATTTTTTTAATCTAAGAAATGTGACATTTTCTTGGATTTCTAGATGATAAAATCCTGTTGCATTTTTCAGTCCTTATAGAGTGGTCGTGGATGACTTAGATTGTAAATCCATTTTATTCCACCAATTTGAACTCTGACACAATCAAATTGTGTGACTCTAGTTAAATCACCAGTGTCCTAGGAAGTTATCTAATATTATAAATTGAAAAATGAATATTTATCTCCTTGGCTGGAGGAAGTTTCTTCATAAGAAATTCCAATTTTATAGTTACTGATAAATGTATCACATCCATTCTCAAAGTTAGAGGTGAGATTATATGGTAGGAGAGAGGTAAAAGACTTGAAATAGAAAATTGAGAAATATAGTAAACAGTTAACCAGAAATGGATTAAAAATATCTATGAAAGTTCAATTGAGGCTAGATAAGCAGAATTTATAATGCACTCAGTAGAATGGGTTTTCTATATTTATTAGCAACTAAAAGTAGGAATTCTTCATGAGGAAACTTCCTCAACCAATGCAGATCAATATTCACTCTACAACTGAAAAACTGGAAATATTATTAGATCTCCTTGTTACTTCAAGAAATAGCACATAACCAATTGTTCCCCCTAATCTGAAGACTGATAACTAGGAATCCATTTAACTATAAGTGGCATATTCTTTAGGTTGTTATGGGAAAGTTCATATGTTTATTTCCCTGCAATTGAGCTTGTTTTTCCTCTTCTGAAAGGTCAGTTGATTTAGCTCTGTGAAATAGAATGGTACTCAGGTCTAGAAACACATTCATAGCCCTCTTTCACCTCTGTTTTGTGGAGCTGAGTCTGTTCTTAAAAGGAGGATTGAATTACTTTGTTTTAAAAATAATTGGTCAGTTGATCTCATAAAAGAAAATAGATTTCCTTATTTTTTTTAGAATCCCTGTGGGATATGGAATTTAATGAGTTCTCCAATTATATACTCTTCCAGAATAAGAGAAAAAATTGTTTTTCCAACTCAGACATTTACCTCCCCTGTAGGGACATGTGCTGAACTAAATTTATAGATAGTGTAGAACTCAGAGGTTACTTTTCATTTTGGCATACTCTAATGCTTTACTCTGTACTAGTTGGCAGTTGGTTTATTCTCAGAATCTTTCTCACTACTGCTTTTGGCCCAGGTGGAATCTGCCCTGAAGTCTGCTTCCAGAAGAAGAAATGTATAAGAGCTACATTTTCTTCTTGGTCAGATGAGTAATTACCACTAGCTTCAGCCAGGATTGATAGCATTTCAGGAATTCATATATCTTTTCAAGGAAAAGGATGAGGGACTGATGAAAGATGTTGCATGGGGTAGAGGGGGAAATGAGAAAAGCTTTTTAAGGATTACACATGGAAAATCTATGGTCCATGATCACAGAATAGTGTTGCCCTTGACATCTTTAGTTATTCAATGTCTAAGGTGATGACTAACAAAGAGATCATTTGTTAATATCTATTAATTGAATTTTGCCAGTAGTCATTTAGCTTAGAGGTTCATATTTTATAACTATCTTTCCAGGGGTCTGTCATCAGGGCAGTACTTTTTTTTTTTAGTTTTTCAAGACAATGGGGTTAAGTGACTTGCTGAAGATTACACACCTAAGTAATTATTAAGTGTTTGAGGCTGGATTTAAACCCAGGTTCTCCTGACTCCAGGGCCAGTGCTCTATCCACTGTGCCAACTAACTGCTCCTATGGCAGTACTTTTATGCTATACATCACACCTTCCCAATGCAAGTCTATAATTTATCTTCCAGTTACAACTAATAAAAAGTGGGTAGATTTAATATCATTATTGTCAGTTTCGACTAGTCAGGGGAAAAAAAGAGAGATTGGAGCAAGCATTTGTAAATTATATTTCAATTGCTATTCCAATAGAAGATGATAAGGAATAGTGGAAAAAAACCAAGACCTGCAGTCAAGAAATCCTAGCTTGTGTGTCCTGAATTTCCATTTATTTCCTGTACTACATTTAAAAAGTTATGCAAATGATCTTTTATGCTAGTTCTATACAGAAAATTCCATTTTTTCATTCTATAATCACCAGTATCATATTATTTTTATCAGACGATAACAGTGAGGATAATATAAGAAATAACTCAAATACATTATTAGGTAGTAAATTCCTAAGCATTGAATATGTTCAAGCAGACACTAGCCTACAACTTGTTGAGAATATGGCATGTTGGAATAATGGTCAGAGCAAAGGCTTGAATTAGTGATCATTAAGATCTCTTCCAAATCTCAGTTTCAGTGATATTCAAGTCATTAAGTCATTACTTTATATCAGTTTCTCTATTATTTATTAGTTTTACAGTCTCAGATCTTTTTAATTCTTCTTTTGAAAAAATAATTGTGTTTAATGTAGTAGCTTGTTCCTCAAAATGGAAATTGAAAATAAGCAAATTGAAAGCAGTAGGTTTCCATAATATCAAACAAACAGAAGCTGAGACAAAGTTTAACAACTCCAGCTTCTTCAGTGTTTACTAAAACATAAAAGGAAAAACTATTTTTTTCAGCTGGCAAATCTGACCCATAATATGAGGGGTATTAAAGAGAATTTCATACATAAGCAGAGTGATTATCCCAAAATGGGGTCAATTACTCTCTAAACTTTCTTATAAAATTCATTTTCTTTCAAAACATAGACACCATAAAACTTTTGGTGTTCTTGATTGTGTCTTTGAAATATATCTAATATCTATATATCTAATATAACTGTTTTCTGTAGAGAGAGTTCTGAAGTGGTTTCAAAGAGAAGACTCACACAATTGACCAAAAGTAAAAGACTGTTGCATATTTTTTTGTTGTTTTACAAATATGTCAAAAATTTCCTCTCAATGTCTACAACCAGCCACCACTGTGCCTTCCTAAGATTTATTCAAGATGAAGAACCAATTGCAGCTGGATCTGAACTGCAGGAGGGGAATGAGTAAGTCTAATCATGACTAGATTGTGGATGAAACTTTATCATTCTCAGTTTGCATCCTGCTCTGAACCACAATCTCAAACCATTTCCCCCTCTAATAAATAGTGAGAATAAATATAAACAAAAGCTCTGTAAAATATATAAATATTCAAGAAATCTATGACTTTCTAACCATGTAAAATGGATCTTTTTTTATTTTTATTTTTCACTTCTCAAGTTTCAAAAGAGAAATTAAAGACAATTGAAATGGATTTCTATGCAAGTTATTACTCTAAAACATACTAATTGTATTTTTCCTTCTATATTTTCAAGTCTTTCACTTATTTATTTTTTGACTATTTAAATAATATAGAGTAAAAACCAGCCACCAAATTAAATTTTGATACAGATATCAAAAGCAAGTAGGATTATCATTCATTTCTGGTGCTACATGTACACCCTCAGCAACTAAGGAGCAATGTTTATTTTGTTTCAGTAACAAAAGGGACAATAAATTCTACTTTATCTGTGATTTAAACTGCATTCATGGCAATGGAAAAAACCCTATTTACTAGCAAACACTAATAAGATGACAAAAATATCATCTTTAAAGCTCATCCTTGGTCAATACTTTCATCAGTTCTCGAGTCCCATCCACTTCTCTGCCATTAGTGTCAAACACAAAAATCAGTTCTTGTATATTATGAGAACAATGGTGCACAGAGTTGGATCTTGCCCTTGTCATCTACATCTACATTGTGAAGCTAATGTTTTTGTATTCTACAAAATTTCTATTTTTACATTGAAGCCTATATTAGCAATAATAATTACTTCATTCAGTTTGCACAAATTAGCTTTATTTCCTGAAGCATTCAGACCAACTACTAGAATCCATATTTCTTGTTTACCAAAGAACTCCTTGAAGTAGTTAATAAATATATTCTGCATATTTTGTGTTTTATATTGAACAAAGCATCTACTGCTTCTTTCCTTCCCCTCTCCAGGCATTCGTTTCTTTTCCACTCTTTTTTTTAATAAAAATAACTTCAAATTCCTAGAGTCAATATTATGGTCAAAGGCTTTTTTTTTGTTAAGATAGAAGGGACTTTAGAGGTTATCTAGTTCAATCAATTCATTTTACTTATTAGAAAACTGAAGTCCTGACCTATCTAGGCCACGGAAAGTCAGGATTGAGCTTAAATCCTCTAACTGCAAATCTTGTACAATTCCCACTACATCTCATATGTTTCTGTTTTTCCTGCCTTTGTATGGACTATTCTAAATTTTACATGTCTTGACGATCAATTAGCCACTAATTCACCAAGGCCAAATTGCCTTTAGTGCCAAATTTTGGTAAAATTTTTTGAGAATTTTACCAGATTACATCTATCTATTCTACATGCCTATTTGTCTCTTCATGAACTCTCTTAATGGGTCACCTTTATTGGAATAGGATGATGAGATTACAATAAAAAGGATTAGGATTAAATATTAAGCAGAATTTTAAGAATGTAGTCAAGCTTTATAATTATGTATAAGCTTTATATCTGCATACATTTGCATATAAATGTATATACATACATATACACACAAACACACACACACACACACACACACACACACACACCACACAAAGTGTCAGTGCCTAAAGTGACCTGGTATATTTCATTTTGGGACTATTAACTTACTCTTAAAGATGAACAATCTTCTCTTTTCTACTTAGTGCTGTGGGATATATTATGTTTTTGTTCTTAATGAATTAACAGTGTACTAATAATTGATCAGATCTTCTACCATTAGTAGTTTCATCCATTGCCTGATTACACTGTGTAATCAGGCAATGGAACAAACATTGGTATGCTACATAGACATTTTCTAAAGAAACTAATCCTGAAAGGCAAATATGTGCCATTATCTTGATTGGAAACTTTTCAATGAAAGATAATAGGGTAAAATACAAAGAATCACACATACTGCCTTCCCCAAAGGAATGTAAGCTACTTAAGGGCAGGGAAAATTTTGCTTTTATTTTTATATCCCAAGATCCTATTAT